>NC_140999.1:179091516-179542264 GCF_052327205.1 Somniosus microcephalus | reverse complement strand
CTCGTCGCTCTCATCTCTCCCCCTCGTCGCTCTCTCTCTTCCCCCCTCGTCGCTCTCTCTCTTCCCCCCCTCGTCGCTCTCTCTCTTCCCCCTCGTCGCTCTCTCTCTCTCCCCCTCGTCGCTCTCTCTCTTCCCCCTCGTCGCTCTCTCTCTTCCCCCTCGTCGCTCTCTCTCTTCCCCCTCGTCGCTCTCTCTCTTCCCCCTCGTCGCTCTCTCTCTTCCCCCTCGTCGCTCTCTCTCTTCCCCCTCGTCGCTCTCTCTCTTCCCCCTCGTCGCTCTCTCTCTTCCCCCTCGTCGCTCTCTCTCTTCCCCCTCGTCGCTCTCTCTCTTCCCCTCGTCGCTCTCTCTCTTCCCCCTCGTCGCTCTCTCTCTTCCCCCTCGTCGCTCTCTCTCTTCCCCCTCGTCGCTCTCTCTCTTCCCCCTCGTCGCTCTCTCTCTTCCCCCTCGTCGCTCTCTCTCTTCCCCCTCGTCGCTCTCTCTCTTCCCCCTCGTCGCTCTCTCTCTTCCCCCTCGTCGCTCTCTCTCTTCCCCCTCGTCGCTCTCTCTCTTCCCCCTCGTCGCTCTCTCTCTTCCCCCTCGTCGCTCTCTCTCTTCCCCCTCGTCGCTCTCTCTCTTCCCCCTCGTCGCTCTCTCTCTTCCCCCTCGTCGCTCTCTCTCTTCCCCCTCGTCGCTCTCTCTCTTCCCCCTCGTCGCTCTCTCTCTTCCCCTCGTCGCTCTCTCTCTTCCCCCTCGTCGCTCTCTCTCTTCCCCCTCGTCGCTCTCTCTCTTCCCCCTCGTCGCTCTCTCTCTTCCCCCTCGTCGCTCTCTCTCTTCCCCCTCGTCGCTCTCTCTCTTCCCCCTCGTCGCTCTCTCTCTTCCCCCTCGTCGCTCTCTCTCTTCCCCCTCGTCGCTCCTCTCTCTTCCCCCTCGTCGCTCTCTCTCTTCCCCCTCGTCGCTCTCTCTCTTCCCCCTCGTCGCTCTCTCTCTTCCCCCTCGTCGCTCTCTCTCTTCCCCCTCGTCGCTCTCTCTCTTCCCCCTCGTCGCTCTCTCTCTTCCCCCTCGTCGCTCTCTCTCTTCCCCCTCGTCGCTCTCTCTCTTCCCCCTCGTCGCTCTCTCTCTTCCCCCTCGTCGCTCTCTCTCTTCCCCCCTCGTCGCTCTCTCTCTTCCCCCTCGTCGCTCTCTCTCTTCCCCCTCGTCGCTCTCTCTTCCCCCTCGTCGCTCTCTCTCTTCCCCCCTCGTCGCTCTCTCTCTTCCCCCTCGTCGCTCTCTCTCTTCCCCCTCGTCGCTCTCTCTCTCTTCCCCCTCGTCGCTCTCTCTCTTCCCCCTCGTCGCTCTCTCTCTTCCCCCCTCGTCGCTCTCTCTCTTCCCCCTCGTCGCTCTCTCTCTTCCCCCTCGTCGCTCTCTCTCTTCCCCCTCGTCGCTCTCTCTCTTCCCCCTCGTCGCTCTCTCTCTTCCCCCTCGTCGCTCTCTCTCTTCCCCCTCGTCGCTCTCTCTCTTCCCCCTCGTCGCTCTCTCTCTTCCCCCTCGTCGCTCTCTCTCTTCCCCCTCGTCGCTCTCTCTCTTCCCCTCGTCGCTCTCTCTCTTCCCCCTCGTCGCTCTCTCTCTTCCCCCTCGTCGCTCTCTCTCTTCCCCCCTCGTCGCTCTCTCTCTTCCCCCTCGTCGCTCTCTCTCTTCCCCCTCGTCGCTCTCTCTCTTCCCCCTCGTCGCTCTCTCTCTTCCCCCTCGTCGCTCTCTCTCTTCCCCCTCGTCGCTCTCTCTCTTCCCCCTCGTCGCTCTCTCTCTTCCCCCTCGTCGCTCTCTCTCTTCCCCCTCGTCGCTCTCTCTCTTCCCCCTCGTCGCTCTCTCTCTTCCCCCTCGTCGCTCTCTCTCTTCCCCCTCGTCGCTCTCTCTCTTCCCCTCGTCGCTCTCTCTCTTCCCCCTCGTCGCTCTCTCTCTTCCCCCTCGTCGCTCTCTCTCTTCCCCCTCGTCGCTCTCTCTCTTCCCCCTCGTCGCTCTCTCTCTTCCCCCTCGTCGCTCTCTCTCTTCCCCCTCGTCGCTCTCTCTCTTCCCCCTCGTCGCTCTCTCTCTTCCCCCTCGTCGCTCTCTCCTCCCCCGTCGCTCTCTCTTCCCCCTCGTCGCTCTCTCTCTTCCCCCTCGTCGCTCTCTCTCTTCCCCCTCGTCGCTCTCTCTCTTCCCCCTCGTCGCTCTCTCTCTTCCCCCTCGTCGCTCTCTCTCTTCCCCCTCGTCGCTCTCTCTCTTCCCCCTCGTCGCTCTCTCTCTTCCCCCTCGTCGCTCTCTCTCTTCCCCCTCGTCGCTCTCTCTCTTCCCCCTCGTCGCTCTCTCTCTTCCCCCTCGTCGCTCTCTCTCTTCCCCTCGTCGCTCTCTCTCTTCCCCCTCGTCGCTCTCTCTCTTCCCCCTCGTCGCTCTCTCTCTTCCCCCCTCGTCGCTCTCTCTCTTCCCCCCTCGTCGCTCTCTCTCTTCCCCCTCGTCGCTCTCTCTCTTCCCCCTCGTCGCTCTCTCTCTTCCCCCTCGTCGCTCTCTCTCTTCCCCCTCGTCGCTCTCTCTCTTCCCCCTCGTCGCTCTCTCTCTTCCCCCTCGTCGCTCTCTTCCCCTCGGTCTCTCTCTCCCCCTCGTCGCTCTCTCTCTTCCCCCTCGTCGCTCTCTCTCTTCCCCCTCGTCGCTCTCTCTCTTCCCCCTCGTCGCTCTCTCTCTTCCCCCTCGTCGCTCTCTCTCTTCCCCCTCGTCGCTCTCTCTCTTCCCCCTCGTCGCTCTCTCTCTTCCCCCTCGTCGCTCTCTCTCTTCCCCCTCGTCGCTCTCTCTCTTCCCCCTCGTCGCTCTCTCTCTTCCCCCTCGTCGCTCTCTCTCTTCCCCCTCGTCGCTCTCTCTCTTCCCCCTCGTCGCTCTCTCTCTTCCCCCTCGTCGCTCTCTCTCTTCCCCCTCGTCGCTCTCTCTCTTCCCCCTCGTCGCTCTCTCTCTTCCCCCTCGTCGCTCTCTCTCTTCCCCCTCGTCGCTCTCTCTCTTCCCCCTCGTCGCTCTCTCTCTTCCCCCTCGTCGCTCTCTCTCTTCCCCCTCGTCGCTCTCTCTCTTCCCCCTCGTCGCTCTCTCTCTTCCCCCTCGTCGCTCTCTCTCTTCCCCCTCGTCGCTCTCTCTCTTCCCCCTCGTCGCTCTCTCTCTTCCCCCTCGTCGCTCTCTCTCTTCCCCCTCGTCGCTCTCTCTCTTCCCCCTCGTCGCTCTCTCTCTTCCCCCTCGTCGCTCTCTCTCTTCCCCCTCGTCGCTCTCTCTCTTCCCCCTCGTCGCTCTCTCTCTTCCCCCTCGTCGCTCTCTCTCTTCCCCCTCGTCGCTCTCTCTCTTCCCCCTCGTCGCTCTCTCTCTTCCCCCTCGTCGCTCTCTCTCTTCCCCCCTCGTCGCTCTCTCTCTTCCCCCTCGTCGCTCTCTCTCTTCCCCCTCGTCGCTCTCTCTCTTCCCCCTCGTCGCTCTCTCTCTTCCCCCTCGTCGCTCTCTCTCTTCCCCCTCGTCGCTCTCTCTCTTCCCCCTCGTCGCTCTCTCTCTTCCCCCTCGTCGCTCTCTCTCTTCCCCCTCGTCGCGCTCTCTCTTCCCCCTCGTCGCGCTCTCTCTTCCCCCTCGTCGCGCTCTCTCTTCCCCCTCGTCGCGCTCTCTCTTCCCCCTCGTCGCGCTCTCTCTTCCCCCTCGTCGCTCTCTCTCTTCCCCCTCGTCGCGCTCTCTCTTCCCCCTCGTCGCGCTCTCTCTTCCCCCTCGTCGCGCTCTCTCTTCCCCCTCGTCGCGCTCTCTCTTCCCCCTCGTCGCGCTCTCTCTTCCCCCTCGTCGCGCTCTCTCTTCCCCCTCGTCGCGCTCTCTCTTCCCCCTCGTCGCGCTCTCTCTTCCCCCTCGTCGCGCTCTCTCTCTTCCCCCTCGTCGCGCTCTCTCTTCCCCCTCGTCGCGCTCTCTCTTCCCCCTCGTCGCGCTCTCTCTTCCCCCTCGTCGCGCTCTCTCTTCCCCTCGTCGCGCTCTCTCTTCCCCCTCGTCGCGCTCTCTCTTCCCCCTCGTCGCGCTCTCTCTTCCCCCTCGTCGCGCTCTCTCTCTTCCCCCTCGTCGCGCTCTCTCTTCCCCCTCGTCGCGCTCTCTCTCTTCCCCCTCGTCGCGCTCTCTCTTCCCCCTCGTCGCGCTCTCTCTTCCCCCTCGTCGCGCTCTCTCTTCCCCCTCGTCGCGCTCTCTCTTCCCCCTCGTCGCGCTCTCTCTTCCCCCTCGTCGCGCTCTCTCTTCCCCCTCGTCGCGCTCTCTCTTCCCCCTCGTCGCGCTCTCTCTTCCCCCTCGTCGCGCTCTCTCTTCCCCCTCGTCGCGCTCTCTCTTCCCCCTCGTCGCGCTCTCTCTTCCCCCTCGTCGCGCTCTCTCTTCCCCCTCGTCGCGCTCTCTCTTCCCCCCTCGTCGCGCTCTCTCTTCCCCCTCGTCGCGCTCTCTCTTCCCCCTCGTCGCGCTCTCTCTTCCCCCTCGTCGCGCTCTCTCTTCCCCCTCGTCGCGCTCTCTCTTCCCCCTCGTCGCGCTCTCTCTTCCCCCTCGTCGCGCTCTCTCTTCCCCCTCGTCGCGCTCTCTCTTCCCCCTCGTCGCGCTCTCTCTTCCCCCTCGTCGCGCTCTCTCTTCCCCCTCGTCGCGCTCTCTCTTCCCCCTCGTCGCGCTCTCTCTTCCCCCTCGTCGCGCTCTCTCTTCCCCCTCGTCGCGCTCTCTCTTCCCCCTCGTCGCGCTCTCTCTTCCCCCTCGTCGCGCTCTCTCTTCCCCCTCGTCGCGCTCTCTCTTCCCCCTCGTCGCGCTCTCTCTTCCCCCTCGTCGCGCTCTCTCTTCCCCCTCGTCGCGCTCTCTCTTCCCCCTCGTCGCGCTCTCTCTTCCCCCTCGTCGCGCTCTCTCTTCCCCCTCGTCGCGCTCTCTCTTCCCCCCTCGTCGCGCTCTCTCTTCCCCCTCGTCGCGCTCTCTCTTCCCCCTCGTCGCGCTCTCTCTTCCCCCTCGTCGCGCTCTCTCTTCCCCCTCGTCGCGCTCTCTCTTCCCCCTCGTCGCGCTCTCTCTTCCCCCTCCGTCGCGCTCTCTCTTCCCCCTCGTCGCTCTCTCTCTTCCCCCTCGTCGCGCTCTCTCTTCCCCCTCGTCGCTCTCTCTCTTCCCCCTCGTCGCTCTCTCTCTTCCCCCTCCTCGCTCTCTCTCTTCCCCCTCCTCGCTCTCTCTCTTCCACCCTCCTCGCTCTCTCTCTTCCCCCTCCTCGCTCTCTCTCTTCCCCCTCCTCGCTCTCTCTCTTCCCCCTCCTCGCTCTCTCTCTTCCCCCTCCTCGCTCTCTCTCCTTCCCCCTCCTCGCTCTCTCTCTTCCCCCTCCTCGCTCTCTCTCTTCCCCCTCCTCGCTCTCTCTCTTCCCCCTCCTCGCTCTCTCTCTTCCCCCTCCTCGCTCTCTCTCTTCCCCCTCCTCGCTCTCTCTCTTCCCCCTCCTCGCTCTCTCTCTTTCCCCCTCCTCGCTCTCTCTCTTCCCCCTCCTCGCTCTCTCTCTTCCCCCTCCTCGCTCTCTCTCTTCCCCCTCCTCGCTCTCTCTCTTCCCCCTCCTCGCTCTCTCTCTTCCCCCTCCTCGTCTCTCTTCTCTCCTCTTCCCCCTCCTCGCTCTCTCTCTTCCCCCTCCTCGCTCTCTCTCTTCCCCCTCCTCGCTCTCTCTCTTCCCCCTCCTCGCTCTCTCTCTTCCCCCTCCTCGCTCTCTCTCTTCCCCCTCCTCGCTCTCTCTCTTCCCCCTCCTCGCTCTCTCTCTTCCCCCTCCTCGCTCTCTCTCTTCCCCCTCCTCGCTCTCTCTCTCTTCCCCCTCCTCGCTCTCTCTCTTCCCCCTCCTCGCTCTCTCTCTTCCCCCTCCTCGCTCTCTCTCTTCCCCCTCCTCGCTCTCTCTCTTCCCCCTCCTCGCTCTCTCTCTTCCCCCTCCTCGCTCTCTCTCTTCCCCCTCCTCGCTCTCTCTCTTCCCCCTCCTCGCTCTCTCTCTTCCCCCTCCTCGCTCTCTCTCTCTCTCCCCCTCCTCGCTCTCTCTCTTCCCCCTCCTCGCTCTCTCTCTTCCCCCTCCTCGCTCTCTCTCTTCCCCCTCCTCGCTCTCTCTCTTCCCCTCCTCGCTCTCTCTCTTCCCCCTCCTCGCTCTCTCTCTTCCCCTCCTCGCTCTCTCTCTTCCCCCTCCTCGCTCTCTCTCTTCCCCCTCCTCGCTCTCTCTCTTCCCCCTCCTCGCTCTCTCTCTTCCCCCTCCTCGCTCTCTCTCTTCCCCCTCCTCGCTCTCTCTCTTCCCCCTCCTCGCTCTCTCTCTTCCCCCTCCTCGCTCTCTCTCTTCCCCCTCCTCGCTCTCTCTCTTCCCCTCCTCGCTCTCTCTCTTCCCCCCCCCAGTCGCTCGCTCTCTCTCTCTCTTCCCCCCCCAGTCGCTCGCTCTCTCTCTTCCCCCCCCCCAGTCGCTCGCTCTCTCTCTTCCCCCCCCAGTCGCTCGCTCCTCTTCCCAGGCTCCTCTTCCCCCCCCAGTCGCTCGCTCTCTCTCTTCCCCCCCCAGTCGCTCGCTCTCTCTCTTCCCCCCCCAGTCGCTCGCTCTCTCTCTCTCTTCCCCCCCAGTCGCTCGCTCTCTCTCTTCCCCCCCAGTCGCTCTCTCTCTCTCTTCCCCCCCCAGTCGCTCGCTCTCTCTCTTCCCCCCCCAGTCCGCTCGCTCTCTCTCTTCCACCCCCAATCGCTCGCTCTCTCTCTTCCCCCCCCCAGTCGCTCGCTCTCTCTCTTCCCCCCCCAGTCGCTCGCTCTCTCTCTTCCCCCCCCAGTCGCTCGCTCTCTCTCTTCCCCCCCAGTCGCTCGCTCTCTCTCTTCCCCCCCCAGTCGCTCGCTCTCTCTCTTCCCCCCCCAGTCGCTCGCTCTCTCTCTTCCCCCCCCAGTCGCTCGCTCTCTCTCTTCCCCCCCCAGTCGCTCGCTCTCTCTCTTCCCCCCCCAGTCGCTCGCTCTCTCTCTTCCCCCCCCAGTCGCTCGCTCTCTCTCTTCCCCCCCAGTCGCTCGCTCTCTCTCTTCCCCCCCAGTCGCTCGCTCTCTCTCTTTCCCCCCCCAGTCGCTCGCTCTCTCTCTTCCCTCCCAGTCGCTCTCTCTCTCTCTTCCCCCCCCAGTCGCTCTCTCTCTCTCTTCCCCCCCAGTCGCTCTCTCTCTCTCTTCCCCCCCCCAGTCGCTCTCTCTCTCTCTTCCCCCCCAGTCGCTCTCTGTCTCTCTTCCCCCCCAGTCGCTCTCTCTCTCTCTTCCCCCCCAGTCCCTCTCTCTCTCTCTTCCCCCCCGTCGCTCTCTCTCTCTCTTCCCCCCCCAGTCGCTCTCTCTCTCTCTCTTCCCCCCCACTCGCTCTCTCTCTCTCTTCCCCCCACTCGCTCTCTCTCTCTCTTCCCCCCAGTCGCTCTCTCTCTCTTCCCCCCCAGTCGCTCTCTCTCTCTCCCCCCCCAGTCGCTCTCTCTCTCTCCCCCCCAGTCGCTCTCTCTCTCTCTTCCCCCCCTGTCGCTCTCTCTCTCTCTCTCTTCCCCCGTCGCTCTCTCTTCCCCCCCCGTCGCTCTCTCTTCCCCCCCCCCGTCGCTCTCTCTTTCCCCCCCCCCCCCGTCGCTCTCTCTCTCTCTTTCCCCCCCCCCCCCGTCGCTCTCTATCTCTCTTCCAACAATAACACGCCCTCGAAAAAGCCTCCGCACCGCCGGGCACTCCAGCTAGTATAAATATATACTAACCCTACACTGTATCTATACATAAAAAAAGCCTGAGGGTTTTATACCTTAATGCGAGAAGCATCAGGAACAAGGTAGATGAATTAGCTGTGGAAATAGAGGTTAATAATTATGATCTAATTGGGATTACGGAAACATGGTTGCAGGGTGAGCAGGGCTGGGAGCTTAACATACAGGGGTATTCAGTATTTAGGAAGGATCGACAAAAAAGAAAGGGAGGAGGGGTAGCATTGCTAGTAAAAGAGGGGATAAATGCAATTGAAAAGAAGGATATTAACTCAGTTAATACAGAATCTATATGGGTGGAGCTAAGAAATAGCGAGGGGCGAAAAACATTAATAGGAGTGGTATATAGGCCTCCAAATAGTAAAATAGAGGTTAGGGAGGGCATCACGAGGGAAATTAGAGAAGCGTGCAATAAGAGCACAGCTGTCATCATAGGTGACTTTAACTTACATATAGATTGGACTAGCCTAATCAGTAAAAATAATGAGGAGGAGGAATTCCTTGAGTGTTTAAGGGATGGTTTATCTGGATCAATATGTCGAGGAACCAACTCGGGAACAGGCTATATTGGACTGGGTACTGTGCAATGAGAAGGGACTAATCAGTAATCTTGTTGTACAGGGACCCTTGGGTCAGAGCGATCATAACATGATCGATTTCTCACTCGAAATGGAGAGCGAAGAAATTGACTCAGAGACTAAGGTCCTGAATTTAAACAAGGGGAATTATGATGCCATGAGACGGGAACTGAGTAGGTCTGATTGGACAACGTTCCTGGGAGGACTGGAGGTAGATAAACAATGGCAAACATTTAAAGATAGAATGACAAAATTGCAAAAATTGTTTATACCAATCTGGCATAAAAGGAAATCTAAAAAGGTGACTCAACCGTGGATAACAGGGGAAATTAGAGACAGCATAAAATCCAAAGATAGGGCGTATAAAATAGCCAAAAAAAGCGCCAGAGCGGAAGATTGGGAACAGTTTAAGATAGAGCAAAGGAGGGCAAAGGGCATGATCAAGAGGGGCAAAATAGCTTACGAAAACAAGCTGGCGGAAAATATAAAAACTAACTCCAAAAGCTTTTATAAATATATCAAAAGGAAAAGACTGGTGAAAACCAAAGTTGGTCCATTGCAGTCAGATACGGGGGAATATATAATGGGAAATAAGGAAATGGCAGATCAACTAAATGCATACTTTGGGTCAGTCTTTACGAAGGAAGACACAAAAAACCTCCCTGGGATATCGGGAAAAATAGGGACATTGGCAAAGGAGGAACTGACGCAAATCAATATCTCTAAGGATATGGTGTTAAGGAAGCTAAAGGGATTGAAGGTGGACAAATCCCCAGGGCCTGATAACATGCATCCTAGGGTACTGAAGGAGGTGGCCCTAGAGATAGCGGATGCACTAAGGATGATTTTTCAGAATTCATTAGACTCGGGAACAGTGCCGATGGATTGGAGGGTAGCTAACGTTACCCCACTATTCAAAAAGGGGGGTAGGGAAAAAGCAGGTAATTACAGACCTGTAAGCCTTACATCAGTTGTGGGCAAAATGCTGGAGTCCATCATTAAGGATGAAATAGCGGAGCACTTAGCAAATGGGGACAGGATAGGACAGAGTCAACATGGATTTACAAAGGGTAAATCATGCTTGACTAATCTATTGGAATTTTTTGAGGGAGTAACTGGTAGAATAGATGGGGGAGAGCCAGTAGATGTGGTGTACCTGGACTTCCAAAAGGCCTTCGATAAGGTCCCACATAAAAGATTAGCATGGAAAATTGAGGCTCATGGGATAAAGGGGAAAGTTTTGGCGTGGATAGGGAACTGGCTGTCAGATAGAAAACAGAGAGTTGGAATAAACGGCTCATTTTCTGAATGGCAGGCAGTAACAAGTGGGGTACCACAGGGATCTGTCCTGGGCCCCCAGCTGTTCACAATTTACATTAATGACCTGGATCAGGGAGTCGGATGCAGCATTTCCAAATTTGCAGACGACACTAAACTAGGAGGGGGGGTGGGCTCAGAGGAAGAGACCAGGAAGCTCCAGAGCGATTTGGACAGACTGGGCGATTGGGCGGATAAATGGCAGATGCACTATAATGTGGACAAGTGCGAAGTTATCCACCTTGGGTGCAGGAACGGGAGGGCAAATTATTATTTAAATGGCAATAGATTGGGAGAGGGGGAAGTACAGAGAGACCTGGGTGTTCTTGTACACCAGTCACTGAAGGCGAGCATGCAGGTGCAACAGGCGGTCAAGAAGGCAAACGGTATGCTGGCCTTCATAGCAAAAGGGTTAGAATACAGGAACAGGGATACCTTGCTGCAGCTGTACAGGGCACTGGTGAGACCACACCTCGAGTACTGTGTACAGTTTTGGTCGCCTCATCTGAGGAAGGATGTTCTTGCCATGGAGGGGGTGCAGCGGCGATTCACCAGGCTGATACCAGGAATGGCGGGAATGACCTATGAGGAGAGACTATGTAGTTTAGGGATGTACACACTGGAGTTTAGAAGATTGAGAGGGGACCTCATAGAAGTGTATAAAATTCTGACAGGTCTAGACAGACTGGATGCAGAAGGAATGTTTCCCTTGGCGGGTGAGAACAGAACTAGAGGACATAATTTAAGGATAAGGGCTAAACCATTTAGGACAGAGATGAGGGGGAATTTCTTCACTCAGAGAGTGGTGAACCTGTGGAACTCATTGCCACAGAGGGCAGTGTACGCCAGCTCATTAAATATATTTAAGAGGGAATTAGATATATTTCTACGGGCAAAAGGGGTTAAGGGTTACGGAGAGAAGGCGGGGACGGGATACTGAATTAAAGGATCAGCCATGATCTCATCGAATGGCGGAGCAGGCACGAAGGGCCGAATGGCCTACTCCTGCTCCTATCTTCTATGTATCTATGTATCTATGTATATTATTCCACGAACTGACTCAAATAGCTTTAAGACACAAATTCAATGCCTGCAGCCTGTGATTTTTTTTTTAAACCTGTATAAATTCACATGGGGTCATTTTGACTTCAGGCGATGGTGTAAAATGGGTGCTATCGGGTCAGCTGTCCATTGTACATCCCTCCCAATTTTCATTTCTAGCCTCTTCACTGAAAATCAAAATCAGGAGAGGTGTATAATGGGCGGCTGATCCGATATCGCCAGTTTTGCACTATCGCCCAAAGTCAAAGTGACCCCCACTTCGTTTTAAAACACCACCCTTAAACACGACTCATTGCCATATCCTACCTGTGAACAAGAAATGATCAAACATTCCAAAATGTCGCAACGGCATTTATCTGTATTCCTTTTAAACTTTTCTGAAAGCTCTGAAGATGGCAATATATATTTGACTAATAACTAAGATCATCATTACTGTCAGCTGTATGTGTAAATAATTATAGACAGTCTTCAACATTTCTAAACCTGCATCTTTCTAGGTTATCATTTTTTCCTGTTTTAGTTCTCATTAATCCTCTTTATGCTTCAGTTGTTGCATGTTGCTGGATTAATTTGGTTCAAGCAGACTAAAATACTCAAGCAAGACCCATCTTATAAATGTGACTTATTTCGATTGACAGCAACGACGGCTTAAGTTTATTTCATAGAATCATAGAAAGTTACAGCACGGAAGGAGGCTATTTTGGCCCATCGTGTCCACGCCGGTCAACAAAGAGCTATCCAGCCTAATCCCACTTCCCAGCTCTTGGTCCATAGCCCTGTAGGTTACCGCAACCCAAGTGCACAACCAAGTACTTTTTAAATGTGGTTAGGGTTCCTGCCTCTACCACCCTTTCAGGCAGTGAGTTCCAGACCCCCACAACCCTCTGGGTGAAGACATTTCCCCTCAAATCCCCTCTAAACCTTCCACCAATTACTTTAAATCTGTGCCCCCTGGTTTTTGACCCCTCTGCTAAGGGAAATAGGTCCTTTCTATCCACTTTATCTAGGCCCCTCATAATTTTATACACCTCAATAAGGTCTCCCCTCAGCCTCCTCTGTTCCAAGGAAAACAAACCCAGCCTATCCAGTCTTTCCTCATAGCTAAGATTCTTTACTCCCGTCAACATCCTTGTAAATCTCCTCGCTACCCTCTCTAGCGCAATCACATCTTTCCTGTAATGTGGTGACCAGAACTGCACGCAGCACTCTAGCTGAGGCCTAACTAGTGTTTTATACAGTTGAAGCATAACCCCCCCTGCTCTTGTATTCTATGCCACGGCTAATAAAGGCAAATATTCCGTATGCCTTCTTAACCACCTTATCTACCTGGCCTGCTACCTTCAGGGATCTGTGGACATGCACTCCAAGGTCCCTTTGTTCCTCTACACTACTCAGTGTTCTACCATTTAATGTGTATTCCCTTTCCTTGTTAGCCCTCCCCAAATGCATTACCTCACACTTCTCCGGATTGAATTCCATTTGCCACTGTTCTGCCCACCTGACCAATTTATTAATATCTTCCTGCAGTCTACAGCTTCCTTCTTCAGTATCAACCACACAACCGATTTTAGTATCATCTGCAAACTTCTTAATCATACCCGCTATATTCAAGTCTAGATCATTGATAATTACCACAAAAAGCAAGGGACCCAGTACTGAGCCCTGTGGGACCCCACTGGAAACAGCCTTCCAGTCACAAAAACACCCATCAACCATTACCCTCTGCTTCCTGTCTCCGAGCCAGTTTTGAATCCAACTTGACACTTTGCCCTGGATCCCATGGACTTTCAACTTTGTGACCAGTCTGCCATATGGAACCTTATCAAAGGCCTTGCTAAAGTCCATATACACTACATCAAACGCACTACCCTCATCTACCATCCTTGTTACCTCCTCAAAAAATTCAATCAAGTTTGTCAGACACGACCTTCCCTTAACAAATCCGTGCTGACCATTCTTGATTAATCCGTGTCTTTCTAAATGAAGATTTATCCTGTCCTTCAGAATTCTTTCCAATAATTTTCCCACCACTGAGGTTAGGCTGACTGGCCTGTAATTACTCGGTCTATCATTTTCTCCCTTTTTAAACAAGGGTTCCACATTAGCAGTCCTCCAGTCCTCTGGCACTGCACCTGAAGCCAGAGAGGATTGGAAAATGATGGTCAGGGCCTCTGCTATTTCCTCTTTTGCTTCGCTTAACAGCCTGGGATACATTTAATCCGGGCCTGGGGATTTATCCACTTTTAAAGCTGCTAAACCCCTTAATACTTCCTCTCTCACTGTTTATTTCATCTAAGATTTCACACTCCTCCCTGATAGCAATGTCTGCTTCGCCCCTCTCCTTTGTGAAAACAGACGCAAAGTATTCATTAAGCACCCTACTGACGTCTCCCGCCTCCACACACAGATTACCCTCATGATCTCTAATAGGCCCTACCCTTTCTTTAGTTATCCTCTTACTCTTAATATATTTATATAAAACATCTTTGGGTATTCTTTGATTTTACGTGCCAAGAATTTTTCATACTCTCTCTTTGCTTTCCTAATATCCTTTTTAATTGCACCCCTGCACTTTCTGTACTCCTCTAAAGATTCTGGAGTATTTAGCCCTCAGTATCTGTCATACGCCTCCCTTTTTTTCTTTATCCTACCCTGTATGTCCCTAGACATCCAGGGGGCTCTAGATTTGTTAGTCCCACCTTTTTTCTTTAAGGGCACATTGTGGTAAACCACTTTTGTCGTTCACTATCGTTACACTATAGTTATCACTGTTATATCGTTACTCTATGGTTATCACTGTTCACACTGTTGTATCACTATACGAGGTCACCTCTTGTCACGCTGTTATACCTGGGCTGACCACTGCTGACTCCACCCATGGCTCCACCTACCTGCCCAGGTATAAAGGTGGTCGACTGGCTGGTATTCCTCCTTGTTGGATCCGATCACCCACGAGGGTGGGCTCTGTTATTTAGCCAATAAAAACCTATAGTTACTTTCTTAACTCGTCGCTTTTCATTGGATGAATTGATAGGTATATCAATTTTATTGGCTAAATTTTAAAATGTCGACACTTGAGCAGTCAAACGACCAGTCAAACGACCAGCCAAGCGACCAGCCAGACGCCCAGCCACAACAGCCACAGCAGCCAGCCTGGCTGCGAGCCCTCCGACCACCGTACCTGGATCTAAACCCACAGGCAGCAAACTCAGCCCTCGACTTCGAACACTGGCTGAGCTGTTTCGAATCCTACCTGGGAGAATCCGGCGTGCCTCAGAAATCCATGCTAAGAGTTCTGACCGCCCAAGTGAGCCCTAAAGTATTCGCACTCATCCGGGACCTTAAAACATACGAAGCTGCCATCAACCTGCTGAAACAACAGTACCGGAGCCCGGTAAACTCCATGTATGCCAGACACCTCCTAAGATCCCGCCCGCAACAGCCAGGAGAGTCGGTAGATGAATTTTTACGGGCGCTACAAGCACTCGGCAGGGACAGTGACTTTAAAGCGGTATCAGCGGCAGAAAATACTGAAGATAATGTCCGCGATGCCTTCGTGAAAGGCCTGCGGTCCGACTACGCACGGCAAAGACTTCTTGAAGCAAAGGACCTTGACCTGAACACAGCTGCAGCCCTCGCTCGCTCCCTAGAAGTGGCCCATCGGGACCTCGAGGCGTACTCCAGGTACAGTAATTTGCGACCCTGGGACTCGGGACCGACCCCGACCGCGATACCCCTCGCAGCGCCGCCCCTGGGACCTACCTCTGCGTCGGCGTCCCGGACCCGATCGGGACCGCCACCCCCGGTACCGGCTGCGACTTCGGACCCCTGCGATCGGGCCGCCGGCTGCTTCTTCTGCAGCCAGGCGAAACATCCTAGGGCGCGCTGCCCAGCGAGAAACGCGATGTGCTCAAGCTGCCTGAAGAAAGGCCACTTTGCTAAGGCCTGCAGAGGCCAACAGAGATCAACAGAGGCCAGCAGTGCCTCATGCGAGTTGTGGGGGCGGCCATCTTCCATCAAGGCCACAGATGCCAGCATCCCCATGTGTGAGTCATGGGGCGGCCATCTTTGATCCAGGCAACCGACACCAGCAGTGCCTCATGTGAGTTGTGGGGCAGCCATCTTCTCCGCCATTTTGTCCAACCTCGTGGGCGCCGCCATTTTACCCTCCACGCTCGACCGCCACCTCGCCTTCGGACTCGACCACCGCCTCACCCGCAGACTACGGCAGCTCGCTGAGCCACACACTAGCCTCCGTCACACTGGACCAAGCCCGCCCGCACCACCTGTCCAAGTCCATGATGGACATCAAAGTAAACGGCCGCGCCACGACCTGCCTGTTCGACAGCGGAAGCACGGAGAGTTTCATCCACCCAGACACGGTGAGCCACTACTCCCTCCCTGTCCGGCCAACACGCAACCGGATCTCGATGGCATCGAGGTCCCACGCCACAGACATCAGCGGCTACTGTGTCGTGACCCTGTCGGTTAAGGGCACGGAGTAAAGAAATTTTAAACTCCTCGTCCTCCCCCAGCTCTGCGCTGCCGTCCTACTAGGGCTGGACTTCCAATCCCACCTCCAAAGCGTCACTCTAGCATACGGCGGACCCCTCCCCCCACTCACAGTCGACAACCAGCAGCCTTTAAACCGCCCACCGCATAACACCTGCGGCCTATCCACCCTCAAGGTCCCGCCACCTTCCCTGTTCGCTAACCTCACCCCCGACTGCAAACCCGTCGCTACCAAGAGCAGGCGGTACAGCGCCGGGGACAGAGCCTTCATTAGCTCTGAGGTGCAGCGTCTCCTGAAGGAGGGCATCATCGAGGGGAGCAGCAGCCCCTGGTGTGCCCAGGTCGTGGTCGTTAAGACCGGCAATAAAAACCGCCTGGTCATCGACTACAGCCAGACCATAAACCGGTACACCCAGCTGGACGCATACCCCCTTCCCCGCATATCTGATATGGTCAATCAGATTGCACAATACCGAGTATTCTCTACCATCGACCTTAAGTCGGCCTACCACCAACTCCCTATCCGCCCTGAGGACCGCCAGTATACCGCCTTCGAGGCGAATGGCCGCCTCTACCACTTCCTTAGGGTTCCCTTCGGCGTCACCAACGGGGTTTCGGTCTTCCAAAGGGAGATGGACCGGATGGTTGACCAGAACGGGCTGAACGCCACGTTCCCCTATCTAGATAACGTCACCATCTGCGGCCGCGACCGGCAGGACCATGATGTTAATCTGGAGAGATTCCTCCGTACGGCCCAATGGCTGAACCTCACCTACAATAAGGAGAAATGTGTGTTTAACACCTCACGCCTTGCCATCCTCGGCTGCGTAGTAGAGGACGGACTCATCGGCCCCGACCCCGAAAGAATGCGCCCCCTCATGGAGTTACCCCTCCCCCACTGCCCAAAGGCGCTGAAGAGAACCCTGGGGCTCTTCGCCTACTATGCCCAATGGGTGCCCAATTATGCGGACAAAGCCAGACCCCTCATGAAGTCCACATCCTTCCCCCTTACGGAGGAAGCGTGCGCTGCCTTCTCCCTCATTAAGGGAGACATTGCTAAGGCCACAATGCACGCGGTGGAAACAAGGGGTGAATGTGGTAAACCACTTTTGTCGTTCACTATCGTTACACTATAGTTATCACTGTTATATCGTTACTCTATGGTTATCACTGTTCACACTGTTGTATCACTATACGAGGTCGCCTCTTGTCACGCTGTTATACCTGGGCTGACCACTGCTGACTCCGCCCATGGCTCCACCTACCTGCCCAGGTATAAAGGTGGTCGACTGGCTGGTATTCCTCCTTGTTGGATCCGATCACCCACGAGGGTGGGCTCTGTTATTTAGCCAATAAAAACCTATAGTTACTTTCTTAACTCGTCGCTTTTCATTGGATGAATTGATAGGTATATATCACATATTTGGTCTGAACCCTCCGGATCTCCTCCTTGAATGCCTCCCACTGCTCTGACGCTGATTTACCTTCAAGTAGCTGTTTCCAGTTTCACTATGGCTAAATCCCCTCTGAGCTTAGCAAAATTTGCTTTTCCCCAATTTAGAATTTTTATTCTTGGTCTATCCTTGTCCTTATCCATAACTACCTTAAATCTAACTGAATTATGGTCACCAGCACCAAAATGCTCCCCGACTGATACGCTTTCTACCTGCCCAGCTTCATTCCCTAAAACTAGGTCTAGAACCGCCCCCTCCCTTGTTGGGCTTGCTACATACTGGCTAAAAAAGTTCTCTTGGATGCATTTTAGGAATTCCGTACCCTCTATACCCTTCACACTAATTTTATCCCTGTTAATATTGAGGTAGTTGAAATCCCCTACTATTACTGCCCTATAGTTTTTGCACTTCTCAGAAATTTGTCTACATATTTGCTCTTCTATCTCCCTCTCACTATTTGTCCTCATCTTCTTACCTCAGCACTTTTCTTTATGTCAGCCACATTCTTACTGATTTCCCTCCTACTGTTCCAGGTGTCTATCCCCATAGTGACTTCCAAAGAGCTGGTCTCCCATTCCTGCTTCTCCCGCTGGTTATTCGAGTATTATCATGCACACAATGCAGGACACTTTTCCTTGCCCTTCCAGATCGCCTGCAGTTCATGGTCACTGAATCACAACTATTGCTTTTTGCACGCTCCCTCCGTACTACTCAAAAATCATGCACTCCATGGCTGGAATGGCCCACAGATTGATTTACCGTAAATGCCCGTTTAGTTGGTGGTGAATGCACTTGCAGCGACCACCCAATTGTGTGTCGCTTTAAAGGCCCCTGGGCTTCTGGAAAGCGGATGGAGTGACATTGTGCGTTCCTGCAAGCGCACAAAAAAGGGCCTTTAACGGAGTGAGGAATTTCAGCCCCTACCCCTCCCTGGTGAGCACATAGAATCACAGAAACTTACAGCACAGAAGGAGGCCAGTCGGCCCATCGTGCCTGTGCTGGCTCATAGAAAGAGCAGCCATGCTCAGTCCCCCATCCCTGCTTTTTGTCCGTAATCACATGGATAGGTCGGGCTGAACTATGGAGGAAGGATGGGTTTGTTGGGACTCATAGCTTCTTGTTACAAAAGACGTCTTATGTTTCTACTGCTGCAGTCACAAGGTCTCCTGTAGAATGAATTATCCCAATAATTTATTGTAATCCAGAAACTCCCTGCTAAACAATGACCATATTCCTTTGAATTTTTTTGGTTTAGAAAAAATATATAAATCACATCTGACTGCAGAGCCTCACTACAATTTAAATTACTAGACCACTTTCCTGAGAAAATGATTTTTTGATACATCCTATTTACTTTTAATGTTATATTGATGATAGTATATTACAGAATTATTAAAGATTGCTTTTGAGAGCAGATAATTTATTTTACGCTAACCAACTGACACTTATTAATATTCATAAAGCTAACGCAACTATTATTGTTAGGGTGCTCAGACAAGCATGTAACGACATTAATAATCTCACCAACAAAATTTGTGTTATTAATATTCATAGGATTTGTAATTCATGGATTTACTAAAGTCTCAGCCTGGTCTTTTATTTTCATAATTTGTCTCTACATGTTCCCTTGAGCAGGCTGCAGCTTAAACTCTCCGACACATCTTAGATCCTAGTTAGGTTGCCACTAGGAAGACAAAGGGGATAACGTGGACCTAACTCTCCTGACGATGAACCCATGGGTTCAGGTTAAACTCCAGTTTAACATCCCGCCCAACATTACTCTCCAATGCCACAGAGAATAAAATCAGACGGGGGATTTAAGACCAGCGTCGCACCCGATCTCATCAGTTTCCCGACCAACGGGTTAGGTTAAAATTGCCCCCAAGTCTCAATTAAAAACTTACTTAACCCACCCCCCCCCCCCCCACAACTCCCCCCTACAACCCCCGCTGCACCCCCAGCTCATAAGTTCTGTTGTATTCATCTTCAAGTCAACTTTCTGAGCATGTTTCAGGCACCAAAGCATACATTCTGCACCAGGTTCAAAGAAAAAGTTTAGTTCCAGGTTAAAAGTAAACATTTTCAAACAATAATCCAAACAAACAATCAACGCCTCTCAGGACAGCTGCACGAGCCAGGCATCCGAGGCTTCCTCCTCAGAGCAGCATGCGCGTGGCCTGCAGGAGGTGACACCAGGCTGCTCAGGCACTAGCTCCAGAGACGCAGCCAGCAGCACTTCCCCCTCCCGCCCAGGAGCTTGCTGCCAGTGAGAGGAAGGTCACCTTAGAGCCAACCGCCACTTGTGATCCTGATCTTCAGGTTGCACGCAGAAGAAGCGCTAGAATAGGAGAGAACAGACACATTGAGGCCTCCAGGGACAAGCACAGTTTCAGGAAGGAGTCGGCTTCTGATCACTTTGAATTTTGCTGTATTAAAGGAGATTGTGCACTTATGTCATGCTCTGTTATTCATGATTAGAGTCATACAAGGAAGGGAGCACTTACTTCATGCTGACTTATTCAGTTGGGTAATTATGGCATGGTCATGCAGGGGCAAAAGAGCTGATGTGTTGTCAAGCTCGAAGAAGCATACTGGATGCATATTTAGGTGTTAACCATGACTCATTTGGTAGCACTCTCGCCACTGAGTTAGAGAGATTGTGGGTTCATGTCCTGGCTCCAGAGATATGAGCACATAATCCAGGCTGACACTCCAGTGAGGAAGTGCTGCACAGTCGGAGATCAGGGGCACGAGGCACGATCTTGCCAGCACTGGGTAGGCGGGTATGGAGGTAGGACTGCCAGGAAAATGGCAGAATTTGGGGGTGGGCGCCCCAACCCCCAACCCGCCTCCATGCCATCTTCCCAGGAGGCGGGTAGCCGACCCACGTCGGGTCCCGTCTTCTTGAAGGCGGGAAGGGATTACAGCCACTTAGCTGCCTGTTAACAGATAGTCCAGGGTGCAAATAGATAGCACCGGTGTTACTCTATGAGCTCCGACAGTAATCCCCCTCAACCTCCTCAACACAGAAAGGCCTTTCATTCCCTGAACATAAACATTGTATGGGACAACACGTAAGGGGTACTGCACGTTTACTTGCGATTTGCTGGAAGTTGTCATCATGCATACATCCTTTGAAATTCGGCCCTTCCTGAACACGTCAAGGAAGTCAATCATGTCAACGTGTCAGCTTGTAAGTGGCAAGGACTAGGCCCTGCTCCCGTGAATAATGATGTTACTGAGTGTTTCCTGAACAGCAGCAGAGGAGTTTTACAATGAGGTGCATGCCTCTTCAAGAGTGATCATCAACAGGACCACTGATGATTTGAAGGGCCGAATCCGCTGCATTGGCAGCGCAGGAGGGGCTCTGCAGTTCAATCCAATTCATGTGTCCCACATAGTTGTCACCTGCTGTGCCCTGAACAACTTTGCTATACAAAAAGGCATTCCTGAACATTCTGGACATTGGACATTCCTGGGGAGGTGGCCTTAGGTGCTTTGGAGGCAAAAGTACATGGACAAGAGCCTCAGGATGATTGCTTTTCAGAGGACTCCTCGGTGACTTCGACAAGGGGCATCTGAACACAAATGATCACTGTAGTCTTTTCGGTTTTATACTGCGTCCCTTTGTCATCAGTGCCTTAATGCCTTCTCCCCCGTGTTCGAATAAAGGACAAACCCTTCAATCCAAAGAAGAAATGTAATGCAAGGAGGCCATAATTGCTGTGGAGTGATGTCACTCATATTTCAACACTACAACTGGGTATTCAATCACACAATGCATTGGAATCAAACAGGCTGATTGGTCGACACAGCAAATTTAAATTTCAAAAACGGGCCATCGATTGAAACATGGAAAAATCACAATGTTGGCTGCTCAACCCTTTTTTGAGAAACAAATGGCACTCGACATGCAGGAAGTGGTGAGTCTCTGGCTTGTCTCTTTTCTGAATGTGCGGCACCATTTGGAAATTACAGCAAACTTTTTGTGGCCTGCTGTCAGCAGCTGTTGGAAGGCGATTGACGGGAAGTGATGGATTGGAGCCTGCTTTTTATTAATGTTATTTTCTTTCAAATTCTCTGCCAGCAGTGGGTGGGCAGATCTGATTCAACATTGCCCGGCATTTATCTATTTCCAGTTCTCTGGGGCAGAGCATGGGTCTGTGTCGGATGGCGGTTTTGGCTAAAGAGGGTGTCCACAGCTTCTGGTGAGAGTAGATGTTCAGAAGCTACAGGACTGGCAAGATATTCCGAAGCTTCTGGACAATGCCACAAGAGACCAGCTAAGGATTTAAATAAAAAGGAATGCTTATGGTTTATGAATGTTTATTTCTTTAATATTTAATGTATAATGAAACTTATTCATTCGCTGTTAGTCATCAGTTGCCAGTGGCATATACAGGATGGTGCGAAGTCCTATGTATTTTGGCACAGGGTGGTAGGGCACATGTTTTTGCTTGTGAGTCTCCACATAGCGGGGGCAACTTTGACTTTTGGGTGAGCAGCCGGTGGTGAAGAGGACCCTCGCCATTTTGAGCTCCCGGCCTCATTTAAATTTGGGGGGTGAGCTGGGGGATGCTTAACAGGCCTTCCGATGCAGCTCGCTGGTCTGGGGCATCAGGATCGGGCCAGGGCAGGCACCAGAAAGGTAAGTTGCAGGGTGCAGGCTCTGCAAACGCAAATGGTGGACGATCCCAGGGCAGCAAAGGCCTCTGGGGCCTACAAAAATAATTTGACACTTACTTTGGTGGGTCACTTCGATTCCATCGCCCGTGGCACTGGTCGGAGTGTGCACAGCGCAGGCTCCGACCAGTTCTGATCTAAAATGTCGAACGGGGTCCTATTTACGTCATATGATCCCATTTTCCATAATAAAAAGGGCCTATCACCTGAAACAGGTGGGGGCTTTGGACACCCGGCCGTAGGCCCCTTACAAAATGGAGTCAGACGCACTGCCAGTGTTAACGGGACGATAAGGTTACCATACAATTTTAAAGCCATTAACGCCAGGTGAAGGCCGTGAAATTCAACCTCATTGAGCTCTTGACTATAGTCCTGGCATCTGGAAAAGTCATCAACTAGAAACAGTTGACTGCAGACAGGGTGAAGGCAGAATCACCCTGAGTCACCTCCTAGTGACTGGATCAAAAGAAGCGTTAGTGGACCTCCAAAATAGGTCACCTACTCATGCCTGCCTCCTCGGCCGGAGTACAATGAACGGCACAGGGTGACGGAGAACACCAAAATGATTTACACATAATAACTTCAAACAAACATGAGGCAAAAATACATCACATTTTCTAACAAAGGCCAATCAAGTATTTTATATTTAATTTGCATGCAACATCAGGAATAATCACTGCACACTTCCGGTGCTGCCTTCACATACACTGACTTAAAGCCATGAGAGCAGATAAACCTCTGGATAAAGCCCTTGTAATGATTTCTGCAGAAAGATAGTTCAGCTTTGCAAACCTAACCGTGATGGAATACTAATGACCAGCTTCCGTTCACATTCACGTAGGAGGATGGAAATGGGGGGTGGGTGTGTTACCACAGGAAAAGAATAACTAGTTCATGTAGGTATAAGAACATAAGAAATAGGAGCAGGTGTAGGCCATTCGGCCCTTCAAGCCTGCTCCGCCATTCAATGAGATCATGGCTGATCTTCTGCCGCAACTCCATTCACCTTCCCTATCGCCATATCCCTTGATGCCCTTACTAGTCAGAAATCTATCGACTTCTCTTTTGAATATACCCAATGACTGAGCCTCCACAGCCCTCTGGGGTAGAGAATTCCAAAGATTCACCACCCTCTGCGTGAAGAAATTTCTTCTCATCTCAGTCCTGAATGGCCCACCCTTTATCCTGAGGCTGTGGCCCCTGGTTCTAGACTCCCCAGCCAAGGGAAACATTCTCCCAGCATCCACCCTATCAAGCCCTGTAATAATTTTGTATGCTTCAATGAGCTGTGCCTTGACACAACATCACACAATGGGCAGCACGGTGGCATAGTGGTTAGCACTGTTGCCTCACAGCGCCAGGGACCCGGGTTCGAATCCGGCCTCGGGCGACTGTCTGTGTGGAGTTTGCACATTCTCCCCGTGTTTGCGTGGGTTTCCTCCGGGTGCTCCGGTTTCCTCCCACAGTCCAAAGATGTGCAGGTTAGGTTGATTGGCTATGATAAATTGACCCTTAGTGTTAGGGGGATTAAATACGTGGGGTTACGGGGATAGGGTGGGATATGTAGGGGTTACGGGGATAGGGTGGGATATGTGTCGGTGCAGGCTCGATGGGCCAAAATGGCCTCTATCTGCACTGTGGGGTTTCTGTGATTTCTGTGAACAATTCCTACAAATTTCTATTGCACGTATTGGGATTCAATGTCAAAAGTATTGCAATTTCGCACAAATAGTCAAGAGCCAGTGAAAATGCTGAGCAGATCTAAGTGATAACAATTCATTTCTCGCCCTAGTCATGTAGCCTACCCTCAGTTCTACTTCCTGCTTATCTAATTCTTTAAGCACACAAAACAAGGTTGACGTGTTAACCGTGGCTCAGTGGGTAACACTCTTGCCTCTGAGTCAGAAGGTTGTGGGTTCAAGTCCCACTCCAGAGACTTTGAGCACAAAAATCTAGGCTGACACTCCAGTGCAGTACTAAGGGAGCGCTGCACTGTCAGAGGTGCTGTCTTTTGGATGAGACGTTAAACTGAGGTCCCGTCTGCTCTCTCAGGTGGACGTAAAAGATCCCACAGCACTATTTCAAAGAAGAGCAGGGAAGTTATCCCCGGTGTCCTGGCCAATATTTATCCCTCAACCAACATAACAAAAACAGATTATCTGGTCATTATCACATTGCTGTTTGTGGGAGCTTGCCATGTGCGAATTGGCTGCTGCATTTCCCACATTACAACAGAGACTACACTTCCAAAAGTACTTCATTGGCTGTAAAGCACTTTGGGATGTCCGGTGGTCATGAAAGGCGCTTTATAAATGTAAGTTCTTTCTTATGACACCAGAACTGCACAAGGGCAAATTATGCAAAGTGAAGTTCCAGGCCACATAATAGGTAGAAAATCAGAAGTGTCGCTAATCGGTCGTACTGACCTCTGTGTTCGATTCTCCAATCCATGGTCCCAGTGAGCGAGGCCCTCCTGGTACAATTTAGCCTATGTAATATTCTTCTGGTGTTATTACCGCTCTTCAGTACGCCATCCCTATTCAATGCCAGAGGTCCTTATCCAAGCATAGGTTGCACTGGGCAATTAGTTCTACACTTATTAGAATTCAATAATATCATCAAAGAAAATGGTGGTTACAGATCCTTCACCAAAAGTGATTTTATTGGTAGGAATGCCATTGAGTGAACTTCTTTTGATGAAGCATCTGTAACCACCATTTTCTTTGATGATATTATTGAATTCTAATTAATGCCTTCATCTGAAATTAGTCTCTGCTAATTTAGCTGCAAAGTTAGCCTACTTCAAATACTCCACCAAAATAGCAGAAAGAAAACATTAAAGCAAATGTGTCAAATGTTCAGATGCTACTATCAGACTTTATTATTAAGATAAAAGAGACTTGCACCTGTATAGCTCCTTACCATGTCTGTCAGGGCCTGGCTAAAAGAGCCATCAATTGGTCCAGGCAGCGGGCGGTCGAGGGGGTCGTCCAGCCGGATTGCCTGCCTCTCTTCTGCGGCCATGTTCGCGCCCGGGTGGCCCTGGAGATGGAGCATGCGGTGTCCGCCGGTGCGCTTGAGTATTTCCGCCACCGGTGGGCGCCGCGGGGACTGGAGTGCATCATCAACCCGGAAAACCAAATTTTAATTTGATTTGTTAAGTTTTAGTTGAACTTTTGTTTACAGTCCAATTTGGGTTTTTTGGGTACAAACAAAAGGGTTACCATGTCTGTCAGAAACATCTAAAAATGCTTCACATACAATTAATTACTTTGAAATGCAACCAATTTGCACACAACAAGATCCCACAAACAGCAATGAGTTAAATGACCAGCTTTAGCCTGAGGAAGGAGTGCAATGGGTCTTTAACATCCTCCTGAACCACATTTTAACATCACATCTGAATGATGGCACTCCTTCAGTGCTCCACTGAAATGTCATCTTTAGATTATATGGTAAAGTCCGGGAATGGGTTTGAATCCAAAACTCATTGGCTTAGAGAAAAAAACCACAATCCACTGAGCCAAGACAACACTTCAGAGCCCTGCTGCTTTCATTTACATATCTTGCAAATGGCCAGAAGATGTGTGGCCCTTGGTTCAGACTACTTAGGATTTCAGAAAAGGAGGAGTCTAGGAAAGTAATGCAAAAACATCATGCGCATATACATATACACAGCCAAATTGGTCCAGGCTGGGTGTCATTGGCACTCCGTCCCATTGCTCTAAACAAATGTGGGTTGACTAAAAAGTGCCTCGGAAAACAGCAATCATTGAGAATTCCACTGCTTCCCCTGCAGCAGATGTTATCAGTTGCCTAGGTGACAGATTCCATTTGACTATGAACACTAATTACTTCAGGTCCTGTACCTCTGTCCTGACATCTTTATTTCCTCAGTAACATGGACTTCAGAATACAAATAGATTCTTAGAACTTCACTTCTTCACTTCTACATTTGAATATCTTTGCAAGGTGAATGATTTTTTTTTTTGCCTCATCTCCGTGCAATAGATGGTTCAGTAGCATCCAACTTAAATCTGATTTAAATACCTCCCTGTCTCCTAGGTATAATCCAATGAATAACATGGGTTTGACTCAATTGCACAGTACATAGACATTTTAATACACTACATTTAGGCAGCAATATATGCACAGGGGAGTAATGCTAGTTATAACAAGACAGGCAGCTTGACAAAATATCAGATTCAGCTCTAACCAACTTCATTACTCGAAAAAGAATAACGTTAATAGTTTTTTTCCCCCTTTAAATAGTTTTCCTTCATGTCTGCTGGTTTGGATAAGGTGCTGATAGGTGAGCTGGGTCAGAGGTAGGCGTGCAGTGGTCGGAGATAGTCATGTTAAATGGTAGCCGTTGGTAACTTTTAATATTAGACTTTTTTGTAACAGCTCTTTGAAAAAAAAAAGTTACCAGCAAGATTAACATAATCACCATTACATTATCACCGACTCCAACTGTGCGGAGGTTCCTCAAGTGTTGCTCTGTAGTGTGTCATTGTCAGAGCCCACAGTACTCTGCTGCTGTTAACTCATGCTACACATGTGCCAAGTTCTGCAATTTCATGGAGCATTGTGGCAATTTGGCACTGTAAGGATCCCATCCATGTGAAATACACAGCTGCAGTAACCACACAACGTGACCCTAGAGAAAAAGAAAGACTTGCATTTATATAGCGCCTTTCATGACCACCGGACGTCTCAAAGCACTTTACAGCCAATGAAGTTCATTTTTTTTGAAGTGTAGTCACTGTTGTAATGTAGGAAACGCAGCAGCCAAATTGCACACAGCAAGGTCCCACAAACAGCAATGTGATAATGACCAGATAATCTGTTTTTGGTATGTTGGTTGAGGGGTAAATATTGGCCAGGACACCAGGGACAACTCCCCTGCTCTTCTTTGAAATAGTGCCGTGGGATCTTTTACGTCCACCTGAGAGAGCAGACGGGGCCTCGATTTAACGCCTCGACTGAAAGACAGCAACCTCTGACAGTGCAGTGGAAGTGTCAGCCGAGCTTTATGTGCTCAAGTCACTGGAGTGGGATTTGAACCCACAACCTTCTGACTCAAAGGCGAATAGTGCTGCCCACTGAGCCACAGCTGACCGCGAAAATTGGGGAAGGACTACCACAGAGGCCAACGAGGAAATAAAGAGAGTCGGGTCCTGTTCAAAGTTATGAGGAGGCTTATTTATGTAAAGGAGCGGGGAGTTCATGATTCCCTATGTCGAGAATGCCTAATCTTAACCATGCCAAGGGAATGGTGCTGAGCAGAGGCTCGATGTTTAAAGGTGGCAGGGTAAACCGGAGGGTGATGGAACCTGTGCCCCACAACCCCTGTCATTTTTATGATGCACCTCAGTAGTCAAATCAGGGGTGGCATGGGCAGTGGTTTTTGAGCAGGCCACCCGGCCACTTCTCAGTGGGGTTATAATGTTTGGTGCAAGGAGACTCACAACAAGGGAACAGGTGAAGATAAAAATACTGGTTGACATGAATCTTGTCATTCATGGGAAATGACTTATGAAATAATACTGGGCGGCCTGCTGGTGGCGCTGTACAGGGAGAGTGTAAATACTCGGGCATGGGGCCAGCTTGCTCAGGACATTCTTTAACAGGAACTAGTGAAGGACACAACTAGACAGCCATGTTGAAAAACAGTTGAGTAAAGCCTTGTTTAATACTCAGACCAAGTGCCTAGTAGTTTTCTTACGTCACTGGTCAATGCAGGATATAGGGTGATCTGTTGAGGTAGTACTGGGGCTTCATCTGGGAGTGCCATTGCCAATTCCCATCTCACTTTTTGGGGGGAATTTAAAAATGCTATTCGTTGCGCTCAGTGGAATTTTTATTGAATGGTCTATTGCAGTGTAATCAATTAGTCAACATTTAGCGAGACTACTGTTTCCAAGTTAGCCTGGCCAGACAGGCTGGGAACCTCATTAGCGGTTTCTTTTTTCACACATACAGCTTTCTTGGGCTCGGCGATGGCAAGAAATAATAAGGCACTGTGAGTTTCCTGTGCACGTTTAGCAAAAGCCAGATGGTTCTTTGTACTTGGGGCCGTTTGATGTGTCACAGGTGCCTTGTGTGTGTGTGTGTGTGTGTGTGTGGATGAAACTGCTTCAGCTGCCAACTCCAAAGCACCTTCCTGCAATTATGAACGAGCCCTGTGTGAACGTGCTCCAATGCATCTGAAGCCTGAGGATATGGCCCTGGGAGGAGTCCTGGCCACAATATTTACTTATTTATTTTTAAAGACTTATGTTTGACCTTTCCATTGGAACTTTCACATACTTTAGTGGATTAAAGACTTTGCTGCTTCGAAATTCTGCAGTACCTCACTTGACATTTGAGCGAAGCCTGGTAATCATTCTGCGTGGGAGACTACGGGGAGACGCTGAATGATTATAGATTGATTCATAACACGCAGTAATTCATAGTCTTCATTTAAAAAAAAAATTCTTTCTTCACCTCTCCCCTTTCTTCCCAGTTGTTTCTGCCTTTCAGATTGCAGGCTCCCCTCCCCCCAATGCATCAGACCCGAGCCGAGAGAGCATGCAGATGACCTTCCAGGTTTCCTGCCAAAGCCGCACTGTAACCAGTTGCTAGGAGGTGTGCAAGACGGCCCTAACTTGACTTGTCTCCAACTCGTTTTCCTGCCTCCCTCAGGAAAAGCGCTGCATCCCCATTTAACACCTCCCCTAAATAGCCCAGTCGAGATGATTAGCTGACAGTGTCGCAAGTACAAGGCACAAAACTGCCTTTCTCCCACGTTGTATTCTGCTTGTGCCTCGCAGCAGTTTTACATTTATTTAAGAAGCGGATTCTTAATTCTCATGAAATGGCGCAATTCTGAGCACACACCAGCAAATATTGGAAAATATTGGGTGCGCTGCTCATAACTTTTTTTGTCCATTGATTTCAAAGGTGAAACTAGTTGTCAACCTTGGCTCAGTGGGTAGCACTCTCACCTCTGTGGGTTCAAACCCAACTCCAGACACTAGAGCACATAATTCTAGGCTCACATTCCGATGCAATACCGAGAGAGTGCTGCACTGTCGGAGGTGCCGCATAGCAAAGGTGATGTTAGAGCCCTGTTTGCTCTCTCGGGTGGATGTAAAAGATCCCAAGGCACTATTCAAAGAAGAGTAGTGAGGTTTTCCCAGTGTCTTGGCCAATATTTGTCCCTCAGCCAACGTCAGTAAAAAAAAACAGATTATCTGGCCATTACCTCATTACAGTTTGTGCAGAGGTAATGAAAGGTGCTATATAAATGCAAGTTCTTTCTATTTCCAATATGTGCTGGTGGCTGAGAGAGACACCTTGGCAACAGCATATTCTAAGTCCAGTTAAACTACTTTGTGATACTGTGAACTGGCAATTATAATGGCCCAGAAATTCGGGTCGGGGGCTTCCCGCGGGTGCAAGCCTCCGACCTGCACTTAGCTAGCGTGCCGGCCGTTGTGCTGTGGACCCGCGTGGGATTCCGATCCTGGGCCTCCTCCAACTGCCGGCGCGCAGTGCTTGCGTATCCCAGGGGCGCCGTTAGTTTGAAGCGTCCCCTGGGATCACGTGGGCCATGGAGAGCCAATGGTAGCAGGGAATCTGTATTCATAGATTTGACAGGAAGAGCTGTCAAAACTATGAATACAATTCAGCCCCAAAAATCACTAAAACTTCAAATAAATGTTTTTAAAAATCACATTTTTAAAATAACTATAAATTACATAAAATAACTATTTTAAACAATAATTTAAATTTTTGAAAAAATTAATTACAGTTTCTAATGGGGCTAAAAATAAACTTACCTTTCTTTAAAGTATTTAAAAATAATAAACCTGTGGAAAAAATGTTTTAATTTTACTTAATTCACCACTTACCTTGTTAAAAGTAGGCCTTGCGACTGCTTTTTAAAAGTGTAACTGCTGGAGACTTACCCTCCCGGAGAAAGCTGCAAAAGGAACAGAAGTTCCAGGTGAATGCGCTGCCTCTCCGGTGCACGCATTCGACCTGTGAACCCCTTCCTTCAAGGGAACAGAAGTTCCGGTTTCCCGCGCATGCGCAGTGCATGCATGAAACCGGCACTTTCGTTGGGCCTACGTGTGAGTACCCAGTGCGTACTCACCCGTGGGGACCCGAAGTTATGGCCCAATATCACAAGTTGCTGCAAATGGTATACCTCATACTGATTTTTTTAATAATCAATACATTTTTACGAGCATAAAAGTCTTCTGACCTGCGAGCATCAGTCACATTCCAGGTGTCACACACCAAAGTGTGACACATGTTACAGATACAAAACAATCTTTAAAGAAAGCCAATCATAAAATTTACAAGCAGTTACAATTGCCCTGTTAATTACCTCAGCAGCTTACAGTTGACTACAATTATCTAGGGCTCAGTTGGTAGCACCATCACCTTTGAGTCAGAAGGTTGTGGGTTCACGTCCCACGCCAGAGACTTGAGCACAAAAATCTAGGCTGACGCTGCAGTGCAGCGCTGAGGGAGTGCTGCACTGTCGGAGGTGCTGTCATTCGGATGAAACGTGAAACCGACGCACCGTCTGCCCTCACAAGTGGACATAAAAGGTCCCCTGGTACCATTTCAAAGAAGAGCAGGGGAGTTCTCCCTGGTATCCTGGCCAATATTTACCCTTCAACCAACATCACTAAAACAGATTATCTGGTCATTATCCTATTGCTGTTTGTGGGAGCTTGCTGTGCATAAATTGGCTGCCACGTTTCCCACATTACAACAGTGATTACACTTCAAAAGTACTTCATTGGCTGTAAAGCGCTTTGAGACGTTCTGAGGTTGTGAAAGGCGCTATATAAATGCAAGTTTTTCCCTTCTTTATTTACAGCATTGACTTAATGGGAACGGCCAAAGTAGCAGTTAAATGTCACAACCAAGTTCCAGACTCCGGGAGCATTACAGGAGATCATCCCGTGTGTAATAATCTGTATGAAATAGATTTTATTTTCACAAAACATTGTCTCACTGTAAGTTACAAAGACAAGTCTGTACTTGAAGTGTTAAAAAAGGGCTACACCTATAATTATAGTTGAATCATTTCAAGTTATCTCAAAAAAAACCTTCCGTCAAATGTCTGGCTCATAATCTGGTGAAGGTCAATCCCTAAATTATTAAATTATGCCGGTTTTATGCTGAATAGTGAAGAACTGGATATGGAACTCCTGGTTCTCAAGAAGGTAACTAGCTGCTTACTGCGCCAGAGCTGTACTTGTCATCCTATTAAATGTAAGGGGCAAGAAGATTAAACTGAGTGAATTGTACCAACAAGAGGCGTTATTGGAAAATTCCATGCGGAATAAAGGAGGTAGGTGACGTAATAAAACTCACTACGCCCTTGGTTTGAGCATAAAGCAAGGCTTTAATCAACTTGTTTCAGAACATGGAGGTCTAGTTGTACTTCACTAGTTCCTGTCTTACAAAATGTCCCCGGCAAGCTGGGGCCCACGCCCGAGTATTTATACTCCTTGGATGGCGCCACCAGCTGGCCGTCCAGCGTTATTTCATAAGTAGCTTTTTGATGATGAGATTTATAACAGTAGGTATTTACGCAGTTTTAGGGTGGCGTGTTCTCCTGATAGTAGCGCCTTCAATGTTGTTTGCTATCGCTGATGACCCTTCATCTGCCCGTATCGTACTGCAAGCAGACGGACAGTATGAAGGTGGGCAATCCGTTGGTACATGCCCTAGAGAAATGCTAGCGCTCCATAGATCCTTTACCTGCTTAGGTGCCAGTTGCTTATTGTTGGATAAAGTTCCGTCTCAGTCTTTGTTTCCTGCCCAAGCTGGATTAGAACCAATGCATTGTTGCACCTGTCTTGTTTGTCTGGTTATTTGTAAAACTCAAGCTGGACTGCAGGCCAATCCATGTACAGGAAACTCTCGATTTACCGGCACCCAAACAACCGGAAATCTCGGTTAACCGGCAAAATTCAGGAGTAGGTTCAATTAAGTTTTTCTTCATATTAGTGGCCGTTTCTTGATTCTTGGCTGTGTAATCGGGAGTTCCTGCACTTGTTGCTAAGCAACAGGGACGCTTGGTCTGTGGCCGGGCTTCTTGCACCTGTTGCTAAGCAACAGGGAAGCCTGGATTTGTTGCTGTGTACGGAGCTCTCGTACCTTTTAACTAAACCTCTCTGTAATCCGGACTTTTTGATAAACCGCACCACGCTGGTCCCGTCGGTGCCGGATGAAAAAGAGTTTCCTGTAATGGGGCCTGACTCTGAAGGCTTCTCGTATTCCACCTATTTTTCTTTCTTTAAATAAAGTTGGAAAAAATTAGGTCTGTCTCTTAAAACTCCATCTACGCTGTCTTTCTCAAAGACTCCTCACGATAGTGATCTTTAATATTGCTAGTTCATATTGTGAGACTTGACTCCACCAGTCCCATTTATATTCTATATCTCTCTCACATACCATATCTCTGTAACAAGTCAGAAAAGCACCAGCAAAGCCTGTCATGCAGGCTCTTTATAGTAAACTGGATTAGTACCTGTCTAGAGCAAGGGCCATTAGATAAACTTGACTTGATCTTGTCCGAAATTACACCTTTCCTATGTGAGTTCAGTTTACAGCATCTGCTGGCTTAGCAACACTCCACATAGTGAAAACTGCCTATGTAAACCCTCATACATTACTTCATTTTCCAATTAGAAAGGTGGGCCATTTACACCATCTGTCTCTTCTAACAGCCTGGATATAGTGAAGCCTTTCTTTCAGGCCCCATGGTTATCTTGGTAGGCCCAACACCTGGCGTGTGGCCTCACTGGGTGAGAATGCAAGTCACAGAATCAATGCTGTAGTATTAGCATCCTTTCCCCAACCCACACTCCCAACCACCAGGCATTTTAAAAATTTTATTCCTGGGATGTGGGCGTCGCTGGCAAGGCCAGCATTTATTGCCCATCCCTAATTGCCCTTGAAAAGGTGGTGGTGAGCTGCCTTCTTGAACCGCTGCAGTCCGTGTGGTGAAGATACTCCCATAGTGCTGTTAGGGATGGAGTTCCAGGATTATGACTCAGCGATGATGAAGGGACAGCGATATTTTTCCACATCAGGATGATGTGTGACTTGGAGGGGATCTTGGAAGGGATGGTGTTCCCATGCACCTGCTGCCCTTGTCCTTCTAGGTGGTAGAGGTCGTGGGTTTGGAGGCTGCTGCCGAAGAAGCCTTGGCGAGTTGCTGTAGTGCATCTTGTAGATGGTACACACTGCAGCCTCGGTGCACCGGTGGTGGAGGGAGTGAGTGTTTAAGGTGCTGGATGGGGTGCCAATAAAGTGGGCTGCTTTGTCCTGGATGGTGTTGAGCTTCTTGAGTGTTGTTGGAGCCGCACTCATCCAGGCAAGTGGAGAGTATTCCATCACAGTCCTGACGTGTGCCTTGTAGATGGTGGAAAGGCTTTGGGGAGTCAGGAGGTGAGACACTCGCCGCAGAATACCTAGCCTCTGACCTGCTCTTGTAGTCACAGTATTTATGTGGCTTGCAAAACTACCCTATGTTCTGTCTCTCCTTCTCTCTCGTCCAGCTCAGTTTTTCCATCTAACAAGCTGTTTTAGCGATAGTCCACAATAAGACCTATCTCTGTGGTCTCCTTCTCCACCCTATCTTTATTAGTCATCTCCACCCTGCACAGAATTTACAGCATCAGCTGCCGCTCCCACCACTGCTCGGGCGCAAGTTTACATAGATTTTAAACTTTACTCTTTATTTTAGTTCTGCTAGAAATGACCATGAACCATCAAAATCAATATGAACATTTTGCTCGGTATTCCCTACAGTGAGATAAGTTTTCGAGCAAACTCTTTAACTTAGTACACAAGTTATTTGAAACTATTGCAAATGCAGATAGCTGGTCTGAGCAGCGTAATAGAGAGTCCTTTCAAACCTGCCCAAAAATAAAAGAAATGTCTGTATTAATATGAGATTACTATATATGTAGCATTGTAAAAAGTAACTGTTTGTTGCATTTTGTATAATATTACTCTTGTATGAAGAGCATGACCTTGGTTTGATAAACATTATCACTCATAACCAATGAAAACCCTGCAGAATATCTTCCATGTAGGCTTGTTGAAACAGTCCCTGTTAGCTCAGCCGAGGGTTAGAGATTGTGTTGTAGACCAGGGATTTGTGTTAACCCCTGTAAACTTTAGAGGGGAGCATGACTCAACCTGTGAATGGCAGGACCAGAATGGAATAAGCTCATTGAACCAAGTGTTAGAATCAGGCTCATCTTCCAACACGTTGTGCTGGAGCCTATATCGCTAGCCTTTACAACTGAGCGCTCTAACCTACACTAACCGCCGCACCCCACCCTCGCCCCACCACCCCAACCCCCTTCACTCATTCTCACACACGGCCAACTACTCCCGAAGTCATCATTGTCAGTGACGCAGTTCACTCACTCTCAGCTCCGATTGGGTCTCGGCTCTAAATTGCACTCCTTCCTGCTCCACCTTTTTAATTGAATTAGCCTACTGCCCCATTTTAAATGATGAGTTGTCACGGCACTCTCAGATATTGCTCACTCACTATAATGCTTCCAAAAACAGGTTAAGAAGTGCAGCTCCAACTGCTTTAACATGGCAGCTGTCCAATTCACACTCCATCTAGAGCCACCCTTTGTTTCTTAAATAACAACAGAAAATGCTGGAAAAACTCAGCAGGCCAGGCAACATCCGTGGAGAGAAATTAGAGTCGACGTTTCGGGTCAAAACCCTTTATCAACCCTTTGTTCCTTAACCTGTCCCATTACCACCATCTCTCACCTTGAATATCTCTTAATGTCTCTCAATGTCTCTTAATCTCTCCTGCTTTCTATCCTATCACTGACCTTCCCTTTTGTTCTTTTATCCCCTCCCCTTTTTCCCAGTCCCTAAATCTGCTTTCCATTTCCTGCTTTTTGCCAGTTCTGACGAAGGGTCTTCGACCTGAAACGTTAACACCGTTTCTCTCTCCACAGATGCTGCCCTGGCCTGCTGAGTTTTTCCAGCGTTTTCTGTTGTTATATCGGATTTCCAGCATCCGCAGTATTTTGCTATTGTATTGCTTTAAATCACACCTCTTCCAGGAGGAAATATGTGCACCCAACTGTAGAATTTTCTGGAAACAATGGCCGAGGCCTCGAGTGAGCAGTAATGGTCCCTCCAGTTCTAAGTTAAACAGTTGCGTGATTGTACCGTGTGACTGGCAGTGGCTCACGACTTGAGCAATAGTACAAGGAGTTACCACTTCACGTCCATGTTTCGAAGTAGTGAAACTGAGGGCAAAAAGAACGTTATTTTTACCAAATGATCTATTTATTTGGGCATTGGCATGCTTCTCACCTCATGGATATGTTTGGAGTTCTACCTTCAACGGATGAGGGCTGCCAAGTTACATTTACCACAATCTGAAGTGGGGGGTGGGGGGTAGGGGGGGTTGGTGGGTGGAGTTGAAGGGATAGGAGGGCTAGTTAAGGATTCCACGTTCCACCCACCAGGCTAGAAATGTCCATTTTTCATTATTTCGAAAAAATGGAAGTGTCAAAAATGGCCAGACTAGGGAAGAGTCTTTTTGGTTGCTATGTGTAGTGACATTGTAAGTGTGTTCAAAAGGAATGTGTATATGACATCGCTTCATGTAGTGAGCAGAGTCATTCTCCTTCCACTACTGGCAATAGGAAATAGTTGCTATGGTAGAGTGAGTTGGCGGTTTGCCCATACAATCCATCCCGAGGATATTCCAGATCAAAACGTCTTAAAGTTGGCAACAGCACAATAGCTTTTATGACTGTGCATATATTACAACCATATGATCTTGTGAATCAATCCAAACACACTCCTGGTGTGAGCACGTCACACCCCTTTTATAAAACCGATATAGAAAAAGCAGAAGATTCCCACTGACTGTTCAACATCTTCCATGGCAAAGAGGAGCGTCAATGATGAGGCAATTCTGGCCTCCTGTTTATAGATCTGTAATTTGGAAAATGAAGACAACAGGGTTGGATTAGTTCAGCAAACATTAAATCTCTTGGCTGGTCCCTCTCAGAACCCTCACAGGACATAAGGTACAGCAATGGCAGCAAATAGCCTCAGGCCAAAATGGGCCTCAAGAGGTTACAGAGCAGCCTGCTGTGCGTGACCAATGGTGGTGATGATAATGAAATCTTTCCAATGAATGCCTGGAAATTTTCTAACTTATTTAACATTTAAAGGGGATTACTTATATTATTCCAGATCAGTTGGTAACAAGTGAATGAGTAACTTAAAGAGAAATCAATTGCCGACCGATTTGGTGCAAAAGAAAGAGTTCTATTTCAAAGGATGCATAAAAATACAGAAACACTCTGACTTTGGAGTCTGTAGTTGGAAGTCTTTGATTTACTTTTCTTCAAAGGAGAATGAATGGGCAAATTATTTTCTGAATTGTCTCTCGCTGCTCGTACACCCGTCGGTGAGGCACGAAACAAATACTCCCGTTTTAACAGTTACCAAGACAGACACATTTACTGCACTGTGGTAAAGCACAACACAGATGAGAGAAAAAACGGGGAACATTAGATGCTTGTAGAGGAATAAAAATGTTGACTCAGTACATCGATTGATCAACTCACTCACTTTGCCATGTGCTAAGAACATAAGAATGTTATGTATTGTGTGTTCTCCTCCCACCTGTGGTGGCGCTGTCACAGCAGATAAATGGTTGGGTGTTCACTTGGTTAAGTTTAGCTCTCTTTGTTCGGAACTCTCCAGAACTTTCCTTTCCTTCCTGAATAAAGCACTTCATGTTTGAATCTCTGGGTTCTGAGTTCTAATTGTGTCTAGGTAGAAAGGTACCGACACAACAAAGTGGCGACAAGGATCGGATGAATCTGCATTGTGGGAACATTTTTGTTTTCGACTACAAACCACTCGGAACAGAGATTGCAGCATCACATTAACGTTACGGGTGCAGTGAGTAAACAGAAATTTTAATTTGAAGCGTGAGATGGCTACTATATTAGGAAACTTCGGTGATTTTGATGAAAATGTGGAGCAATGGAGCGCTTATACGGAACGTTTTGACTATTTTGTATTGGCGAATGCAGTGGCAAACGAAAAGGTCGTGCCTACCTTTTTGAGTGTAATGGGGCCGAAGACATTCAATTTACTTCGCAGCCTTGTGCAGCCAGATAAGGCAGGAACTAAAACATATAAGCAACTAGTGGAAATTCTTGGAGCACATTTTTCACCAAAGCCTCTGGTTATTGCTGAGAAATTTAGATTTCACAAACCGAATCAAGAGGAGGGGGAATCAGTGACGATGTTTATTGCTGCTTTAAAAAGGTTGTCAGAACACTGCGAGTTCAAGGAGGTGCTGAATGACACCATTAGAGACAGACTTGTGTGTGGTCTGCAAAGTGCAGCCACACAGAAGCGCCTTCTTACTGAGGACAACCTTACTCTTGAAAAGGACATTGAAGTTAGTGTCTCCATGGAGATGGCGGAAAAGGAGGCTCACCAGTTGAGTTCAATAGGGAGAGTTCACAAGGTGTCATCTGAGCCTAAAGGTGCGCGGAACGGCACCTGTTACCGTTGTGGGAAAACGGGCCATCACGCTAATGACTGCTGGTGTACGGAGCTGGAATGCCGAAATTGTGGCAAAAAGGGTCACATTGAACGCGCCTGTAGAGGTAAAAAAAGAACAGACAGAGCTGGGAAGCATGAAAGCAAAATGTCTGTATTTGGACAAGAGAGGAAAAAGAGTGTTCATTCAGTGCAGTATGATGGAACAAGCAAAACAGAGGGGAGCGACACCTCTGAGGAGGAAGAGGTGCACATACTGACGGTTGCAGGTGGTTCAAATGGCTACTGGGTGTCACCACTGGTGGAGGGACAATCAGTGCGGATGGAGGTGGACACAGGCGCGGCTGTGTCCCTTGTTTCAGACACTGTCTACAACAAAATGCTAAAGCATCTTACCCTTCAGCCAACAAACATTGTGCTAAAGACGTATACCGGCGAACCTGTGGCCATGAGAGGCGCCATTGAGGTGACAGTTAAATTGAACGGACAGACTGCGAAACTGCCACTATATGTGGTAAAGGGAAATTACCCATCACTACTAGGATTTGCATGGCTAGAGAAAATCACGCTGGACTGGCCTGCAGTCCTCATGATGTCAAAAGGAGAGTCAGGTCTGACTGCAGTGTTAAACATGCAGAACTCTTCAATGGGGAATTTGGGAGCATGAAAAAGATCAGCGTGAGACTAGACATTAAACCTGACAGCAAGCCGAAGTTTCACAAAGCCCGACCTGTACCCTATGCAATTAGGCCAAAAGTTGAGGCTAACTTGGAGGCCTTAGTCAAGAATGGAGTCCTGGAGCCTGTGAGCATGAGCAAATGGGCCACACCCATTGTTCCTGTCCTGAAAAAGGATGGATCTGTTCAAATCTGTGGGGATTTTAAAGTGACTATTAACCCGGTGCTGTCTGCGGAACAGTACCCTCTTCCCCTCATTGATGATCTTTTTACGGGCCTGGCCGGAGGGCAAAAGTTCAGCAAAATAGACTTATGCCAGACTTATCTACAAATGCATGTCGATGACAAATCAAAGGAGCTGCTGAAAATTGTGACACACAAGGGGCTAGACAGGTACTGCCGCCTTCTGTTTGGAATTACGTTGGCCCCTGCTCTATTCCAAAGGGCAATGGATCAGATTTTGAGTGGACTGCCAGGAGTCCAGTGCTACCTGGACGACATCCTTGTCACTGGGACAAATGAGGAGGATCATCTTCTGAACTTGGATGCGACACTACAACGACTGAAAGAGTATGAACTCAGAGTTCGTAAAGACAAATGTGAATTCTTTCAGTCTTCAGTTGAGTACCTGGGGCATGTGATTGACGCTACTGGCCTGCATAAGGTGCCGTCAAAGGTCAAGGCGATCGTGGAGGCCCCAGCACCCCAGAATGTGAGCCAGTTACGTTCATTTCTGGGGCTACTTAACTACTATGGGAAGTTTATTCCAGACTTAGCAACATTGCTGAAGCCGTTACGTCAAGGCAAAACATGGAAATGGACTGAACTGTGCAGCGAAGCTTTCGCCCAAGCAAAGAAAGCATTGCTGAAATCAGAGGTCCTGACACACTTCGACCCAAAGCTACCCGTGCAGCAAGCATGTGATGCATCACCATATGGTGTGGGAGCAGTCATATCCCACATCATGCCTTCTGGTGAAGAGAAACCTATCGCCTTCGCATCATGCACCTTGAACAAGGCCGAAAGTAACTATGCACAGATTGAGCGCGAGGCCTTGGGAATCGTTTTTGGAATTCGAAAATTTCATCAGTACCTGTTTGGGAGAAGGTTCACACTCCTGACGGACCACCGTCCATTGACTTCAATCTTCGGGCCCCACACCGGAATTCCATCTCTTGCTGCAAGCAGGATGCAAAGGTGGGCTTTACTGTTGTCAGGACACACATACGACATCAAATATCGCAAATCAGACTTGCACGGCAACGCAGACGGTTTCTCGAGGCTACCCTTGCCTGTTACTCCCCCAGAGCCTCGTCAGATAGACATCTTCTACTTTAGACAAGTGGAGGGAGCACCTGTCACGACAGTTCAGGTGCGAAGGTATACCCGCAATGATCCAGTCCTGTCTGAGGTAATGGACGATGTCATTCGAGGGAGAGCTATAGGAGATTCTCCTAGTTTGAAACCTTACGTTTCAAAAAGAAATGAGCTCTCCGTCCAGGCAGGTTGTCTTCTTTGGGGACGCCGTGTCATCATTCCGCCACCTCTGAGGGAACCTATACTGCAACAACTTCATACAGGCCACAGTGGGATGGTTCGGATGAAGGAAATGGCAAGAAGCTACTTCTGGTGGCCAGGTCTCGATGGAAATATTGAGGAGAAAGCGAAAACATGTTCCCCATGTCAAAGGGTCCGGAATGTTCCACAGCTGGCAACACTACACCCCTGGGATTGGCCTGCAGAAGTGTGGCAGCGAGTACATGTGGACTTCGCCGGTCCTTTCAAAGAGGAAGATGTTTATGGTGGTTGTGGATGCTCGTAGCAAGTGGCCGGAGGTCGCTGTGATGAGGTCTACCACGGCAGAGAAAACAATTGAGAAACCTGGTGAGATGTTCAGCCGTTATGGCTCACCGGAACAACTCGTAAGTGACAACGGTCCACAATTTGTATCACAGGAGTTTGCAACCTTCCTGCATGTGAATGGTGTCCAACACATCAGGTCTGCGTCCTATCATCCCTCTACTAACGGCCTGGCAGAAAGGTTTGTGCAAACTTTGAAGCACGCCTTGAAGGCATCGCAAGGTCAGGGCTCAATCCACCAACGTCTGAACAGCTTCCTGTTGTCCTACAGGAACGAGCCGCATGCCACAACCAAAACTTCCCCCTCTTCGCTCATGAGGAAGAGGCAGTTGCGGACTAGTTTTGACTTACTCAAACCTCCAAGGGCAGAACAGGTTGTCCATTGTCAACAACAAGCTCAAGTTGAAAAGAGAGAGAAAAGAGCCAACGAGAGGCGGTTTCACCCTGGAGAGCACGTCCTAGCTTGAAACTACAACACTGGACCGAAATGGGTTCCTGCTACGGTGATCGCGCAGATGGGCCCTGTGTCTTACATGGTTGAGACTGCTGAGGACATCGTCTGGAGAAGACACACAGATCAACTGTTGCTAGGAGCAGAGACAGCCACAGAGGCGCCAACGGCTGTTTGGCCTGAACTGTTTCCGGATGATACCGCAAACCAGCATCCTTTGCCACAGTGCTCTTCTCCAACACAGGAAGTCATAGAGACTGTTCCACCTGTGCAAACTCCTGACTTTCGACTGACACAGGCACCTTCTCTATCTAGGCCTGTGTCAATGCCTACTGCTGTGGAAGCCAGCGATGACCGCCGGTATCCTGTCAGAGAGCGGCGGCCTCCAAGACGCTTGGATCTGTAGGCTTAGTGACTTACCCACAAGACTGGGGCAGAATAAACCCCAGGGTAAAGTCAGGGTTTGAGGCAGTCTACCTCTACCCTTGGTTAGTTGAGTGCATTGAAAGTAACTTACCTGTTGAGGAATAATGTGGACCTTTCATTTAAGAGGGGAGGAATATGTTATGTATTGTGTGTTCTCCTCCCGCCTGTGGTGGCGCTGTCACAGCAGATAAATGGTTGGGTGTTCTCTTGGTTAAGTTTAGCTCTCTTTGTTCGGAACTCTCCAGAACTTTCCTTTCCTTCCTGAATAAAGCACTTCATGTTTGAATCTCTGGGTTCTGAGTTCTAATTGTGTCTAGGTAGAAAGGTACCGACACAACAAAGAACATAAGAAATAGGAGCAGCAATAGGCCATACGGCCCCTTGAGCCTGCTCCGCCATTCAATAAGATCATGGCTGATCTTCAACCTCAACAGCAAGGACAGTGCACGGGTGTGTCAGTGTCAGGCATTGCGAAAGGTCATTTAAGAAAGTTAAAAAAACCATTTAAAGGTAGTTCAATATTCTAGATCATGCCTAAAATTTCATACTCGGGACAGACACACTCGCACAGTAATGTAATTCAGACATTAGTATTCGGGCAAAGTGGTTTTGCTTCATACCACGCTGCAGTTATAGTGTAAATGCAGCCTGAATCTAATACAGGAACAAAGCAGATTAGGACTTCCTGGAGGAGATAACTCCACTCCACTTCACTTAAGAGTCAGTTTGGGTCTTAATCCCTGGTTTACACTACATAAGTTTAGTATTGGTGCAAAGCCGCAACTGCACCGCATTAATTTTAAACCCCCCAAATCATTTTATTTCACATTTTAATATTTTTCAGTGAATTTTTGTGCTGATTAAAGTGAGGGATGTGAGAATGCTGGGGTCATTCAATGAGATCATATATCTTAACTCCATCCACCTGCCTTGGCTCCATATCCTTTTATACCCTTGTCTAGCAAAAAATCTATTGATCTCAGATTTTAAATTATTAATTGTGCTATCATCTACTTTTATGCTTTTTCCACACTTCTACCACATTTTGTGTGAAGTGTTTCCGAACTTCCCTCCTGAACGGCCTGGCTCTGATTTTAAGGTTATGTCCCCTTGTCCTGGACTCCACCCCCCCCCCCCCCCCAACCAGCAGAAAAAGTTTCTCTCTCTCTCTCCACTCTGTCAAGTCCTTTCAAAACCCTAAAGAGCAGCTAAACCTTGGGCTAGATATAAAGCAAAGCCACCTCTACTCTGCCCCACCAGTATTGTTTAAATATCAGCCTCTGAAGAACACCGTTAGTGCACCTTTATTATCTGGCCCAAGGTATGCCTGAGCAGAGGGTGCTTGATGGTGACACTGGGTCTTAGCAATTGTCCGAATGTGCACTCTCAGTGGGACCCCACCACATCAGGGAATTGCAGGTGTGCTCTCCATGGTTTGCCAGCCAGGAAGACTACCTACCAGAAGCGTCTATTTGGAAAACTGGCCTTCCGGCTTTTGAGATGAAAGGGCATTCTAATCAATGTGCCACTCGTCATCCCAATCCTAATTCAGGCCTTAAAGAGTTAATGTAGTTTTTGTCTCGACAAATTTGTGCAAAGTTATGATTAGCCTTCAATGCTTACACCTAAATTGCTATTTAATAAAAAATAATTAGAGATATTAGGTTAATAACCATACTTTTATCATGGCCTTGAGTCGATAGAAGTATCCAAAGAGCAAAATGAAATCTTACACATAATTAAAGCTTGTTGATTGAAGTCTTTACTTAATGTAATTTTAGCTGTAAAGAAGAAAAAACTGAGCAGAAAATAACGATATGATGATCTTATTCTCCATTCAGTTACTGTGTGGAAAGTCTTTTATTTTTTTCCAAGGTCTCATTTTCATGGCGGTGTAATGTTTCCTCAATTGCGGCAGATTGATTTTTAAGATGTGGCTAAGTTAAACATTACTATTAAAGGTGTGGATGACAACACAAATGATATTAAAACTTTTTCAAAAAACGTTAACCAAAATCCAGCGGACTCAGGCAGCTTTGAATGTTCAAGGAGAGTTATAAGATTTTTTAACCTCTCCTCTCACGCTCTCAACTCTGCAATGACATTAAAGTTCGATTATGACCTCCAGTTCTGACGAAAGGTCATTGAGCTGAAATGCAAACTCTGTTTCTCTCTCCACAGACGCTGCCTGACCTGCCGAGTGTTTCCAGCATTTTCTGTTTTTATTTCAGATTTCCAGCATCCGCAGTATTTTGCTTTTACTTCAATGATATATAATTTTTTTCAAATGGGTCTCTTTTCTCTTGAAAAGAGAAGGCTGAGGGGTGACATACTGGAGGTGTTTAAAATTATGAAAGGCTTAGATAGAGTAAACACAGAAAGACTGTTTCCACTTGTGGGGAAGAACAAAACCAGAGGCCATCAAAATAAGATAGTCACCAAGAACTCAAATAAGGAATTCAGAAGAAACTTTTTTACCCAGAGAGTGGCGAGAATGTGGAACTTGCTATCACAGGGAGTGGTTGAGGCAAATTGTATAGATGCATTTAAGGGGAAGCTAGATAAGCATATGAGAAGGGACTAGAGGGTTACGCTGATAGAGTTAGATGAGGAAAGATTCGCGACCTCTTCTAACTAGAAGGACAAGGGCAGCAGATGCATGGGAACACCACCACCTCCAAGTTCCCCTCCAAGTCACACACCGTCCTGACTTGGAAGTATATCGCCGTTCCTTCATCGTCGCTGGGTCAAAATCCTGGAACTCCCTCCCTAACAGCACTGTGGGAGTACCTTCATCACACAGACTGCAGCGGTTCAAGAAGGCGGCTCACCACCACCTTCTCAAGGGCAATTAGGGATGGGCAATAAATGCTGGCCTTGACAGTGATGCCCACATCCCATAAACGAATAAAAAAAAAGAAGGCTTGAGTGGAGCATAAACGCCGGCACTCTCTGGGTAAAAGAAGTTTCTTCTGAATTCCCTATTTGATTTCTTGGTGACTATCTTATATTGATGGCCTCTAGTTTTGTTCTTCCCCGCAAGTGGAAACACTCTTTCTGTGTTTACTCTATCTAAGCCTTTCATAATTTTAAAGACCTCCACTATGTCACCCCTCAACCTTCTCTTTTCAAGAGAATAGAAGGATATGTTGCTAGGGTTAGATGAAGTAGGGTGGGAAGGGGTTTGTGTGGAACATAAACTTTGGCATAGAGTAGTTGAGTCAAATGGCTTGTTTCTGTGCTGTAAATACCATATAATCCCCTCGTGCTTTGGTGGGGGCTTCAGTAGGCCCACAATGGAACCTACGCCAGCCCTCAGCGAGCATAGGACTGTTGGTCCTATCAGGGGTGAGCAGAGTGGAATTCCCATGGTAGCCCCAGAATGTCCCCAGATATGCCTCAAACTGCCTGGGTGACGTTACATAAGAAGCACCAGGCCGCCCAAGGAATGCAATTTGTTGGGAAGTTGAGAAAAGCAGAAATCTCGTGGCTCCAGATTATCCCCTCCCAAAACTGTGCCCCCCCCCCCCCCCACTGCTGGAATCGTGCCCCAGATTCACCCCAACTGCTGATATTTCTATCCTAGTGCAAGCTCGGTTTGATGACGTGACTGGAATCAGTGTTCTAATATTTCTTCTTCTTGTCATCGCAGGCTTGAAAGAGAAGCCTGCCAGTTCCACCAATGGCCCATGACAAAGCAACAACACAACCCCCTCAGGCCTGTCACCAAAGTTTGTAGCACCTGCATCGCTGCACACATTCCAGAGGATACAGCTTGAGGAGGCAGCACTGGGTGAGGCAGCAGGAACATGGTGGCTCGATGGCCACATGGTCGGAATCAATGCCCCTTTGTACTTTGGGAAATGCAGCAGTGGGGTGAAATTCGCCAGCCACATCCCGGTCCTCTTTCCAGTGGGAAAGAAGATGAAATTGCTGGCCATGCTTGTTAATGAATCAGTCAAAACTGTTTGATACATGAGTGGACAGCACATTAGGTGTTACTGCAGCCCTGGCTGGTATAAGCTGAAGGCAGAAAAGTTGAAGTCACTGTGACATTGAATGTCACTGATAGTGCTATCCCTATTTTGCAGGTTGGTTGCAGTTGTCCAGTAGATTGGGTCTATATTCTCTAGAGTTTAGAAGAATGAGAGGTGATCTCATTGAAACACACAAAATTCTTACAGGACTTGACAGGGTAGATGCAGGGAGGATGTTTCCCCTGGCTGGGGAGTCTAGAACCAGGGGTCACAGTCTCAGAATAAGGGGTCGGCCATTTAGGACTGAGATGAGGAGAAATTTCTTCACTCAGAGGGTGGTGAATCTTTGGAATTCTCTACCCCAGAGGGTTGTGGAGGCTAAGTCGTTGAGTATATTCAAGACAGAGATCGATAGATTTTTGAATATTAAGGGAATCAAGGGATATGGGGATAGTGCAGGAAAGTGGAGATGAGCTAGGAGATCAGCCATGATCTCATTGAATGGTGAAGCAGGCTCGAGGGGCCAAATGGCCTACTCCTGCTCCTATTTCTTAAGTTTTTATGTTCTTATGTAAAATCTGGTCGTAATTTAAAGAGAGCCACTATTTCTTATGTTCTTATGTTTGCAGCAGGTGGCAAAATTCTGCAACTAGTACCACGTTGACTCATAGCCTGCGGGGGTGGTGCCCTCAAGTCATTGGCAGGTAGCTGTACAAAAACCTTAAGAAATGCTTGGTGGTATAACGGCAGATCTGCAGGAATAAAATTGGTGCTCACCGATCCCCCTAGAAATGTTTTCTTTCATTTTGTATGACTTCAATCATGAAATACGGTGTCTGGCCTACATCAAAATCACCCCTATAATTAATTTTACCTTGACTTGTCTCCTCTTATGGAACTCTATAGCTTGCACTTAAGATGCCTTGTGGCTCCCTTAGCTCCTGTGAATGTTGGCAATGGAACAGCTCCTTTTTCCTGTGTTCCTACTCTAATGAAGTCCTATAAATGCATCACTTACAGCCCGCTTTCTCGGGGAATAATTGACTTTTGTTTATGTTGTGTGAAAAATACCAATTGTTGTGTGAAAATAAAATTTGTCCCACATTATTAAGCACCAACAAAAAAACACGTTGATAAAACAAATCCCCCCCAAAATGGATAAAGAAAGCTCAAGGAAAACAACACAGCATGAAAAAAAAAACCTGTGGAAAACCAGGGAGGGGGGAAGTGGGGACAACGTTACAAGCCTGTGCTCCTTTGAGAGCTCCATCACACATGGAAGTTCCCTTTACTTCCAATGAAAATGGTCTGAGAAGGCAAACTGAGCAATCCTGCCAAATAAAATGAAAAATTATGCCAGGCATTGATTTAAATATTTTCAAATGAATTCTGTGCCCTTAATGAAGCTCTCACATTAAAGGGCCAGTTTTCTGGAATAAAAACAGAAAGTGCTGGAAATGCTCAGCAGGTCAGGCAGCATCTGTGGAGAGAGAAACAGAGTTAATAGCCTCGATTTTGTCAATGGGGAGCTTTTGGAGGCGGGACTCCCACTTTTTGGGTTGTAGTCTCGCCTCTATCGACTTGTGGCCAACCCACGCTATTTTCCCTTGATTGACCTTGTTAAGTCCGCCCAGCGGGCTCAGCAGGCTAATTAAGGGACACCTGGTTACTGGTGACGTCAACGATTGACATTTCATCTGTCAAGAGCTTTTGACAGATGAAAAATCAGCGTTTGACAGCTCTGTGAAGCTGTCAAACACTGACAATCTGTCTTCTAAGTTGAGTCCTTTACACAGACTCAGTTAGAGAGCTCTCCAGACCAGAAAGCAGAGGCTGCAGCTTTTGACAGTTCAGCGGCCATTCTGCTTTCTGTGCTGATGAGCTGAGGGACTCCCGAGAACTGAAGGAAGGAAGCCTGCAGGAGAAAGTAAAGGTAAGTAAAACTTATTAAAACACTTTACACTTACCTCATACACTTACCACTGCACACATGCACCCATCACTCACCTGCACAACGGACATCTCGACCCCTCCAACCCCTGCAGACCGCTGGTCTGCCTCGCTAACTTGATGTGTTCAGAGCCGTCGGACAGCCCACACTTCAGGGATTAGGCAAAAAAACTGCCTGTTAACTACCTGTTAACAGGCAGTTAATTGGCAATAATCCCCTTCCCGCCTCGGGGAGGTGGCTCCCAGCACAGGTCGGGTACCCACCTCCTGGGACATTGGCACGGAGGCGGGTTGGGGGTGGGATGGGTTCCTGCCCCCCGATTCTGCAATTTTCCCACCACTCCCGCCTCCAAACCCGCCTCCTCGGGGCTTGGAAAATCGAGCCCAATGTTTCAGGTCGATGACCTTTCTCAAGGTGTGTTGTGAGTGCTTATCAGTTGGGCAGCATGGACGAGGATCCCCATCAGGAGTGTCCCACTCCTAGCATTTCCCCTCAGGTATATAGGTATCAAAGTTGGCTCAGTGGTAGCACTCTCACCTTCATAGGCCAGAAGGTTGTGGGTTCAAGCCCAATTGCAGAGATTTGAGTATTTAATCCAGGCTGACACTTCGGTGCAACACTCAGGTGGTGCTGCATTGTCGGAGGTACCGTCTTTAGGATGAGATGTTCAACTGAAGCCTATCAAGTGGACCTAAAAGATTCCATGACAGTATTTGAAGAACAGCAAGGAATCATCCTAGTGCCCTGACCGATATTTATTCCTTAAACAACATTACCAAAAACAGATGATCTGAACATTTATCTCATTGCAGTTTGTGAGACTTTGCTGTGTACAAACTGGCTGCCGTGTTTGCCTGCAATACAAAAATGACTGCATTTCAAAAGTACTTCATTGTCAGTGAAGCGCTTTGGGTGGTCATGAGGTTGTGAAATACGCTACATAAATGCAAGTTCTTTCTTTAAAAATACAAAAGCACTACTGAACCAGAAATCCAGCTTGCCGTTGAATACACAAGGACAATGAATTGGACAAGAAATAGGCCTAAGACTTATTGCTCAAATTCCTGACACTTCCCCATCTGCCTGCACTGTCAGGGAAGGCCATTGGGGAACCTACCCTATCGTGTTTTTAAATAGGCAGACGTCACCAGATGCTTCACAAAAGACAGGTAGCAGACACCAAGCAGGAGTTAGGGAAGTTGACAGAAAGCAAGATTAACTAGTTCTGTTTTTAAGGAATTTTTGAAGGCAGGGAAAGATTGAGCAAAGAAGAGAATTCTAGGATAGAAGGGCGGAAGATGATACATGACTTAAGTTTTAGCCACAAGCGATGTAGTGGAAGAAGGTGTGAGGATGCACAGAAGATCAGAGTTGGAGGAGCAGAGGGAGCAAGCTGGAACTTAGGAGCTGGAGGACATTGCACAGATTGGCAGAGAAAGATCATACATGCTACCTAAAAGGTCCCATGACAGTATCTGAAGAACAGCAAGGAATCATCCTGCTGCCCCGGCCAATATTTATTCCTCTACCAACATTACCCAAAACAGGTGATCTGAACATTTACCTCATTGCCGTTTGTGAGACTAGAGCATGAGGTAAAAGATTTGAAATCGATGCCCTCAGGAGGAAGAGCCAATTGAGGTCAACAGGAACAGGTGTGATAGTTAAGTCGGATTTATTTCGGATAGGAGCAGGCAGCAGAGTTCTGGATGAGTTGCAGTTTGTCACTTCAGCAATATTTAAAATATTCTTGAGTGGACGTTTTGTATTTTAGCATATCCCTTAACACTTCTGCTTTTCTTCATTGTACCTCTTCAATCTTTATGTTTTCTTTTTCTTTCATCCTCCACCTGTTTTCTGCATTCATTTTTCCATATCTTCCTTTTATTTCTTTATTTGGATTTTAACACTTTTTAAATTCCTTAACGCTGGTAAACCTGCTGAGGAAAGCTGGCAGATGTAAAAAAAAAACTAAGGACTTACTAAATTATGTTTATCGCTGTCCCATTTCTGACTTTTAACTGCACTTCCCGTTTCAAAGCTCTTGAGTGTTAAATCGGAACGTGTCCCACGAGTTAGAAAACACCTGTGACTGCCTCTAAACTCCAACATGGTTTGGTTCTATTACAATCAGTCTAAAGTCTGAGTTGTCGCATGTTGAGGATAAATAAAATATTCGCACTGGCAAGATTATCAAATCAATTGCTTCAAGTGGCAAAAAAATTGCCTTTAAATGTATGGAAGGATAACTGTCAGACTTTAAACTGAGTAACAATTATTAATCCACCAGTAATAATATTTGGTTAATAATTACTTAGTAAATTCTGTTTACATCAGCATGATTGATCATAACGAACAACTTTCCATTTTCTTTACTCGGTTCAGTAATGAGTGATTGATTCAAATGTTTCAATATTAAAGAGTTTTTGATTGCAATATAAATGCAAGCAGAAAAAAAACCATAATGTATATTTAATACCGTTCCTCATAATGAAAATGTAAACGGTTGCAAATCCCATCATAATCAAGCCTTGTCGTTCTCTCCAGTGAGTGCTTGGAAGTGCACAAGCTCTGATTGATTTTTTTTATGGTGTTTGGGGGAAAATTAGTTCAGAGAAAACAAGAAAAAAAAGCAAACAGTAAAACCCTTAACTGTGCAACCCTTGAGCCACAATTATTACAAACCTATGATAATGTTCCCCAGTGGGGTCACTGGTGCATTCTGGGCTGCATTGACCATCAGATAAAGCTGAGGCCTGTGCCAACATTCAGAACTGTTCCCGAGCAAAGACAAAACGTGGCACAGACTTTCACTAAAACAAGTCCATATGTAATCCAGGACCTGGAACTTTTGTTCCACGCAGTCACAAATCCCAGGCAAGCAGCCCTGCAATATCACCAATTGCAAATAGCAAATAAAATGATTTCAAATACTTTATTACATAAGCCATAAAACTACTAACATGGTAGCTATGGGGACTGAGTGACATAGTTGTTGAAATACTGAACTTTCATATCTAGAACTTCAGTTCAAATCCAGTTGACACTAAAGGAATGAACCTCTTCTCTCTGCCAATTCTAATATTATAACCCTGAATGTACGTGAGGTTCTCCCAATCTGTTACTTCAATGGATGATTGGCAGAAACCCAGGCAAAATGGCAGAAATGGCCATTGACGCCGTTACTCCAGGGTGGGATTCTGCCGTTCTCCCACCCCCTGCTGCTGAAATTCCAAGCATATGACGTTGAAATTTCATATTTTCTACCTCCAGGAGCTGCCGTTCTCTAGTGAAAGTGGTAGCACTCTCGCCTCTGAGTCAGAAGGTTGTGGGTTCAAGTCCCACTCCAGAGAATTGAGCACATAAATCCAGGCTGATATTCCAATGCAGCGCTGAGGGAGTTCTGCACTGTTGGAAGTGCCATCTTTCAGCTGAGATGTTAAACCGAGGCCCTGTTTTCGCTCTCAGGTGAATTTGAAAGATCCCATGGTGCTATTTCGAAGAAGAGGAAGGGACATCTTCCCAGTGTCCTGGGCAATATTTATCCCTCAGCTAACAGCACTAAAACAGATTATCTGGTCATTATTACAGTACATTGCTGTTTGTGGGAGCTTGCTGTGCACAAATTGGCTATTGTGTTTCCTACTTTACAACCGCGACTACATTTCAAAAGTACTCCATTGGCTGTAAAGCACTTTGGGATGTCCTGAGGTCGTGAAAGGCGCTATATAAATGCAAGTTCTTTCTTTTTTTCTCAACCGAAAAAGATGACCACTCTCACAAGTTGGGCTCCCTCACAACACCCTGTTTGTGCTCACTACAAAATGATTTTCAATAACAGGCTTGCATCTCTTCTTATGCTTGCAAAGATTGGGAACAACATGTCTCCCTTGTATCGCTTGGGTATACACCAGAAGTATTCATGGTTGTCCACCATACACTCCTGATCTCTCTAAAAGGTAGAAAATCACCACGCCGACAGATCATGTTATTCAGGCTAAAACTGCTAATCAATTTTCTGAGAAAGAAATACATGCAAAAACAATTAAATCAACCGTACAGTTGGGATATTCTTCAGTTGCTATTAAGTGACATTATTGGGGCAAGGCAGGTTTAACATTCATTATAACTGACCTGTGAGTGCTTAATATAGACATTGCGAACCAAAAGTAGAAAGGGTTTAATTCCCTATAGTCTTTATTTATTTTTCTTCCCTTTTTAAGGTTTTTTACTTGACTTTGACCCCCATCCTCCCACCCCTGCCTCCTCAATGTCACACACAATTCCATGGCTGGGATCTGTTTCTGGGCGCCTGCCAGTAACCCTTGTAATATAGGCACTGTGAGGTGTACAGAAGTGGCCTTGAATAAATGGACCTCTGTCTCTCTGTGTAGGGAAGTGCTAATAATGCCTGATTAATTCTCCAGTGACAGTATTGAGATCAGGAAAATACATGGGGCTGACAACATGCCACCGAGGCGCGTCTCTGCTGCCCACCTAACTGGTGATTGTGGCCAGGGCTAGCCCCCCACCCCTCCCCACAATAGATTAACTTTTGCGAGCAGCCAGTGGACCCCCCCTCATCATAAGGGGGCTGTGGAATTCAAACAGTCTCATCTTTCCCTCAGGGTCCAGTCCACCAGCCAGGGCTGGAACCCAATGGGGCCCCACTTAAGTCCCTTCAGCTGTTACTATTCCAGCCAGTGACGAGGAAAACTTCCGGCATATCCAGGCCTTGACCTAATTCGCAGAACTTCCACCGCACTGCTGCTGGGATTGCAGTGAGAGTTGACCACAAGGCACTCACTCTAATGCTCCTAGCTGCTCCCACAGATGGACCCATACCGCGGTTTCCCTGTGATACTCCCACAGATGGAGCCAGACTGTGACATTATCCTGTGATTTTGCCAAGCATGTGCTGTTGCTTTGGCATGTTACTAAGATCCTTTGTGGTCCTGAAACCCATCTCTCTGGGGCCTGTTGTTATATTAAGAAATCTCCATAAAGTTTGTACACTCCCTGGACACTTTACCAAGGCAGTGACTATGTCCTATGAGGGCATTTATTTTATGCTTTTGGCCACAGCTCTCCAAGCTTGTACTTCATTGCCTTCTTACCTTTAAGCAGCATGCAGCCTCAGTTCAACATCCACTGACCTGAAGCATAGCCCATTCCCAGTTAGAGACTATTTTCAGACCCGGTGTTTGTGTTTAAGAAGGGCAAAGTGCCGCATTGCTCTTAAGAATGGAAATATTCACCTGCTGCTGCACATTGTCTAGGCACATCTGAAAGTCTGCATGTTAACCAGACACATGGATCCACATGGGTTTGACGGGCTAACTTATAAATCTCTGTTACCCTTAATCTCTCCACCTTCACTGGCCAGCGAGTTTACACAAAGTTTGTTATTGAAGTTCTAGTTCCAGGATGTCACAAAGCTGGCGATTGTTTAGTTTTTATTATGAAAGAACAGCATGGAGATTTGAATTTTGACTTGCCTTCAAGTTGAGTGGTGGGAATTAACCTAACAATATATTTTTGACAATATTGTGCAACTTATTGAAATAGTGCATGTCAAAATTTCCCTTTGTTAAAACGTAAGCCTTGAAATTACTCTGTGAGATAATGGTGTATGCACTCTTGATGTGTTTGTCTGAAATTCCTTTGTTAACTATTTTAGTGGCGGCATTAACCATATATTTCAAAAGAGCTAATGCCTCTTCTACAAAAAAGGAGTTTCAGACAAACTTATTAGGCATCTGTATATTATTATCTCACAGTGTAATTTCAAGACCTAAGGATTTTTTATTGTACAAGGATCATTTTTCGAGAATTATACTAAATACTTTTTAATGCTGTGTATAGAATTAGAAGCTTTGATCACAGGTTATAACATTAACAGTCAATATTTGTGTTCTTTCCAATGCTTTTAACGTAGTTATTTATCTCAGTCTCAGGACTTTTCTTTTGTTCTTTCTTGATGTCGTTTACCTTCCTTTTCATTTCTTTTCCCTCTCTTTCTTGCTCGGTCACGATTTTTACTTTCTCCTCTTCTGTTCCGCCTTCAGTTCCCTTCCTGTGACACACTCCTTTTCCTAACCAGCTGCCCCTTTGTTGCACGCTGTAACAAAATGGCCACCAGGGTTGTTTGAGATTACACATTTTCTCAGAGAATCTCTTCAGTCACTGTTTATGTGTCAGCTGTGGCTCAGTTGGTAGCGCACTCACCTCTGAGCCAGAGGGTCGTGGGTTCATGTCCCCACTCCAGGGACTTGAGCACAAAAAGCTAGGCTGACACTCCAGTGCAGTGCTGAGGGAGTGCTACACTGTCGGAGGTGCCGTCTTTCGGATGAGGCCCCGTCTGCTCTCTCAGGTGGATGTAAAAGATCCCATGGCACTATTTCAAAGAAGAGCAGGGGAGTTATCCCCGGTGTCCTGGCCAATATTTCTCCCTCAATCAACATCACTAAAACAGATTCTCTGGTCATTATCACTGCTGTTTGTGGGAGCTTGCTGTGTGCAAATTGGCTGCCGCGTTTCCCACATTACAACAGTGACTACACTCCAAAAGTACTTTGTTGGCTGTAAAGCGCTTTGAGACGTCTGGTGGTGGGGAAAGGCGCTGTATAAATGCAAGTCTTTCTTTAAAACACCTTGTAGAAAATGGTGTTTGTGGGAAGATATTTTTATTTTGATTGGAGTTCTTTTAAAGTAGGAAAATCCTTATCGATTTGTAGGTTCCTCTTGCAGGCTTTTTATATCAAAGTTGTCTTCTAACCAGTACTTCATTTTAATAACTATCCTTTTCAAATTTGGTACATACCTGAATAATGAACCTTATTGGTGCCTTGTGCTATGGGCTTTGGCCTTCGGAGCATTAGCACAATGGTGGGGACTATTTTACCGCCCCATTCCTGCCAACAGTGTGGCTGTCCTATCTTCCCCAGGGCCTAGCACTGAGTGGCAGGAGAACCTGCCTGAGTCCAGCATTAGGCCCTTGTAACATGCAAATTGGCATGCATAGGAGCCTGACTGCCATTTTAGTACAGCACTGGGTGCTGTGCACACTCCGCACCGTGCCAGCTGGCAGTGCAGCCAAAGAGGAGCCTCACTGGTAAGTTTTCATTTATTTTTTGTGAGGCCGGGAGCAGTAGGACTGCGCCTCCTGCCTTCACAAACACAACCCAGGTTTACGCAAAATGGATTAGGCCTCCTGCCGGGATATTAGGGCAAACGGCCGCCTGAAACCCATCCACACTCAAAATCTACCCCTAAATGTCCTGAATCCATTTCTGTAACTGTTGACTCATTGTTCTATTTCGTCAAGTTTTCTCAACTTTCACACTTGGAATATTTCCGGTTCAGGAGAAGACACATTTCATTAGCCAGAAACTCTGATAATGAAAGTAACCTAATTTACATTTGGAAATTAATACTTTTGCTTCCGAAGTTTTCTTTTCATTTCACTAGCTTCCAATTGATAGGATCAGGCTAGAGCGACACTCAGCTGCATTGCTGTAAATGTGTCTTCCATTGTTCAGAAATACAGGAAACTCTCTTTTAACCGGCAAAATTCAGGAGTAGGTTCAGGTAAGTTTTACTGTATACAGCATTAGTGGCCGTGTAACCGGGGTTCCTGCACCTGTTGTCGTGCAACAGGGACTCTTGGATCTGTGGCTGTGTAACCGGGACTCCTGCACAAGTGCCCTGTAACCGGGGCTCCTGCACCTGTGGCCGTGTACGGGGCTCTCGTACCTCGGTAGTCATACCTCTCTGTAATCCGGACTTTTTGATCAACCAGTACCACGCCGGTCCCATCAGCGTCGGATAAAAAAGAGTTTCCTGTACACCAGTTACCTATAAAAGAAAGAACTCGCTTTTATACAGCGTCTTTCACAATCTTAGGACATCTCAAAGTGCTTCACAACCAATGATGTACTTTTGCAGTGTAGTCGCTGCTGTAATGTAGAAAACACGGCAACCAATTTGCGCACAGCAAGCTCCCACAAACAGCAATAAGATAAACCGTTTCTTCGATGACTTTAAGACTAAGTTAGATTATCAACCAGCTCCGTGCACTGGTTTTCTTTCTCTCCCTTCAAGATGAGGTGGTCGTTCTTTTACTTCCAGCTCCCAACCCTTGTCTCTATTTTTTGGAAGAATAATCTGACACTTCCAATTCAAATTCACCGACACAAAATGAATGGTTGAATAGAGTTCATCAACACTAATCTGATTTCACTCTCCTTCAGTCCGCACACTCCTGATTTTCCTTCGCTCGGCCTCCATGCCTGCAGGCAGTCCCGATTATAGGTGAACACTCCCCATTAGCATCGCAGACAGAGAAATGTAATATCGACATGATAAGTGTTCATGCATAATATCAGCAAGAGTCATTTATAGGCTGATTTGTTTTGGCTGTTGTTAAAAAAATGTTTCATTATAAAGCACTGAATGATTTACGAGCCAGACAATGGTCAAAGGTAACTTTGGATTACAGCTAGATGCCTTCCTGCCAGTCTGCCACCCTGTGACAAGGCAGTGGTTGCATGCCAGATTGCTTGCTGAGTCTACAGTGAGATTCCAGCCTGAAGTCTGGGATCAGTGCTAATTACACGACTGGCAGCAAGGGACTACATTTGGATATCAGATTTGCCAGGTATGAATTACGGCGAGATGCCAGCTTGGCAGCCAGAAACCACTACTGGTTATTAACTGGGGACCACAGTTAGATGCTAGACTGTGCAGCAGGAGCCATAGCCAGGTATGCTAGCTTACTATCCAGCCAACCAGTTAGCGATGGTCCACATCCAAGTGCTAGTCTACAAATATATATTTAATGGCTTAGTTGATCTCTTGAGGATGACTGCTCTTAGAAAAATGACAAATTACAAGAGCATATTCAGCGGCTGTAGTCCTGTAGGAACAGTTTCTATGCTCAATTTAACCTTGTAGCAAAGAATCTTCCAGTGAGCAGAAATATCTAGGGATTGTCTGTTGTCCTGTTCATTATTTCCTCAATGATACGGATGACTGAAGCACAACTTGTACAAGAAGGAAAATATGACAGAAATACTGTCGTCTGCGCTTCTCACTGAAGTAAAAGAGAAACTGAGAGCAGGGGTTATCCTCCATTAAGGCAGCATCAAACTGGAACATACCTAATTTGCAAATTACCTCGACAACTCATCTTTAACTGTATGGAAGCGCAGTATCGCTAAATACTTTGAAACATGTTCATCGCAAAAACATGAATTTTATTATGAACATTGCTCCCAAAGCTTCAGTTTAATTTGGATCATAATTCAGACTGATTTGTACTTAAGATGTGCTCTGCCCCTTGCACGTTTTTGATTTAGCATACATGCGGTACAATAAAGGGGTCTTCTATGCATGTCGACACCATTTTCTTTATTGCTTACAGTTTTCCTTTTCATTGTAGGAGATACTGATGGTTAGGAGTGAGCTACCGAGTACAATCGTAAAATCATCCAACACAGCAGGAGGCCATTCAGCCCATCATGGCTGTGCCAGCTCTTTTAAAGAGGTATCCATTTAGCCCCGATTCCCTTTAAACATTCACTCTACTTTTTATACAAGTATAAATAAGTTATCTTGTTACCGCTTGTTGCTATCAACAGTTCGACTTTATTTTACTCCTATCCATTCTAGTAATCATTTTAGTTACCCTCAGGCTATTGCATGACTCCTAATCCTCATTACAGTTTGCGAACAATGACGGACAGGTTAAGCTGCCCCACTGGTCCATCCAGCCCGTCCCACACAATTGTGATACCTTGTGTATTACAATATATACACTCCCACCCCACCCAAAACCATGTGACCGCGTGGAAGAGGCGAAAAACCAGGTACTAAATCCAGGGCAATATGGGGGGAAAATATCTGGGAAATTCCTCTCCGACCCATCTAGGATATTCAATGACATATCGATTTTAAGATTCTCATCTTTGTGTTCCATGGCTTTTCCCTCCCTAACTCTTTAACATCCTCCAGCCCTACAACCTGGACTATAACTTTATGTTCCACCAATTCTGGCTTCTTGTGCATTCCCCACTTTTTTTGCCCCATTGATGGCCGTGCCTTCAGCCTTTTGGATCCCCTGCTCTAGAATTTCCTTCCTAAACCTCTCTGTCTCTCCACCGCGCTCTCCTCCTTTAAGGCGCTCCTTAAAACCTACCTCTTTGACCAAGCTTTTAGTCACATTTCCTAATATCTCCTTATGTGGCTCGCTGTCAATTTTTGCCTGATTACGCTTTTGTAAAGCGCCTTAGGAAGAGTTTATAGGTGCTACATAAATGCAAGTTGTTATTTTCTGGAAGTTGGACATGAAATGAGGAGAGGATTAGACCCTGCTGTAATGCTCCTCGAGGTAACAAAACTCCCGCTGACACTCACTGTCCAAGCTCACAATAAAGAATGGCCACTTAGGTGATGTATTAGATTGTGACTGGTGTGTGGAATCAAAGTATCAATGCTTTCAGGGGAGGAACCATGGAATGGAGGAAATTATGTAGAAAAGGGACAAAGAAAAAATACTTCTCAAAAAGCTCAAAAGAATAAGATTTTGATTAACCTTGCGGTAACTCTTGAACTCCTTTATATTTTAACCCTTCCTTTGCCTCTTGTTAGCTTTGTTTTATAACATATATACCATATAAGATAGGAGCAGGAGTAGGCCATTTGGCCCCTCGAGCCTGTTCCGCCATTCAATGAGATCATGGCTGATCATTCAAACTCAGTACCCTGTCCCTGCCTTCTCCCCATATCCATTGATCCCTTTAGCCTTAAGAAATATGTCTAACTCCTTCTTGAATATATTTAATAAGTTGGCCTCAACTGCCTTCTGTGGTAGAGAATTCCACAGGTTCACCACTCTCTGGGTGAAGAAATTCCTCCTCATCTCAATCCTAAATGGCTTACCCCTTATCCTTAGACTGTGACCCCTGGTTCTGGACTCCCCCACCATCGGGAACATCCTTCCTGCATCTAGTCTGTCTAGTCCTGTTAGAATTTTATAAGTTTCAATGAGATCCCCTCTCATTCTTCTAAAGTCAAGTGAATATAAGCCTAATCGACCCAATCTCTCTTCATTCCTGCCATCCCAGGTATCAGTCTGGTGAATCTTCGCTGCACTCCCTCCATGGCAAGAACATCCTTCCTCAGATAAGGCGACCAAATCTGCACACAATACTCAAGGTGTGGTCTCACCAAGGCCCTGTACAACTGCAGCAAGACATCCTTGCTCCTGTACTCGAATCCTCTTGCTATGAAGGCCAACATACCATTTGCCTTCTTAACCACCTGCTGCACCTGCATGCTTACCTTCAGTGACTGGTGCACAAGGACGCCCAGGTCTCATTGCACTTCCTCTTTTCCCAATCTATTGCCATTCAGATAATAATCTGTCTTCTTGTTTTTGCCACCTAAGTGGATAACCTCACATTTATCCACATTATACTGCATCTGCCATGCATCTGCCCAATCACCCAACCTGTCCAAATCATACTGGGGTTTCTCTGCATCCTCTCACAGCACACACGCCCACCCAGCTTTGTGTCATCTGCAAACTTGGAGATATTACATCTAGTTCCCTCGTCTAGATCATTAATATATATTGTGAATAGCTGCAGTCCTAGCACCGATCCCTGCGGTACCCCACTAATCACTGCCTTCCACTCGGAAAAAGACCCGTTTATTCCAACTCTTTGCTTCCTGTCTGCCAACCAGTTCTCTATCCAAGTCAATACTTTACCCCCAATCCCATGTGCTTTAACTTTGCACGCCAATCTCCTATGCGGGACCTTATCAAAAGCCTTCTGAAAGTCCAAATACACCACATCCACTGGTTCTCCCTTATCTATTCTACCAGTTACATCCTCAAAAAACTCCAGTAGATTAGTCAAGCATGATTTACCTTTTGTAAATCCATGCTGACTTTGTCTGATCCTGTCACTGTTTTCCAAGTGCTCTGCTATTACATTTTTTATAATGGACTCTAGCTACTACACTCCTCATTTGCCCGAGTGGGTGGGCCAGAGAACTGAGCAGATGATGCCATGGTTTTCTGTGCTACTTGGCTACCTTTTAGCTCGTTGACCCAATTTCTGTAATACATCCAATATTCTCGAGGATTTTGAAGTCAGCACGATAGTGTTACTTGATAAGTTTGAGGACTCCTGAGCTAGATGTATATATCCTGGATTGCTGAAGGAGACCATGGAAGAAAATTTGTACGGCACTGGCTATTGTCTTGGAGATAGCAGTGTTCATTGGCAACATTCCACAATACTAGAAGCAATTAAACATAGCTCTTATGTTTAAAAAGAGTGACAAATCCAACCCCGGCAACTACAGGCACTTTAACACAACGTCAATAACAGGTAAATTAATAGAGTATATTTAACAGAGTAGGCTGGAAGAGTGACTATGTAATATTAATGCAATAAGAAATAGCCAGCATGGATTAAGAAGGGGAAGAACCTGCTTGACAGGCCATCTTGATTTCTTTGAAAACATTGTAGGCTAAGTAGATAGTGGCACTTGTTACAATATAGTTTATTTAGACCTTAGGAAAGCTTTTAACAAAGTTCCATGTGACAGAGTTCTAGGTATATTAGAAACCACAGGAATCCAGGGTGGAGCATGGGAACTGGATTAAAAAGCTTATTAAAAGCCAGAAACAAAGAGAACTTATGAGAGGTACAAAATCAAGCTAGGGCAAGTTGACGAATTGTGGCCCACAGGGGTCAGCGCTTGCACTGTAATTGTTTATAATCTACATCAATGACCTGGATACCAAAGCTGGTATCTGACCAAGGCTAAAATAGAAAGAACGGTAGGGACAGAAGGATGCAGCTGAAGATTTGCAAAATGATTTATATCAATTGTGCACTTGGATCGACAAATGTGTAAGGGGTTTTCTCCGATACTGGTCCCCCGTGACACACAGATCTTGGGCATCAGGGTTTTACGAACAAAATACACACGGCACAGGGTTTTGGCTCAACCTTTGATTTGTTCGTTTATTGAACACACACACACACACACACACAATTACTTCCCCAGTATAAATCCCTACAATTTATATTAGGCTAACAACCCCAAAATACAAACCCCTATGCAAGGGTCATTTGCATTGATACAATATGACACCGTTAAACCTGTCCACGATTTGACAGTTATATATAAATTTACCCAGACTCAATCACAAAAACCCTTATTGTGCTCTGACTGAAACTTACAAACTTACTCAGACTCAATCACAAAAGCCCCCTCTATGATTTGACTGAAACATACAATCACCGCTCCCGATTGGCTGTCTCCTGGAGTTGATTGTAGGCCCGAATCTTTCTGCTCGCTGTTCTTCCATTAGCTTCCCACGACTCTCTTCGAAGTGACTCTTCCTTTAAAACAAAACCAACTTGCAATCTTGAAACACATTTCCTGCCCTTCCTGTGCACACGATGGCTGTATCAGAATGTGTGAATGTCTCTAGCAGAGAACTCTTGATGGCTAATTGTCCCCCATATTGTCCATTGATTAGAGATACCTTTCTGACAATGCAACCTTCCCAAGGTGACTGCATATGCTAGTTGTTGGTTTCTGTTAGTATTCGTATTTAAATGGTTCAAGGCCCGGCCCATTGTCTCGGCCTGCACTGATACTAGTTATTCTGGGCCCATGGTCTTCTTTAACAATGTAACCCCTTAAGGTAAATGAATATGCAAATGTTCTTGTTCAGAAGCATTCGTATTTTAGATTGTCTGTGATCCAGTCTCTTGATGGTTCATAGTTTCGACTGTAATGTTTGAATTAACCCTTTTTTGCCCCTCTCTTTTTACAGGCTGTGCAGTTGTGGGTTTTTATATTTCATTGTCCAATTTTTACCTTGGGAGGGGGAGGAATGGAGAAATGGGAAACTAAATTTAATACAGGTCCACAACCCCTTATCCGCAATTCCGAATTTCGAAAAGCTCTGAAAACCGAAAGTTTTTTCGTGGAGCGTCACTCGTGTGCACGACATGACCCGAGTGGCACCAAACATGACCCGACGCGGCCGATGCTTGACCCACGCAGGTGTGAGGCGTCAGTTGTGTCTCAGCGCTGCTACCAGTCACACGTGCGTCTGCCGCTCGCTGATATTTTTTGTTATTTTGTGATTTTGAATTTAATTTCACTGTGAAAATGTCAGAAAGAGCTGCAGATACCCCTATGGGTAACAGTGAGAAGAAGAAAAGGAAGCATCTCTCATTATCGATATCGCAGAAAGTGGAGTTATTGCAGAAGCTGAAATCCGAAAAATTCCGAATTCCGAAACACATCTGGCCCCAAGGGTTTCGGATAAGGGGTTGTGGACCTGTACTAAATGTAAGGGTAAAGCATTAATTGGAGAATTGGGGCTTTCGTGTTATCGCCCTATCTCAGTCCCACATTTTCATCCAGTGAGGTTATGTGCCGGGTGTGTAGCCTCTTAAGGGGAAAAGGAGACGTGGACTGTTCTTATCCTCTGGAATGATGCTGGAGTAGTAGGAGGATTTGGCTGTGGAAAGGGAAGTATGTCATTGATCTGACAGTGAATAGCAAGACCAGTCAAACAGCAAGTGCTCTCAATGCAGCAGCCCTCAGACTTCAGGGTGGAAAGGTTTGAATCATATCAGAGGAATGGCAAGAGTCAAGCATGACTTGCCGTTTGGCCCATGCATTTCTAAATATTCACTAAATTGGTTGGGCCATATTATGGACTCTAGAGCCCAAAAATTGCAATGGTGGCAATTTAGTATAAGACATTAAAACAATACCCTGTCTACCTGTTTAGATGGGTCCCACGGCACTATTCATAGAAGAGTAGGGAGTTCTCCCAGTGTCCTGGCCAACTTCTTCTTCTTCTTCTTCTTCTTAGGCAGTCCCTCGGAACCGAGGATAACTTGCTTCCACATTAAAAATGAGTTCTCGGGTGACTGATGAGTCCAATGTGGGACCTACAGTCTCTGTCACAGGTGGGGCAGACGGTGGTTAAAGGGGCGGGTGGGTGGGGTGCTTGGGTTGACGTGCGCTCCTTGCGCTGCCTGCGCTTAGCTTCTGCTTGCTCCCGGCGAAGAGACTCAAGGTGTTCGGCACCTTCCCGGATGCTTCTCCTCCACTTTGTGCGGTCTTGGGCCAGGGATTCCCAGACGTCGATGGGGATGTTACACTTTTTCAAGGAGGCTTTGAGGGTGTCCTTGAAGCATTTCCTCTGCCCACCTGGGGTTCTCTTGCCGTGCCGGAGCTCCAAGTAGAGCGCTTGTTTTGGGAGTCTCGTATCGGGCATGCGGACGATGTGACCCATCCATCGGAGCTGATTGAGCATGGTCAAAGCTTTGATGCTGGAGATGTTGGCCTGAGCAAGAACACTGACGTTGGTGCACCTATCCTGCCAGTGGGTTTGCAGGATCTTGCGGAGGCAGCGTTGGTGGTACCTCTCCAGTGCTTTCAGGTGCCTGCTGTACATGGTCCATGTCTCTGAGGTATACAGCAGGGTGGGTATCACTACTGCTCTGTAGACCATGAGCTTGGCCAACATTCCTTTCTCAACAAACACCATTAAAAACAGTTTACTGGTGATTTATCTCATTTGATGTTTGTGGGACCTTGTTGTGCACAGATTGGCTGTCACAATTGCCTTCATAACAGCAGTGGTTACATTTCAAAAAGTGATTCATTAGATGTGAAGCACTTTGGAGCATCCTAAGGATAAGCATAAATGCAACAGTAGGAATCAATGCAATAAGTCTCGACTTCAACACAATGAGGATACAGGGAAGTGTAGGAGCTTTTAGGATGGCATATTTAGAGATTAGGAGGTACGAGATTGAAAAAGAAAATCAGCGGAGCAATAATCGCTGCAGTATCAAGAGAGATTGCAGTGGGGAAAGAGAGATTTGAGACTGACAGTAAGAGATCACCAATTAGACAATAAACTTTATCTTGTATCCCGTCCAGTTGGAATTGGAAGCAGCTGAACTCCTGAAATCTGTGCACCAACCCTGCTAACTGAGAGAAAAGTGCATTGATGGGAGTGTTGATGGTAAATGGATATCAAGGATTAAAGGTACGGAAAAGAATCTGAATTCAAAATGTATTGAAAGAGAAAGAAACAGAGAAAGACACGGGAAATGATGGTTAGTATAAAAAGTGAGGAGAAAGGAGAGAATATCGGGCATAGGCAAACAAAACAAAGTGTGCAAGAAATTGTTAGCGAAGAGGAACTGAGAGAGACAATGAATTGTAAAGCAGGGGAATGTGTGAGTGACAGAAAGCAAGACAGACTGAGGAAGAGACCCAGAACAGACAGATCAATAAAAGCACTTCAGGATAATGGTGCTTCCTGTGTCAGTACAGAAATGGTTTCCAGTTTACTTCAGTCAGTGCTGGGAAGTGTTCCATTTCTAGCATGAAGTGCTTAATATGACATGTTAGAAGGGCCATGTTAAACGATCTGTGTACAGCACCAGCTCCGTGTACTGATTTCATTTCCCCGCTCTGTAACTTTTGCTCCATGATGAAATATCTCTGTAATCCTACATGCCATTTCCTATATCCCACCTTCAGCTGCCTGCTGTAAATGCTTCTGACTGCCAGAGTGTCAAGTTCCCCCAATTGTTACAGTTTGCAGCTCAGTATATGAATGTGAATGGGTTTAACCCTTTCTTGGTAAATACTACGCTTTTCTTGTATGTACTTTACTGCTGCTGAATGCCTCCAGTTGCATAGCCCAATTAGAGTACTCTCTAAAATGAAAACATCGCAATAAAATGCTTAATATATACAAGACCATTTGCCATTTCGCCATATCATTCGATAAAACAAATGCATATGTCATAGCAGTGTGAGATAATGTGTTAGAATTTCATTGTAATTTCAGTTGCCAGTATGACATCAGCGTGATATCGGTCATATTGTATCTCATATCAGGGTAAGTTACATAATCCAGCATCCAATATCACTGCATTTGTTACTCACATAATCCATTGCATTTAAATGAGTCCCGTAATCCAGTATTACTGCAGTGAATCATATAATCCAGTATCAATGCAGGGCAAGTCACATAATCCAATATCACTCACTGCAGTGTGAGCCACACAACTGAACATCACTACAGTGTGAACCATCTGGTACAATATCACTGCATTGTGAGCAGTTGTGGGCATTGCTGGCAAGACCAGTATTTATTGGCAGTCCCTAGTTGCCCTTGAAAAAGAGGTGGTGAGCATTCTTCTTGAACCACTGCAGTTTGTGTGGTGAAGGTGCACCCACAATGTTGTTAAGTAGGGAGTTCCAGGATATTAAACCAGCGATGATAAAGTAACATTGATTTATGTCCAAGCCAGGATGGTGTGTGACTTGGAGGGGAACTTGGAGTTGACGGTGTTCCCATGCATCTGCTGCCCTTGTCCTTCTAGTTGGTAAAGGTTGTGGGTTTGGAAGGTGCTGCTAAAAAAGCCGTGGCAATTTGCTGCAGTGTATCCTGCAAATCATAAACACTGCAGCCACAGTACGCCAGTGGTGGAGGGAGTGATGTTTAGACTAGTGGGTGAAGTGCCAAACAAGCGGACGGCTTTGTCCTGGATGGTGTCGAGCTTCTTGAGTGTTGTGCAGCTGCACCCATCCAGGCAAGTGGAGAGTATTCTGTCGCACTCCTGACTTGTGACTTGCAGACGATGGAAAGGCTTTGAGGAGTCAGGAGGTGAGACACTCGCTGCAGAATATGCAGCTTCTGGCCATCTCTCACCAGAGCAAGCACCAGGGAAGTAAACGTTGAATCAGTGACACAGACTCAAGTGGGATTATAAAATAGTTACACTTGCTTTAGAATGCTCTGTGTAGATTTATTATTGTCATATAAGAGACTTCTTAATGCTACAGGTGGTGGTAACCAGGATGAATGGTAATGGGGCACTGGTGATTAGGCAGTGCATGTTGTTAGTGGGGCCAGTGCATTAAGGAGAAGCTTTATATAACGCCTTTCACAACCTCTGGATGTCTCAATCCACTTTACAACCAATGAAGTGTAGTCACTGTTGTAACACAGGGAAATGGAGGGACACAAGTAAAGCTTTTAATGGAAAGTCCTGTCAATCAAATATTGAGACACCAACCTTCCTAGTTGCACGTCAGCATTGCCCTTTTTGCATTCACCCTCTTTATTCTCCATTTTGGACTGCTCCTTCTCTGCCATAGGCTACAGACGAAATTTCCTGGCCTTCTAGCTGGAGGGTATGAAGAATACAGAAGACGCTAAATGACATGAATCTTGTCATTCATGTGGAAAGGACTTATGAAATGATACTGGGCGGCCTGCTGGTGGCGCTGTCCAGGGAGAGTATAAATACTCGGGCATGGGCCCAGCTTGCTCAGGACATTCTTTAACAGGAACTAGTGAACGTCACAACTGGATCTCCATGTTGAAAAACAGTTGATTAAAGCCTTGTTTAATACTCTGACCAAGTGCCTAGTAGTTTTCTTACGTCGCTGAACATTTTCAGCACTTTGCTAGAGCTGGGATTTCTGTTTTAACAGGCCGATTGCACGTTTCACCAGAATTCAGGTAGAGGCTTGAACCTCGTTGTATTTCCTTTTAGCCTCTATTCCAGGGTTCTTCACTGGTGTTAATAGCCTTGCCTCCACAGGTAGCTCTGGTTCCCTAGCCAGTCTGTCTGCTCCTTGAAACTGTGCTGGCACAGTGGCCTGCCATAAAATTAAGGCATCGTGACTGTTGCCAGGGTATCATGCATTATTCAGCTCCTCTGACTTTCCTTCCTTGCTCCTTCTACTTTCCTCAATCCCCACCCTGTTTAGTTTAAAATCTCTTACTTTTTCCACAGTCGCTCTGAATCAGTGGGGGTGATTTTGACTTTGGACGACAGTGTAAAATTGTGCGAAATCGGCTTGGCTACCCGCTAAACACCTCTCCTGATTTTCATTTTGATTGACGTCAATCGGGAAAGGTGTTTAACAAGCGGCCGAGCTGATATTGCATGTTTTTACACTGTTGCCCTAAGTCAAAATTACCCCCATTCCTGTTCCTTCTCTTTCATCGGAACATAAGAAATAGGAGCAGAAGTCGGCCATTCAGCCCGTCAAGCCTGCTCTGCCATTCAATAAGATTATGGCTGATCTGATCTTGGCCTCATCTCCACTTTCCTGCCCGCTCCCTTTCAGTGTCTCTGGGGGTGATTTTGCCAATGGGGACGCGATAGAGGCGGGACTGCTGCTTGTCGGGTTTTAGTCCCGCCTCCATCAACGTACGGCCAACCCACGCTATTCACTATTTTCCCTTGATTGACCTTGTTAAGCCCGCCCAGCGCTCTTAGCAGGCCAATTAAGGGAAAGCCGATTACTGGTGACGTCAGCGAGTGACGTTTCATCTGTCAAGAGCTTTTGACAGATGAATTGTCATCATTTGAGAGCTCTATGAAGCTGTCAAACACTGACAATCTGTCTTCTAAGTTAAGTCCTGGGACACAGGCTTACTTAGAGATCTGTCCTGAGCAGAAAGCAGAAGGCTGATGCATTTGAGAATGTAACGGCCATTCTGTTTTCTCTGCCGGTGAGATGAGGGACTCCCGAGACCTGAAGGGATGAAGCCTGGAGAAAGAAGCAAAGATAAGTAAAGCTTTTAAAACACTTAACGCTCACCTCACACACTTACATCTGCACACATGCACCCATCACTCACCTGCACACCAGACATCTCGGCCCCTCCAACCCCCGCAGACCCATGGCTCACCTCGCTGACCCTGGCGAGGTTCGTAGCCATTGGGAAGCCCACATTTTAGGTGGCAAAATAGGGATTCTCCAAAAAACTGCCTGTTAATCCCCTTCCTGCCTCGAGGAGGCGGCTCCCAGCGCGGGTCGGGTACCCGCCTCCTGGGAAGATGGCACGGAGGCGAGATGGGGGCGGGATGGGTACCCACTTTCCCGGCAGTCCCGCCTCCATACCTGCCTCCTCAGGGCTGGCAAAATCGCCCCCAACGTATCTACATACGTTTACCAACAAACGTTTGACTACACTGCTGGTGGAGCATCAGTTACAACTTTAACGATGTGACTGGGCAGCCACGGTTATACTGCCTGCTCTCGCTACTGTTGATGAGGGGAATCTAGAGCTTCACATCTGCATAAAGAGTGGGGCCCATTGGAGTCTGTCATCAACAACAACAACTTGTATTTAAATAGCGCCTTTAACGTAGTAAAATGTCCCAAGGCGCTTCACAGGAGCGTTATCAACCAAAATTTGACACCGAGCCACATAAGGAGATATTAAGGAAGATCAAAGAGGTAGGTTTTAAGGAACGTCTTAAAGGAGGAAAGAGAGGCGGAGAGGTTTAGGGAGGGAATTCCAGAGCTTAGGGCCAAGGCAGCTGAAGGCACGGCCGCCGATGGTGGAGTGATTAAAATCGGGGATGTTCAAGGGGCCAGAATTGGAGGAGCGCAGATATCTCAGAGGGTTTAGGGCTGGAGGAGATTGCAGAGATAGGGAGGGGCAAGGCTATGGAAGAATTTGAAAACATGGTTGAGAATTTCAAAATTGAGGCGTTGCTTAACCGGGAGCCAATGTAGGTCAGCGAGCACAGGGATGATGGGTGAACGGGACTTGGTGCGAGATAGGACATGGGCAGCCGAGGTTTGGTTCAACTCAAGTTTACGTAGGGTGGAAGATGGGAGGCCGGCCAGGAGTGAAATAGTCAAGTCTAGAGGTAACAAAGGCATGGATGAGGGTTTCAGCAGCGGATGAGCTGAGGCAGGAGCAGAGACGGGTAATATTGCGGAAATGTCAGTAACATTCATAATTATTAACATGAAGTCTTTTTCATGCGACAAAAAACCTACCTGCAATTTTTTTTAAGGCACTACTGTTAGTCCTTCAGCCCACAGACTGGTCCTTCTATGTACAAGAGCACTGTATAAAGAATATCCATGTCTACCTGCATTCAGATGCAAAGCAAGTGTATCAGGGCCTGTCTATGTACCAGTGCAAACACCGCACAAAGTGGTATGGTAAACGTGGCAGAGTCTGAACAGGTACGAGTGCAAACACTGCAGATTGATATCCAGAATAGTTGTATCTCAGTCAGTCCGGGTGCCATTGTAGACTGCAGATTGTTCATAGAGTGTGTGCATCAGATCAGCAATGGAGCCTGATTTCACGGTGTGTCTATCTGGGTGCTGGTAAAGCCACTGTAAACCAGGAGGAGTTCTGATGTACAGTTTCTCTCTCCCCTGCCCCTAGCAATATTACCACTAATATTAATCATAGCCCATTGAATCACAATTTTAATAAATCATATCCTACCTGCCCAAGGAATCTCACCCAGTAACATAACTAAAAACTGATCCAACCTATCCCACAAGTATCGCATATTGCAGTCAAACCACCACCATACCTGTATCTACCTATTCAGCAATGCCATTTACTTTGTAAGCAATTCTTTATAATAGGATACACTTTTAGATACTTTCAAATGCCTCCCCTCTCCAGTGTATGAAACAGTTCTCTTTTCCACATAAATGAATGCGGTTAAGTTTAACGGAATCAGGAATACCTGCTCTTGCCTTCAGTTAATATGAGAAGCGAGTGTGTGGAGTTGCCAGGATGCATAGATCCTTGTGGCGCATCAGTGGCTTATCTGCACTCTGTGTAGCTTCCAATATAAATTCTGTTTTCACAAGGCACTGAGAGCTGCTGAAGTTAACACTGCAGTTAGCATTGGGGCGGGCAAGGTGAAGGAGAAAGACAGACAGGCGATGATGAATAGTTTGGAACTTTTCTGACACTTGGCAGCTCACAGTTTCTGACAGCCAACACAAATGAACAAGGAGGATCACAACTACTTTTTCCACACAGGGAAAAAGAAATGTCAGAACTTAATAACCTCTGCAGTTTGTTCTGCCTTTTATCTCAGAAATCCTGTGTATCGTTTTTTTAAAAAAAAGCCAGCTTACTGAATGACAGATGGGAAAGAGAAGCACTGCTCACAAGTGTCCATTGTTTCCAATCTGGGCTGGAGTTCCAGGAAGCTTCTGTTGCAGCGTTCTGCCTTCGGGAAGAACTGCCGGAATTGTCCTCATATTCGTCGCTATTTAAGTGGGAGGCTTCTGAGTCGGATGAAGAAGCTGTCTCTTCCTGCAGATAAGCTCAATTCATCTTTATACCACCTCAAAAATAGACAGGTTTCAAAAGGAGCCTCAACACCCAGTTTCTTTGTCTGAAAAGTTAACTCTCTCGCCTCCTCTTATGCGGTTGGACCTGATAATACCAAAGTCTGATATCGAGCACAGTATAACAAACCCTGATGATGCTAACCTCCTGCTATAAGAGGAGTTTAGCCATTCATAAAATAGACATGCAAGGAGAAGAATAGGCTTATTAGTCCGTGATAAGGAGTTGACTTGACTAAACTATTTGGAGCCTGCACTCAAAGTAAACCTAGTTTATGTACAGCTAACATAACAAATCACTTGGTGTGAAGTAGTCAGTCTGTGAGGCTACAGAAGGAAGTACCACAAGAAAGGGAGAAGAGTCGGAAATGGGAATTACCTGTTTACAATCATCAGCGGCTGATGTCCCTCTGGCCCTCGTCTCCCCAGCATAAGTCAGGCAGTGTGCGTTCTGCAGGCGGGTGACTGAAACTCGGCTGAAGTTGACTCTCTTCCTTGTTGAATCCGTGAATCTTTAGGTAGTGTGTCCCTCAAATAATCGACAGAGACTGCAAAGAACAATCAACAGGTGTTTACTGGATGAGGGTTGCTCTAAAACTAAACAGTACAGATCCCTACTCAGGGTTATATACAGGTGTGGTCACTACCGGTACTACAGTATACAGGAGCTGTAAAAAGTAGTTCTCCCCTTAAAGGTACATACACTACAATTCCTCCCCTTTTAGATTAACAGTACCACAACATTCATTTAACAATTAACACTTTTAACATGCAACATTAACTGAAAATAGTCCATTTATAAATTCAGTCTTGGGGCGGCTTCCTGATCCTTTCTGGATAGCGCCTTTCCTGAGTGTCTTGCTCTTGGTGCGGAGGCGATTCTGGCCCTCTGTCGTCGGTCGGTTCATCAGCTTCCGATACTACTGTTTCTGGGGTAGATGCTACCTGTATGTCGGGTTCATTACCAGGTACGCGAGACATGGGGTTGACTCGTTCCTGTGACGCTAGGATCTGGTCGACATGGCATCTCACAATGTTCTCCCCAACATCCACTGTGTACATTAGTGGCCCCTACCGTGTGCATATCGTTCCTGGATGCCATTTCTCTGTTCGGTAGTCGCGGGCCAAGACTGGTTGCCCTACATTGAAGCTCCTTGTCGGCTTCTCATTGATGTGCTGGAATTGCTTATTCTCAACATTTCTTCGTACATTTGGTCTGAGCAAATCCAGACGAGATCTCAACCTTCGGTTAAAGAACATCATGGCCGGGGTCTGGTTGGTAACTGCATGTGTCGCATTTCTGTAGGCTAACAGGAAATTGTCCACCTTATGCTGCAGTGGAATGTCGTCATCGCACATGGCCTTTATCGCCTTTTTAAAGGTTTGTACGAACCTCTCAGCCAATCCATTTGTGGCTGGATGATACGGGGCGGATGTGTAATGCCTTACCCCATTCCTTTTCATAAATTTCCGAAACTCTTCGGACACAAACTGTGGTCCGTTATCAGAGCAAATCTGCTCTGGCAAGCCGTTCCTGGCAAATATGGTCCGTAGGACTGCAATAGTTTTCTCCGTGGTGGTGGAGGACATTTTGATCACCTCAGGCCATTTCGAGTGCGCATCCACGGCTATTAAAAACATTGAGTCCATGAATGGACCAGCAAAATCAATATGCACCCATTGCCATGGAGAGGAGGGCCACTCCCATGGGTGTAGAGGGGCATGTGGTGGTGCATTTTGGACCTTCTGGCATCCTGAGCAGCTCTTTGTCAGGTCCTCGATTTGCTGATCGATCCCCGGCCACCACACATAAGCCCTAGCAAGGCTTTTCATTTTCACCCCTCCCAGATGACCTTTGTGAAGCTCATTGAGCACTCTCTCCCTTAACTTGGGTGGAATTACCACTCGGGATCCACACGTCAAGGTCCCCTGGCATACTGACAGCTGTTCTCTTCTGGATGAGAATGCTGGCAACAGTGAGTCACCATGTGTTGGCCATCCCTTCGCCGTCAAGTCATATACCTGAGACAGTGTCGGGTCATTTCGGGTCTCCTTCTCTATATCCGCGTTAGTTACTGGCAAGCGTTCAATTATAGTCGAATAAAATATTTCGACAGGGTCCACTGCTGGTGCTTTCTCCGTAGTAGGCAGTGGCAAGCGTGATAGCCCATCAGTGTTTCCATGCTATTTCGTGCCCTTATACTCGATTTCATAATGGTTCGCCCCTAGAAAAAGGGACCATCTTTGTAGCCGTTGCACAGTCATCACCGGAACGCCATTCTTTGGATTAAAGATGGAGACAAGTGGTTGGTGGTCGGTCAGCATGGTGAACTTCTGCCCGTGCAGATAGTGGTTGAACTTTTTCACTCCCCACACTAGGCTGAGGGCCTCCCTGTCAATCTGGGCATAGTTACGCTCGGCTGAGGTTAGTGACCGAGACGCAAAGGCTACTGGCCTCTCCGAGCCGTCTGGGAATTTGTGCGACAGCACCGCTCCAATACCATAGAGTGATGCATCACACACCAACCGAATTGGTAGTGCTGGGTTGAAATGAGCCAACACCTCTTTTGATGTGATCAATTCTTTGCACTTCTGGAAAGCTCATTTACATTCATCATTCCACTTCCATGGTACCCCCGTTTGCAGTAGGGTGTTCAGAGGATGTAGTACTGTAGACAAATTCGGCAAGAACTTATGGTAGTAGTTCACTAGCCCGAGGAACGACCTCAGTTGTGACACATTTTCCGGTGCTGGTGCCTTAACTACTGCCTCAATCTTTTCAGGGGACTTATGTAACCCCTCTTCATCAATAACGTGGCCACAATACGAGATCTGCTTCTGGAAAAACTCGCATTTGCGGCGATTAGCTCGGAGCCCATATTCCTTCAATCTAGTGAGCACCTGCTCCAGGTTGGCGAGGTGATCACTGTCATTTTCGCCCGTGACCAGGATGTCGTCCAAATAACACTGGGTCCCTGGAATCCCTTGCAGGACTTGATCCATTGCCCTTTGCCAAATAGCCGGCGCTGATGCTACCCTGAACACCAGCCGGTTGTATTGGTAGAGACCTTTATGAGTGTTGATCGTGAGGTACTGTTTCGAGGCTTCTTCTACCTCCATTTGCAGGTACGCCTGGGCCAGATCAATCTTAGTGAAGTGTTTTCCTCCAGATAGCAAGGCAAAAATATCTTCAACCTGCGGAAGCGGATATTGTACCGTGTGAAGGACTGGGTTGACTGTCACCTTAAAGTCCCCACAGATGCGAATCTTCTTTGGTTCCCCAGGCGTATTACTCAATGACCTCTTCATTACAGGGATGATGGGTGTAGCCCACTTGCTCCAGTCCACTTTGGACAGTACTCCAGAATGTTCCAAACCTTCCAGCTCTGCTTCAACGGCTGGGCGGATCGCAAAAGGCACCGGTCTGGCCTTAAAATACTTTGGGCTTGCATTTTCCTCTATTTTGATCGTCGCTGTTATGCCTTTTAGTGTTCTGAGTCCCTCCTGGAACACTTCTTGTGCGTCAGTTAGCATTTTTGACAGTCGTCCAGGTGTGACGTCGTCATCCTTTTTGGCATCTACCGTCAGTGCTTGTATGGCGTGCCAATCTAACTGTATCTTCCGGATCCATTCACGTCCTAGTAGTGGTGGTCCTCCATCTGGCAATACATATATGTCCATTTTTGGTGTTTCCTTGCTGTTGTATATCACGTTCACCCTTATTTTTCCTTTGGGGTAGACTTTTTGCCCCGTGTACGTCTTCAAGACAATCTCTGTATCTCTCAAGGGTATATGTGAGAATAGCCGCTTGTAGTCCCTTCGGTTTATGACTGTTAGGGCTGATCCTGTGTCCAATTCCATTTTCACTTGGACTCCGACTATCTTGAGCGTGACCCAGATAGTTTGGTGATCCTCCATTTTGATTACATTATGTAGTTTCAGACAACCCAGCTCCTTGCTTCCGGAGTCTGTATCACTTTTCTATTCGTCTGAATTACTCTCCGTCACCTTATGTACCTTTTTGTACTTCTCCTGTGGAGATTTCTTGCTGCTGGTTTTCTTTCCCAACCTGCAGACTCTTGCTATGTGTCCTACTTCTCCACACTGTCTGCACACTTGGTCCTTGAACCAACAATCCTTATGGTCGTGTGTTGTTCTGCCGCAGCGATAACACTTCCCTGCTCCATATGACATTTCATTTGTGCCATATTCTTGTGGTCTCCGTTGTATCTCTGCAGCGCCCCGTGCGGCTGCTTCATGTGATACTGCCATGCTGAAAGCCTTGTCCAGCGTAAGATCCTTTTCTGATAGAAGCCGTTTCTGGGTTCCTTCACTTAGAAGCCCACACACAAACTTGTCCCTTAAAGTATCTGCTAGTCCCGTTCCAAACTGGCAGTGTTTCGATAGCTTGCGCAGTTCCGTTAAATACTCAGCATTACTTTCGTCTTTATGCTGGTTCCTTTTGTGGAACTTAAATCTTTCTGTTATCAGCAGCGGTGTGGGGTCTAAGTGGTCCTGTAGGATTGCTACTATGCTTTCAAAATCCTTTTCCATTGGCTTCTCTGGGGTTACTAGGTTTCGCAGTAAGCCGTACATTTTTGCACCCATGGAATTCAACAATACCAGTGCTTTCCTGGCATCTGGCACTTCATTCGCCTTGCAGTACACTTCTATGCGTTCTATATTTGTCGCCCAATCTTCGACTTCATTGTCGAACGCTGTGACACTGCCACTCTTCGGCATCCCTGGGTGTGGTTAGACTGGCTAAAAATGGCGGCCTAGAAATTCAGTTGCGTTCGCCAGCCGTTAACGCCATAAGAGGGGTAGATTTCCAGCGCTAGGCACTTAGCGCCCGGGCGCAGAACGAACTGCGCCTACGCCCAACTTCAGTTGTCATTTAGCGCCGGCGCAAAGTGTTTGCGCCCGCTCAGCTGCGCGCGCAGCTTATGACGTCATTTCATCGTGCAACGCTGTTTGTGCGCCCCAAACCGGAAATTCAGTGGCGCCCGCCCAATGTGGGCGTGGCGCTGTTAAGAACTGTGAAGTGGAACGCAACAGAGGCCCTGTGGGCCTCGGGGAGCGCTAATTAAAGGGCACTTACACTGACCTATAAAGCCCAGCCATTTTGCTGCAATGACTTTAGTGCTTTGGATTTCTGGACAGAGACCAAGGAACAGAGCTTACTGATTTGGGACAACATAGGAGAGGTATTTTTGGCTTCTGGCCAGAGCTTGGAAATTTGATTCATTGTGATTTCACTGTTTGCAAGTTTATTATGGGGGCTGTATGGGGTGGCAACCCTCAGTTGCAGCATTATGTGCGAAGGGCTCGCAGACGCTGTGTGAGATGGCCAGCCATGCCTAGATGCAGAGGGGCCATCAGGCGTCGGCAACGTAGGCCTTACCCACTCAGGGAATACCGGCAGCAGGTGTCCTATCTCACCATGACTGCCGTGCAGTGTGTTAAGAGGCTGCGCTTCAGAAGGGAGGTGGTTGCAGAGATCTGCCAGCTGCTTCACCGAGATCTGCGTCCGCAGCTGATGTGCAGGACGTCTCTCTCGGTGGAAGTGAAGGTCACGGTGGCTCTGAACTTTTATGCAAGCGGCTCCTTCCAAGCCGCTGCTGGGGACATAGCGAACATCTCCCAGTTCGCCGCGCATCGCTGCATCCGGCAGGTCACCGATGCCCTTTTCGTGAGGAGACACCAATTCATCTCCTTCCCCATGACCCTAGAGAGGCAGGAGCAGCGTGCAGTCGGATTTGGCAGGATCGCGGACTTCCCCATGGTGCAGGGCGCCATTGACTGCACGCATGTGGCTATGCGGGCACCTATCGAAAATGCTGAGGATTACCGCAACCGGAAGGGCTACCATTCCCTCAATGTACAGCTGGTGTGTGACCACAGGCAGCGCATCCTAGCTGTCAATGCCCGCTTTCCAGGAAGCAGCCACGATGCATTTATCCTGCGCCAGACTACTGTGGCTGACATGTTCGAGGCACAGCCTCCACCAAGGGGATGGCTTATTGGGGACAAGGGCTACCCTTTGTGTACATGGCTCATGACCCCGCTCCGCGCGCCCAGGACCCCTGCGGAGGAGGCATACAATGAAAGCCATCAAGCCACAAGGAACATCATAGAGCAAACGATTGGCGTCCTCAAGCAACGGTTCCGCTGCCTGGATCGCTCCGGCGGATCTCTAGAGTATTCGCCGGATAGAGTCTCCCAGTTCATCGTCGTTTGCTGCATGCTGCACAACCTGGCTATCCGCAGGACTCAGGCACTGCCACCTGACGTAGCACCACCACCTCAGGAGGATGCGCAGGAGGACCATGAGGAGGAGGAAGAGGAGGAGGAGTACCAGGCCAGGAGGGAGCCACAAGGTCCAAGGGCCGTCCGCCGGCGGCTTATTGAACGACACTTCTAGGCCCCCTGTCAGGGAATGGCTTGTGGCAATGAACGCACCTGAATGCAGCCGCTCCGCAAGCCCTCAGCCGCTTAACGCAACAACCACTGGAAACATGACACCTGGACAAGCTGAATAAATAAAAAGCTTTATTTAACAAACTCAGGGCCCTTCCCACATGAAACAGAAAAACAGACAACACCCCCCAAAAAACTGTGAAAAGAATATCTCACTCCCACAACCTGGGGAGGAATAACAAAACTTGCCCATCCAATTGGCCTTCATCCTCGGCCTTACCAAAAGAAGCCCCCCCACAACAGAACACAAACACCCCCATATAAAAAACCATTGGCCTTCATCCTCGGCCTTGCCAAAAGAAGGCCCCCCCACAACACAAACACCCCCATATAAAAAACACCGTTGCCACCATACTCTACTGGGTGTGCCGAGAGGGCGAGTCCTTGTGCAGCCTTGTGCGGCCCCTGCCCGACCTGTTGCTCCGCCTCAACCTGGGCCCTGTGGGTGTTGCAAGGCTGGGGGAAGGCTCCTGAGGGGCAGAATGCGTGACGGCAGATGCCCTTGGGGGTCGGCCTAGACGAGGTCCGGCCCTGGAGGGGCCGGCTGCTGACTGCTGCAGCTGTGGCTGCGCAGCATCAGCCTCTGCAGCAGCTCGTCGCACCTTGGCTGGGGGAGTTGCAGTGGCGGCTGCAGCAATGGGGGCAAGCTGGCTGATGGCACGCGCTCGCTGTTCGCCAGAGACACTGGCACTCGGCCGGGCTGGCAGTGCAGCAAGCGCAGCAATCTGGTGGAGGCCAGACCGCTGTGCTGCAGCAGGGCGGCGGGTGCCCTGGCGATGCTTCTGCGACACAGCGAGTGTGGCAGAAGTGAGTGCCCGAACTGCCCTGGTCTGTGCCCGCATCAGATCAGTGAGTGTCTGCACGGCACCACTCATGAACTCGCGACTCGCGTCCTGCGCTGCCGCGAGTTGGTGGACACCCCTGTCCTGCGCTGCCGCGAGTTGGTGGACACCCCTGTCCTGTGCTGCCGCGAGTTGCTCGACAACCCTGTCCTGTGCTGCCGCGAGTTGGTCAACACCCCTGGCGTGTGCTGCCGCGAGTTGCTCAACACCCCTGGCCTGTGATTCCCCGAAAGCGGCCACACTATGAGCCAGGGATTCAATGGCCTGAGGCAACTGTCCCACAACCCCCATGAACTCCTTGTGGCGCTGCTCCGAATCCGCCGACATTTGATCAAGAAGGCGCACCTCCTGGGCGAGGTCCGTCTCCGGACTGGAGGCCGGACTCTCCCTCTGGGGAGAAGGCCGCCGAGCTGGCCGACCCTTCCCGCGTGCCTGGACACCACTGGGCCCAGCAACTGCCCTCCCCTGCAACACTTCCCCCCTCTGGGGAGAAGGCCGCCATTCTGCCCAACCCTTCCCGCGTGCCTGGATGGCACTGGGCCCAGGAGCTGCACCCCCCTGCAACACTTCCCCCTGGCTCTCCTCCAGGCAAGACGTGTCCCCTCCATTGCCATCCCCTGGCGCAGATGATGCTTCCCCCGATGTGCCGCCTTCCTGTTGGTCCTCATCGTGCTCCTCTTCCGAGGGTCTGGCACTCTCTGCTTCAGGGACCTCCTCCTCACCAGCTGAAAGCAGGAAGGCACAAGAGTAGCTTTACAGTGAGGACAGGGCGTCAGCGAGGGAGGCATGAGTGGTGGCATTCAGCGCATTGGTCGGACAGTGGCAAAGGATGTAGATCTGATGCGCTAGGGGAACGAGAGAGGTCCAAACGGTCATCTCCTTACCATTGGGTCGCAGCACAGGGTCGGCATCTCCAATGGCAACAGGGCCAACCACCCGGCCACGCATGAGTCGAGCCACGCTCTCCTCCAGCTCACTGAGCTCCTGGAACTGGGCACGGCCTCCCCCGGTGACATTCTGGCTCTTCAAATTCCGGGCCATCTTGGCCTGCAAGAGAAAGGACGGCCTCTAAGTACATTGTGGTGGCCTGTTGTTGTGTGCACTGCCTCCCATGGTGGAATAGCTTGGCCAGTGTGGTGGCCTATTGTTGTGTGCACTGCCTCCCATGGCGGAATAGCTTGGCCAGTGTGGTGCCCTGTTGTTGTGTGCACTGCCTCCCATGGTGGAATAGCTTGGCCAGTCTGGTGCCCTGTTGTTGTGTGCACTGCCTCCCATGGTCAAATAGCTTGGCCAGTGTGTTAAGTGCAGAAAGTGCTATTGAGGATCATGCCAGTGCCATAGCTGCGGGAGGAGGGCTGGCCATTAGGCCTTTGAGGTCCCTTTGCCCATAATATGAGGTGCACATGCAAGGATGAGGAGGACACTGGAAAGGGTACTCACCTTGACCATCCGAGTGAGGTCGTTGTACTTCTTGCGGCATTGGTCACCAGTCCTGGGGACATCGCTGTTGACTGACACCCTGTGGGCGATTTTCCTCCAGGCTCTCCTGTACTGCCTCCTGGGAGCCTTCTTGCCACTGTCCGGGCACAAGATCTCTTTGTACCTTTCCAACCCCCTAACCAGCACCCTCAAAGTATGCTGGGAGAAGCGCTGCGCTCGTTCACGGGCCTTCTCCATGGCTTCAGGCGCTATTTGGGTCCACCAGCAGTGTTCAGGCCTAGCTGCAGGGCTCCACTATCCAGGGCGTGGCTGCAGACAAAGTCGACCCTTCCCCCTTTAAGAGCTGGCCGGCGTCAGGGTGTCTGCTGTCAATCAAAACATAACCGCACCTGCGCTGCGCCCGGCCTCGGCGTTATCAGTCTGCACCGCCGGCTTAGCGCCTGAAGATAGGAGTGCAACGCCAGTTTCAGCGCTCGCCCAAACTCTTGGCCAGATCTACTGAATTTCGGCGAAGTGACCTGCAGTTTCCGGCGGGCGCTAACTTTACCGACCGCCCGACTTTACCGCCCCAAAAGTGGCTATACTGAATTTCTAGGCCGGCGTCTCCCGCGCTCTCCCTTCTTCTCCGCTGGCTCAAAATGGCATCTCCCGCGCTTCCCTTTCTTCTCCGCTGCGGCCCAAATGGCGTCTCCCGCGCTTTCTTTTCTTCCCCTGCGGATGCTGCTCAGCCATTGAAACCGGCCGCGCTCTGCGCATTTTCCTGTGTGCTTCTCTCGTTGACGCCGCTCGGGCTTCAACCCCGGCTGCGCCCTGCGCACTTCACCCTCTCTCGTTGATGCCGCTCGGTCTTCAACCCTGGCTGCGCCCTGTGCGCTTTACCCTCTCTCTTACCCGTCGATGCTGCTCGGCCTTTTTCTGTACCATCGGTCGGCTCCCACCGCCGCTGTCCGGGAAGGGTCTGCGCCGTACCTGCTGCCAGCCCGCTGCGCTGGATCGTCGCGGCTGGAGAACCAAGCCCAGCTCTCCACAGCCTCCTCTGCCTGCTCAAGTCCTCTCAGGATGGTCGACGCCCGCACTGATGGGATCGGCCTTCTTCTGCAGAGTTGCAGGTAGGTTCGAATCACCTCGTCGCCAATGTTGAATCTGTGAATCTTTAGGTAGTGTGTCCTTCAAATAATCGACAGAAACTGCAGAGAACAATCAACAGGTGTTTACTGGATGAGGGTTGCTCTAAAACTAAACAGTACAGATCCCTACTCAGGGTTATATACAGGTGTGGTCACTGCCGGTACTACAGTATACAGGAGCTGTAAAAAGTAGGTCTCTCCTTAAAGGTACATACACTATATTCCTGGGTTCCTGCTAATTTACGTGCGGCGGGCGAGCATTGGGCAAGACTATTGCCTCAGATTCAGCGCTCACTCAAAACAGGGGGCAGGAACACCCAATGAACCTTTGCTGTCGCTGTTTCCGTGAGCAGCAGAAGCCTCCCCATCCATGCTTTGCTGCACTAAAGAATATCTTAGATTGACCTACCTTAGCTAAGTGAAATGGGTCATTTTAACCTCACTCGCCCGGCGGGAAATCAACGGGTTCGGGTGGAATGCTGAATTTTACACCCCGCTCGCTATTACTCTCCATTGACGAATACAATCGGGCGGGGTATAAAACCAGCGTTTCCTGACTGGTGGGTTACGTTTAAATTGCCCCCAGATCTGGCTACCCCTGTAAAGACCACCTGATCTCAAGACTTTACTTAATAATGCCTAACGCGCAGATTCTATGGACATGCTTTAATCCCGACATGTGCCCAACATTAGGACCAGAAAATGGTGCAGAAGGTGCGATGATATTGCCTCCGCATCATCGAATGTCCTTTAAATGGTTCCCCCCTCCTTCAGGTGGGGTCTTCCCGCACCTACTTGTTTGGCCCCCCTGAGATGTACGTCAAGTACGAAAGCGGCAGCGATCCAGTGTAACGAGACTCTGACTCATTTCCGTGGCACACATGGGATGTTAGTGATAGGGAAGTCAGATGTCCCTTTGGAGCAGATTTGCAAATGTCTAGAAAAATTCAACTCTGAATGAAAGCTAAAGAACATTAATATTCAATTGCCAACTTTTTGCTCTTAGCCTCACTCAACGCCATTGGATTCTGCTGCCTACAGTTGTGCGCGTACGAGGCATTCACTGACACATTACCAAAGCAGTGGTTCTTGTTGGGTAAACTGACCTATTCCGCAATCCCAGTAGGTAGATGTGCTCGATAGGAGTGCAGTTCCGAGAACTGGCTCAGTGAAGTTCGCTGCTACTGAAGCGTAGTCTAGGTAATGTTACTCTTACGATGCCAACCTAGACAATGAGTGCCATCATTTTTTACCATGGGGGCATCACATCTATTGGTAGAGCTTTGGGAGCTCTTTCTGCACTTTCAGCAAATGCATGGTACATGGCATAGGAAGATCTCTCTTCTTAGGCAGTCCCCCGGAACCGAGGATGACTTGCTTCCACATTAAAAATGAGTTCGCAGGTGACTGATGAGTCCAATGCGGGACCTACAGTCTCTGTCACAGGTGGGGCAGACGGTGGTTGAAGGGGCGGGCGGGTGGGGTGCTTGGGCTGACGTGCACTCCTTGCGCTGCTTGCGCTTGGCTTCCGCTTGCTCCCAACGAAGAGACTCGAGGTGTTTGGCGCCTTCCCGAATGCTTCTCCTCCACTTTGTGCGGTCTTGGGCCAGGGATTCCCAGGTGTCGGTGGGGATGTTGCACTTTTTCAAGGAGGCTTTGAGGGTGTCCTTGAAGCGTTTCCTCTGCCCACGTGGGGCTCTCCTGCCATGTCGGAGCTCCGAGTACATCGATTGTTTTGGGAGTCTCGTATCGGGCATGCAGACGATGTGGCCCATCCATTAGAGCTGATCGAACGTAGTCAAAGCTTCGATGCTGGGGATGTTGGCCTGAGTGAGAACACTGGCTTTGGTGCGCCTATCCTGCCAATGGATTTGCAGGATCTTGCGGAGGCAGCGTTGGTGGTACCTCTCCAGTGCTTTGAGGTGCCTGCTGTACATGGTCCATGTCTCTGATGCATACAGGAGGGCGCGTATCACTACTGCTCTGTAGACCATGAGCTTGGTGCTGGGTTTGAGGTCCTGGTCTTCAAACACTCTCTTCCTCAGGCGACCGAAGGCTGCACTGGCACACTGAAGGCAGTGTTGGACTTTGTCATCGATGTCTGCCCTTGTTGACAGTAGGCTCCCGAGGTATGGAAAGTGGTCCACGTTGTCCAAGGCCTCGTCATGGATTTTGATAATCGGGGAGCAGTACTGTGTGGCGGGGGCAGGTTGGTAGAGGACCTTTGTCTTACGGATGTTTAGTGTAAGGCCCATGCTCTCGTACGCTTCAGTGAAGGTGTTGACGATGGTTTAGAGTTCGGCCTCAGAGTGTGCGCAGACGCAAGCGTCGTCTGCCACTGTAATTCAATGACAGAGGATGGGACGACCTTGGATCTGGACTGGAGGTGACGGAGGTTGAACAGTTTCCTGTTTGTTCTGTAGATTAGCTCCACTCCAGCAGGGAGCTTACTGAGGGTGAGATGGAGCATTGCAGCCAGGAAGATTGAGAAGAGTGTTGGTGCAATGACACAGCCTTGCTTAACCTCAGTCCATAGGTGAATTGAGTCTGTGGTGGATCCGTTGGTCAGGATCATGGCTTGCATGTCGTCATGAAGATGGTGACAATCTTTTGAGGGCAGCCAAATTTGAGGAGGACACTCCATAATCCCTCATGGTTGACGGTGTCGAAGGCCTTTGTGAGGTCAAAGAAGGCCATGTACAGTGGTTGGTGTTGTTCTCTGCATTTCTCTTGTAGTTGATGCGTGGTGAAGTTCATGTCCATTGTGCCCCTTACTGGGCAGAATCCGCATTGCGACTCTGGGAGGAGCTCTTCAGCCACTGGGAGAAGGCGATTGAGGAGGATTCTTGCAATGACTTTCCCTGTGGCAGACAGCAGGGAGACACCTCTGTAATTATCGCAATCAGACTTGTCACCTTTCTTGAAGATGGTCACGATTACAGCGTCTCTGAGATCCCCTGGCACGCTCTCCTCCTTCCAAATAAGAGAAATCTAGAGGAGGAGCAAAATGCATTTATTTTGAAGGCTTTAACAAAATAAAAGTTTATATATAAAAGGGTAAAGTTTGGATCAACGTATGCAAGTGAGATACATGGCGGGCAAAAGAAGGCGAGAAGGACTGGATCCATCAGGTAAGTGTCTTTATTACGAGTGATTAGGATTTGGAATGCACTGCCTGATAGGGTGGTGGATACAGATTCAATAGTAGCCTTCAAAAGGGAATTGGATAAATACTTGAAGGAGAAAAAACTGCAGGGATCTGGGGAAAGAGCGGGGGAGTGGGACTAACTGGATTGCTCTTCGAAGGAGCCGGTGCAGACTTGATGCTGAATGGCCTCCTTCTGTGCTGCACTATTCTATAATTCTATGATTAATTCATCATATTGTGCAATTTCAGCCCATTAATACCTTGCTCCCAGTAAAGCTAAAAGGTGGTTTCACCCTCTACAATTGCCATCTCTAACATAGCTTTGCTTGTGCCTCCAAATCGTTTGGTTTATGCACGTCACTCAGAAATGAGAGTGCTCACAGTGCCTTTCTGCAAGTGGAGGCAGGATTGGAGGCGTGTGGGGGGTTAAAATCCCGAAATCGGGGTCCCGACCCCATTCCGCACCCAACCCGCCTCCATGCCAGTTTCAAAGGAGGCGGGTATCCGCCCCGCACTGGGACCCGCCTCCCCAAGGCTGGATGGGGATTAGTGCCAATTAACTGCCTGTTAACAGGTAGTTAGGCAGTTTTTAGCCTAATCCCTATTTTTAATGTTGAAGTGTGGGATTCCCGACGGCTCCAAAGCACGCCAAGTTAGAGGAGGCGGACCGTTGCGATGAAGGGCTTGGAGGGGTCGAGATGTCCGGTGTTCAGGTGAGTGATGGGTGCATGAGTGCAGAGGTAAGTGTGTTTGGTGTGTGTAAAGTGTTTAAAGAAGTTTTACTTACCTTTACTTACCTTTACAGCCTTCCTTCCTTCAGGTCTCGGGAGTCCCTCATCTCACCGGCACAGAAAGCAGAATGGCCGCAAGCTGTCAAAAATTGCAGCATTCAGCTTTCTGTTCTGGGGAGATCTCTAAATCATCCTGAGAGGAAGGAATTAACTTAGAATACAGATTGTCAGTGTTTGACAGCTTCAAACAGCTGTGAAACGTTGATATTTCATCTGTCAACAAGGCCAATCAAGTCTAAATCGCATGGGTTAGCTAGAACTCGATGGAAGCAAGACTACAACCCTGAAAGTTGTAGTCTCGCCTTCTACACAACTCCTCAGTGAAAATCCAGCCCATTGTCTTTACATCTGTATTTGCAATCGGGCACTAAACACACTTTACATCTGGTGCAATTATCATTGGTGCTAGCAACAGAGAAAAATTACGTCGATTCAGTTGTGATTAGGAATCAATTTCTATTCAGGATAACTCATTGGGTCCCAGTCTCATAATAGCAATCAAACCCACAAGGAAGAAAAAGGACACAAGACAACATCACAAAGCATCAGCTCCCAGATGTTCTATTAGGTATGCAGTGTTAAAAAAAGAAAGTCAGAAAGATGTATTTATACGACCTCAGGACATCCCAAAGCGCTTTACAGCTAATGAAGTATTTTTGAAGCGTAGTGTAGTTTCCTTCAATTATAATGTAGGAAACATGGCAGCCAATTTGCACACAGCAAGATCCCTCAAAGAGCAACGTGATAATGGCCAGATAATCTGTTTTAGTGATGTTGATTGAGGGATAAATATTGGCCAGGACACCGGGGAGAACTCTCCAGCTCTTCTTCGAAATAGTGCCATAGGATCTTTTACATCCACCTGAGAGGGCATCAGTTTGATGTCTTTTCTGAAAGATGGCACCTTCGACAGTGCAGCACTCCCTCACAGCTGCAATCCTAGATTTTGTGCTTAAGTCTTGGAGTAGGGACTTGAACCCACAACCTTCCGACTCAGAGGCGAGAGTGCTACCACTGAGCCATGGCTGACACATTTTCTGAGGTTGTATCAATACTGCAGAGCCACACTACTGGCTAATGGGGTTGGAGAATCAGGACTATAGTGTTAATGCCCCCTCTCTAACCTAACACTGAGCAAGACTCTGGTGCTAAAAGCAGAACCTCACATAATTGGATCCAATATCAACATTATACATACTGTACACTGTATGTGTGCCCATTATTCATTCCTATTGAAGATCAGACTCTATTGTTTCAAGCTGCATTTGTGTCTGTGTTACTGGTTGACTTCATGCATTGGATGGAGATTATATTTCTGTCTGCCTTGTTAACATGTTCTCTAGGAGAAGAGTTAAGTCAAAGTTTAAATCCATTTATATCGGAGCTGATTGTAAGTTGGCATGAGAGGAGAAGGGGCTTGTGCCGACTGAGTTTCAAAAGAAGTCATTTGTTGCCGGTTGGAGTTTGGGCCGTTTTGATCTGTAGCAGTAGTGAATCCAAAATAAATAAGAATTCAAGGCTGTCAATGTGGCTCAAATGGCACTTTTTCAAACATAGAGACAGTAGGGCCAATCGGCCTGTCCTAGCATTAGACAGGAGTAGCAAATCAGAATTGCGCTGCTCCTGCCCAGCCACAGGATCACTGGGATTTCCTACCCCGAACCATTTACATGGCCTTGAGACACATGGCAGGGTCTAGTACTGGTGCTAGGGCCAGTAAAGTCAGGGGCAGCTCCTCTCAGGCCTACAGCTGTGGGTCTGGCCGCAAAATGGGTGGCCGATTGGACTGGACAGTTCCCCGCCAGTCGGGTTAGGTTAGGTTAGGTTAAAATTACTCCCATGGCGTCACATTTATATAGGTCCTTCTTACACCAAAAACATCTCAAAAGAGCTTTACACGTTGAATTACTTTTGGAGAGCAGTGACTGCTGTTATGTAAGGAAACACAGCAGCCATTCTCTGGTAGTAACATTCCATAAACAACAACAAGATGCCAACTTTTTCCAGTTCTGACGAAGGGTCATCGACCTGAAATGTTAACTCTGTTTCTCTCTCTACAGATGCTGCCTAACCTGCTGAGTATTTCCTGCATTTTCTGTTTTTATACAAGATGAATGACCAATTGATCTGTTTTTTTTTTGTTGCTTTGATTGTAATGGTTGGAGGAAGAATATTGGCCGATATAGCAAGAGAACTCCCTATTCCTCTTTAAATGGTACTATTGGATCTTTAATCCTCAACTGAACAGGTAAATGGGGCCGCAGACTAAAATCTCATCCGAAAGGATGGCACGTCCGACAGTGCAGCACTCCCTCAGCCTAGATTGTGCGCTCAAGTCCTGGTGGGGAGCTTAAAGCAACAACCTTCTGACCCAAAGGCAAGAGTATTACCAACTGAGCCAAACTGACCTGGGTATTGGTGGCACTAGGACTTGTTGAAAGGTATCTGGAACATTCTAGGGTTCTTTCATGAAGTGATGGCATCAGAATGACATTACCTGCACTGCTGCTACAGGTGCAAGATGCCTAGCGTGCTTGCTGATGCTCAGCAGTGATAGTGTCACGCAGGACTATATGCTGTCACCTACTTCCCTCCTTGCAAGAAGGAAAACAGATGGCGAACAAGTTTTCAAAAGCCTTATGAGGGAGAGAGCGAATCAATTAATCATTGTAACAGGATGTAAGATCACAGCGAAACAGCAGAAAGGTGCTGATAATGTATTAATTATATTGATTGAAAACTGATGTGTAACACGAGGAGAGATAAGCAGAAAAGGTGGAGATTACTGAGTTGCATTATTTCCGCAGCTCACTGTTATCTGGCTAACCATCATCAGCCCTGCTATTTAAAGGTTCACATGATTAGGAACTTGGTTTGGGCTGCTGTTCGTCCTAAATGCTCCACGGTAGCCATCCACTGCTCACCCCCTTTACCCTGAGTACAGTGTGTCTTAAATTCCAACTTCCTTGGCCTGGTGCCACACACCTTTCTGACTGCCACTTTCGCTGCGAGACAAGATGGATCTGTTTTCTCTGCAGTTCAGAGCGGGCTGCGTAGGGCAAGAGGAAAGATAATGCTCCTGCAGGAAGGCTGTGCAGCCGAGCCCTGGGAACGGAACGTTTAAAGGTTTATGTTTCACGCACTGTTTCGTAAATAAAAGATCCTGTTTTAATTGCAGTGATGAGTGCTTTACTACCTTCCACTGACTGCGAATCAACCCTTTCACTGGTATTCATTTTTGTATCGCTTTGAATAAAGTGGCACTCAAAAAAAAAACACACAACAGATAAAATGGAACTTGAAAGCCGTGTTTGACATGATTGTTATTTAAGGTTTTTTTTTGCGGGCAGCTTTTTAAAACAAAATTCACCTGAGTGAACCTTTCATTCATCCAAAGAAAAGAAACAAAATACGTCATTAGCATCAATGAGGTGTTAGGGACCAGAGGATGTGGAGCAGTGGTGGCCGGTGGTGGCGGGGGTTGGGGGCAGCTAGAGAGAGTTGCGATGCTGCAATAGGCCACAAAGGTCATGGAAGCGTGCAAACAAAGAGAAAGGAAGAGGCAGGGAATGAGCACAACTGATACACTGTCAAAATAGGCCAGTCGCCTTGTGTTTCAGCTCAGCAAATATGTGAGGTAACTTGGCTCCAGTGACGACCGGGTGGAAGTTCCCAGCTCTCATCCAAACACAGGCTCACTCAAGTGAGAACGGAATGCTGTAATGCCATGGACTTTTTAACAAACACACTGGCTTGATGTAAAGTCAATGAAAAACTTAAGAAGAATAATCAAGTGAGGTGCCCTGCATTATAGCAGAGGGCTCATTGAAATGAGGACCTGAAAGTTGGTTAAAAAAAAACAAGAGCTCACAAACTCTGAAACAAGGATTCATCAGCCACATATAGAGGCAAGATCTCACTAGCATTGTGTTGAAGCAAGACTTCAGTGACTTCATCTCCAAACACAAATTCACTAATTTTACGGAGTAAGGGCTGATCAACTGTAGGTTCAAAGAAGCGCTCATCGTCATCATAATGTAACACAGATCTCACTCATTTCATTCAGAAACAAAACCTCACAGACCTTTTGTTGGTACAAGTTCACTGCCTCTAAGTTAAAACAAGAGCACATTGACTTCATGTTATCACAAACCAAGCAATGAAATAAGGTCTCACTGACCTCGCATCTAGCCAGGCACACTAACCTCATGCTGAAACCAAAGCTCACGAATATCAGGTTGAAACAAGGACTAACTAATTTAATGCCAAAACAAAGAAAGAGAAGATTTATACAAAGAAATAATTATATTCTGTTATGAACTACTAAATAACGGCTTCACCACACATGCTGATGATGTATTCTTGTTACATGCTGTCGTCTCATAGTCTTTGTAAGATAAATACAGGTGTAAAGTGTAATCTAATTATTGGTTTCTGGATTTAAATCCTTGGACTTATCAAAGCTAATTTTCCTCTCTGGACACCCAGTGGGTTCAATACAGGTACAGCACACCTCAGGTGTGCTACACCTATGGAGAGGTATCAGCACACATTCTGACTCCCCCTGGGCCATGCATATGGCTCAAGGGGAATAGCAGGCATTGACCTGCCCCCCTAGCTGGGCCCTGCAACTGCAGAATGGCAGCAGATTTAAAGGCAGGCCTCTCAAGCCTACAGCTGTGAGGCAGGCCTCCAAGGTTGGGGCCTTCTGGTTGACCAGCAGCCAGAAGGCCACAGTTGCATCCAAAGACCCGAAGGGAGTAAAAATAGACAGTGTGTACTCGCCTATCTGCCCTCGGTCTGCCCTCAGATCCATTGCCAACCCTCTGGTCGACGGGAATCCAGGGGCAGGCTTGAGCGCCAGTTTTCGTTGGGCACCCCTGCATTGCAGTAAGTATGCTGGGTTTGCACCTATTACAGCTGCAGGCTCAGTTGCATCCCGCATGCCATCAGGACCCAATGCCTTTTCCACTTTCTTCTATTTCTTTTCTTCTGTGTCTCGTGGCACATGAGGTAACCCATTTTTTTCCACTGCTTTTATATGCAATCGATCACACTCTGGGTAGTTTCCGCAATGAAGCCCCTTTTATTACGTAGACATACCGTTAGCCTGACTCACAACTCTTCACCAGGAGTTAAGAACATAAGAACATAAGAAGTAGGAGCAGGAGTAGGCCATACGGCCCCTCGGGCCTGCTCCGCCATTCAATAGGATCATGGCTGATCCGAATCTAGACTCACGTTCACTTCCCTGCCCTCTCCCCATAACCCCTAATTCCCTTATCTGCTAGGAAACTGTCTATCTCCGATTTAAATTTATTTAATGTTGCAGCTTCCACAGCTCTCTGAGGTAGCAAATTCCATAGATTTACTACCCTCTGAGTGAAGAAGTGTCTCCTCATCTCAGTTTTGAAAGGGCAGCTCCTTATTCTAAGATTATGCCCCCTAGTTCTAGTCTCACCCATCAGTGGAAACATCCTCACCACATCCACCCGATCAAGCCCCCTCACAATCTTATATGTTTCGATAAGATCACCTCTCATTCTTCTGAACTTCAATGAGTAGAGGCCCAACCTACTCAACCTTTCCTCATACGCCAACCCCCTAATCTCTGGAATCAACCGAGTGAACCTTCTCTGAACCGCCTCAAGAGCAAGTATATCTTTTCTTAAATATGGAAACCAAAACTGCACGCAGTATTCCAGGTGTGGCCTCACCAATACCTTGTATAACTGCAGCAAGACTTCCCTGTTTTTATACAGGAGTGACCTGTACCAAGGGGACTGTCTACACCTGAACTGTGAGGGAGCCGATGTCCTCGGGGTAATATTTTCTAGGGCGGTTCGGGAGGATTTAAACTAATTTGGCAGGGGGATGGGAACCTAGGTAGTGGAAAAGAGGGAAGTCATATGAAGTCAGAAATAGATGGTAGAAAGGTGAGAAGCAATAAGCAAAGGAGAGAAACACAAAGGGCCAAACTAATTCATAATGAGAGTGTGAAAAAAGCAAGCCTGAAGGCTTTGTATCTTAATGCTAGAAGCATTAGGAACAAGGTGGATGAATTAGTTGTGGAAATAGAGGTAAACAAGTATGATTTGATTGGGATTACAGAAACGTGGCTGCAGGGTGGGCAAGGCTGGGAACTTAACATCCAGGGATATACAATATTTAGGAAGGATCGGCAAAAAGGTAGGGGAGGTGGGGTAGCATTGCTGGTAAAGGAGGGGATTAATGCAATGGAAAGGAAGGATATTAACTCGGATGAAACGGAATCTGTATGGGTAGAAATGAGAAATAGCAAGGGGAGGAAAACGTTAGTGGGTGTGATATATAGGCCTCCAAATAGTAATATGGAGGTGAGGGAAGGCATAAAAAGGGAAATTAGAGAAGCGTGCGATAAGAGCACAGCTGTCATCATGGGTGACTTTAATTTACATATTGATTGGACTACCCAAATTAGTAAAAATTCTGAGGAGGAGGAATTCCTGGAATGTTTTCGGGACGGTTATCTGGACCAATATGTCGAGGAGCCGACTCGAGATCAGGCCATTTTAGACTGGGTATTGTGCAATGAGAAGGGACTTATCAGCAATCTTCTTGTACGAGGCCCCTTGGGTCAGAGCGATCATAATATGATCGAGCTCTCAGTCGAGATGGAGAGTGAGGAAATTGAATCAGAGACTAAGGTCCAGAACTTAAATAAAGGGAATTACGAGGGTATGAGACGGGAATTGGGTAAGATTGATTGGGTGGTGTTTCTGGGGGGATTGACAGTGGATAGACAATGGCAAGCATTCAAAGATAGAATGGAAGAATTCCAGAACATGTTTATACCGGTTTGGCATAAAAATAAACCTAAAAAGGTGACTCAACCGTGGATAACGAGGGAAATTAGGGACAGCATAAAATCAAAAAAAAGGGCATATCAACTGGCAAAAAAAAGCACCAGACCGGAAGATTGGGGGCAGTACAGGATACAGCAAAAGAGGACAAAGGGATTAATCAGGAAGGGGAAAATAGAATACGAAAGTAAACTTGCAGCAAACATAAAGACAGACTGCAAAAGCTTTTATCGGTATATCAGGAGGAAAAGACTGGTAAAATCCCAAGTCGGTCCCTTGCAGTCCGATTCGGGAGAATATATAATGGAGAATAAGGAAATGGCAGACCAATTAAACTCATACTTTGGTTCTGTATTCACAAAGGAGGACACAAATAACCTCCCAGGAATATCGGCAAACATAGGGACTAATGAGAGGGAGGAGCTGACAGAAATTAGTATCTCTAGGGATATGGTGTTGGGTAAGTTGAGGGGACTGAAGGCCGACAAATCCCCAGGGCCTGATAAACTACATCCTAGGGTACTTAAGGAGGTGGCCCTGGAGATAGCAGATGCTCTAAGGATCATCTTCCGGAACTCCATTGACTCGGGAACAGTACCCGTGGATTGGAGGGTAGCTAATGTTACCCCAATATTTAAAAAGGGGGGTAGAGAGAAAGCAGGGAATTATAGACCAGTAAGCCTTACATCGGTTGTGGGCAAAATGCTAGAGTCCATTATTAAGGATAAAATAGCGGAGCACTTGACAAATGGGGAAAGGATCGGACAGAGTCAACATGGATTTACAAAGGGTAAATCGTGTTTGACTAATCTGCTGGAATTTTTTGAGGAGGTAACTGGTAGAATAGATGGGGGAGAGCCAGTGGATGTGGTGTACCTTGACTTCCAGAAAGCCTTCGATAAGGTTCCACACAAAAGATTATCATGCAAAATTAAGGCTCATGGGATTGGGGGCAAAGTATTAACGTGGATAGAGAACTGGCTGGCGGATAGAAAACAGAGAGTTGGAATAAACGGCTCGTTTTCGGAGTGGCAGGCAGTGACCAGCGGGGTGCCGCAAGGATCTGTCCTGGGACCCCAGCTGTTCACAATATATATAAATGATCTGGATCAGGGAATTGGATGCAATATTTCCAAATTCGCTGACGACACTAAACTAGGAGGAGGGGTGGGCTCTGATGAGGATGTCAGGAGGCTACAGTGTGATTTGGACAGGTTGGGGGAATGGGCGGATACGTGGCAGATGCACTATAATGTGGATAAATGCGAGGTTATCCACTTTGGGGGTAAAAACAGGAGGGTAGATTATTATCTAAATGGCAATAGATTGGGAGATGGGGAAGTGCAGAGGGACCTGGGTGTTCTTGTGCACCAGTCACTGAAGGAGAGCATGCAGGTGCAACAGGCGATTAAGAAGGCAAATGGTATGTTGGCCTTCATATCAAGGGGGTTCGAGTATAGGAATAGGGATACCTTACTACAGCTGTACAAGGTGCTGGTGAGACCGCATCTGGAGTATTGTGTACAGTTTTGGTCGCCCCATCTGCGGAAGGATGTTCTTGCCATGGAAAGAGTGCAACGGCGATTCACCAGGCTGATACCTGGAATGGCGGGAATGACCTACGAAGAGAGATTAAATAGTTTGGGCTTGTACTCACTGGAGTTTAGAAGATTGAGAGGGGATCTCATCGAAACATATAAAATTATGGCAGGCCTGGACAGGCTGAATTCAGAGAGAATGTTTCCAATGGCCGGGGAGCACAGAACCAGGGGCCACAGTCTAAAAATAGCGGGCAAATCATTTAAAACAGAGATGAGGAAGAATTTCTTCACTCAAAGAGTGGTGAGCCTGTGGAATTCCCTGCCACAGAGGGCTGTGAAGGCTAATTCAATAAATATTTTCAAGAGAGAATTGGATATATTTCTGAAGGCTAAGGGGATTAAGGGTTACGGAGAAAAGGCGGGGACGGGGTACTGAACTGGTAAGATCAGCTATGATCTCAGACGAAGATCAGCCATGATCTCATTGAATGGCGGAGCAGGCTCGAAGGGCCGAATGGCCTACTCCTGTTCCTATCTCTATGTATCTATGTATACTCCATCCCCCTTGCAATAAAAGCCAAGATTCCATTGGCCTTCCTGATCACCTGCTGCACCTGCATACTAACTTTTTGTGTTCTCCCACATGGCAGCTGTCTCCCATTCTGCCAGCGCATTTCACACCTAATCTAGAGCCGTCTTTTGTCTCCACTAGTCCTATCACCATCTTGTCTCGTTTTGAATACCTCTTAATGACTCTTCACTTCTCTTTTGTTCTCTCCCAGCCTGGCCTCTTAATCTATTTCATTTCCTGTGCTTTTCCAGTCTTGACAAAGGGTTTGACCCGAAACGTTGACTCTATTTTCTCTCCATGGATGTTGCCTGGCCTGCTGAGTTTTTCCAGCATTTTCTGTTGTTATTTTGGATTTCCAGCATCTGCAGTATTTTGCTACCTTTACCAGGAGAACCGGCTAGATGCGATGAGGGGTTGTCACTCCACTCCCATGAGTGATCCACTGGATGTCAACTCAGTATTCAGAGACCGGAATCTCTTGTTTCCACTCACTCGGGCTTTTCCACTTTGGGTTACATTACTTTTTTTCAGTATTACTTCTTTACCTATTACTATTGCTAACTATCTTCTGTTTCTTAGTAACAAGATAATTTACAATTCTGATTAGAACCTCGTTTTGCATCCTGTATCTCAGCCCAAGAACTCTCCAAACATGCCTCCCAAAATTGGGTGGGTGGGGGAGGGTTGGAGAGGGGGAGGAATGGAAGATCCATTCATGGAGCCCCCCACCAGAATTTAAAGGTCAATGGAAATGGGAGCAGAGTCCCAGCTTAACCATCTTCCATCCCAAATTCCTCCCTCCTAACACTTGTACAAAAATCAAGATTTCGCTTGTCCCAGGAATTTGAGGACCACAGATTTTGTTTAAAAGGGACTTGGGCCACTTATAAAAACTATAGTCTAGTCATGACAAAATGTTGGGGAAAATCCTGAGCTGCAACAGCTGCACTGCGATAAATCACTTGCCCTATGACAAGACAAAATATGTACAAAATTTGACAACACACTGCACAAAAACATGCAGCACTTTTGTATTTGTTATGCTATCGCAACATATTTACCTTCAACATCAGTACCACAAACATCATTGATTAAATAAAAAATCATCCACGCCTTTCCTTAAAAATATAAAGAGCTTATAAGTGGCCAATTCACACGAACAAGTTCACTGAGGCTTTTAAAAAAGATCATGGGCTAAAAATTGAGTAGTGCCCCATTTGGGGCGCTAACTTCGCTGGGAAAAGTTAGCGCCCCCGTGCCGGAAATTGAGTGGTTGCGCCCCAAGAGGGAAGCGGGGCGCTACTGGAAGCGCCCCGCATCTCTCTTGGGGCACTGCGAGTCAATATCACGGCGCTACGTGCCACAGTGCCATGCGCTGCGGCATGTCGCGCCGCAGTATTGCAGGCCTTCCTCCCCTCCTTAAAGGGGAGGGGCCTTGCGTAGCACGACCCGGGGCCCAGCTGGGCCCCCGGGGATCGCGAGTGCCGGCAAAACAGCCCGGCACTCAAGAGAACTGCCGGGCTTTTGGAGCGCAGCCAGCACTCTGCGGGGTGGAGGGCGGTTCAGGAGGCTGGGGGCGGGAGCTGAGGCAGGTGCTGGCAGGTGGCCAGCAACAAAAATGGCCGCCTCGCCCCTCGCCTTTAAATAGCGCCTCCCCGGCCACAGGTAGGCCCCCCTGACCCCGTCGGACATAGCGTCCGGCGGTAAGTCAGGGGGTGCTCCCGAAGATCACAGCCGGGGCGCGAGCGGGGTGCTGCGCACGGCGATGATGTCATTGCCTGCGGTGCAGCGCCGCAGGACGCTACCGGTTAGTGCCACCGCTAACCTGAATTTTGCGGAAGGCGTGGGCGGTGCCGCGCCCGGGCGCTAGTTGCTTTGCGCCCCGTTAGCACCCTCTTAGGACGCTAATGGGAGGTGCAAAGCAACCCAACTTCTCCCCCCATACTTCTAGAGAGATTAGAAAGCAATAATTAAATTAAGAATTTAAAATGACTGACACAGAGACGATTAGATACTTGGGAGTGACAATGCCGAGAATAATTGATGGGCAGAATTAATTATAAAAGAAAGAAAGATTTGCATTTATATAACACCTTTCATGACCTCAGGACATCCCAAAGTGCTTTACAGCTAAATAAGTACTCTTTGAAGTATAGTCACTGTTGTAATGTAGGGAACGTGCCAGCCAATTTGCACACAGAAAGGTGCCAGAAACAGCAATTAATTAAATGACCAGATCATCTGTTTCAGGTGTTATCTGAGGGATAAATATTGGCCAGAATTCCTCTGCTCTTTTTTGAATAGTGCCGTGTGATCTTTTATATCCACAGGGCAGATGGGGCCTTGGTTTAATGTCTCATCCAAAAGACAGCACCTCCAACAGTGCAGCACTCCCTCAGTACTGCAAAGAAGTGCCAGCCTAGATTATGTTCTCAAGGGAGAAAAATTCAGTTGGTTTGTGCCTCCCGTTAGTGCCTTAAGAGGGCGCTAATGGGGCGCAAAGCAACTAGCGCCCGTGTGTGGTGATGTTTGTGCCGTTCACAAAATTAACTAGAAATTTTGCGGCGGCGCTAACCACTATCGCCACGATCTCCTGCACTGGCCGATCGTGACGTCAGTCGAGTGTGCAACGCCCTGGTAGCGCCCCAGACCGGATATTGAGTGGCGCCCCCTGCCTTACCGCCTGCCGCTAGCAACAACAGTTTGAGGGGAGCGTTTTGCAGTCAGGAAGGGATTGGGGGAGCGCTATTTAAAGGTGACCGCTTCCTGCCTTTTTTTGTTGGTGACATTTTTGCACCACGCAGTCTGAGAGAGAGACAGACTTCTGGAGAGATTCAATGCTGTGTGAAGGAGTTTTGGGTACTGAGCAGCACTTTGCAGGTTCATTTTGATTTGCCCTTGTATCGAATTAGAAGAGACTTTGGGGGCTGCACTCTGAGCTCCTTCCCTGGGCCTCTCCATTGTTCTTTCCAGCAGATTTGATGTACAGGTCTCTCCAGGCCAAGATTCAAGGCTGCAATGAGCAGGATGTGGATGGAGAGCAAGATCGACCCTCCCCTTTAAGAACTGGCCATTGTGTCTGTGTTTCATTGCTGACTGACATCACATGAGCTTCGCCGGCGCTCTGAGGTAACGCCTCGCTCCTCGGCCTTTGCGCCTTAAGAGAGGGGTGTAGCGCCTGATTTAGCGCTCCAATCAACTCCAGGGGCGATAAAAGCCAAGTTTGCAGCAGGAGGCGATAATTAGCGCCAGGCGCTAAACTTTGTGCACGGACGATAATCGCGCCCCAAATGGGGCGATACTGAAATTTTCCCCCCCAAGTCTCTGGAGTGGAACTTGAAACCACAGACATTTGAATCAGAAGCAAGAATGCTACCACTGGGTCCCAGCTAAGCAGTATTTCAAGAGGGTTTCAGATGATGTCATAAAAGGAGAGGAATGAAGCTTGAGTGGATTAATGTCTCCTTTACCCTGAGATGAGATTATTCTGTAATCACTCCTATACATTGTTATTTTATAATGCATTGTACTTTTATTTATAAGATTTACAGCCTTCCCCAATGGCTTGATGAGTTTACCTAGTGAGTTTCTCCAATGAGTAGATGAGGCTTTGTTTTGATCCGTGATCTGGGTTAAGTTTACTGATCTCAGGCAGGGTGGTAGTACAATTGGCCTCAGTGTGTATTGGTTGAGGAGGGTAAAATCAGCCAAGGTTTCTGCTCCAGTTCACTATGTAAGTGATCCATACCAGCAGTACACTTGTGAGGTGAGGGATCAGCTTTTGGCAGTAATGCCCCAATGGACATTTAGGGCACTCAGGTCCCAAATTTCCTCAGGGACTGGGCCCATCCTCAGCTCAAAATGTATGTGAGAGCAGTGGAGAAGGGAAAACATTGCCTAGAACCCAGAAATGCCAGGTCTTTGCCCCAAAGATGCAAAGAAGTGAATTCCCACTGGGGACTGGGGTAGGTGGAAGTTCCATCTGCTCCAGAGAAGGTTATGATGTCAGGAAGGTGGTGGGACCAGCAGGATGGCATCGCTCACCAGAATTCCCAGTTCCTGCTCCTGAGTGCCCATCAATCTGGACACCAGGAAGATACCAGAGTCCAGGTTCGTGGGGCCCACCAGTGTGTCCAGGACTAGATCTTGGCTTGGAACACCTCAGGAGGTTGCAGGCAGCCTCAGTGAATCAGTTGTCTTATAAAAGGGAGACGCTTTCCAACTCTTTTTAAAATTCTTCTGCCAATTGTCCTCCCATGCCCTCTACCCCTCTTGAACGGCTTTGAAGCATTGCATCTTCTTGCACCTCAGCCGATGTCCAAAATGCACCCATACTGGTGCGGGACCTTGCCGGAAATATTAAAATTTGCTGACTCCACCCTGACCCTGCATATTCCTTTGAGGTTAGCGGCACATCAGGCTTCCCGCTCAGCCTCACTTACAACAATGAAGTGAGCCCAAGGAATTTCTGGCCCTCACTGTCTAATTTCACACAAACGCAATGGCTGTTTCAGTGGGGTAGCAGAGGACATACAGCATCCTTGAAACATAGTCAATGGCTTCAGAGGAGGAGGCAGGTGGAGAATAATTAGTGCCAATTTTTAAAAAACAATATTTATCTCATTTTGACTTCAAATTAAATATGAGATGTTGTCAATGTAACACTGGAAGAATTTAGCCTGCAGTGGAATACCAGGAAATAACAATGTTCTATGAATTACAATTCTATGTAATCTAATCAAGGGGTTCATATAGTTTACAGGCTAAATGATGGTAAGCTGGGAGCGAGTTATAGACTGTAATTTAATCAGATGGTTTACATGTAGAATAATGAGTACCTGGAAGTGGTTACAAGATTCTGATCTAATCAAGGGTTCAGATGATTTCGTAAACCTTACAGGGTGGTGATATTCACTTTTAGATCATTTTTGATGGGCAGTGTACACAGTGATTGAGATGGTGGGCAGTGTCACGCATCATGAGGATATTCATAGTGAAGTATTAACAGTTGTGCCATCATTACTGCAAGCTTGTTTGAGAAGTAACCTGCAATTGATTATCAAGCAAATCTACTTCAAGGATATATATTATTTCATGAGGTAAATATCAGATGACCCTTATAAAAGACTCATTGACATCTTGGGTAACACATTTAGGCAACTGGTAGTATATAGATCTAACGAACGGTTCTAGAAAATTAGGAAAAGGTTATTAGGAAATTATATTAAAATTCAACAAAGAGACCAGCACAGGCAATGGTCTCCTTCTGTGCTGTATAATTCTATGATTCTATGAGTTACTCGTTAAAATTTTCTTCAATGAACTACTGCGGCAACATGTAAGAAGTCACACAACACCAGGTTATAGTCCAACAGTTTTATTTGAAATCACAAGCTTTCGGAGCGCTGCTCCTTCATCAGGTGAAGCGGAGAGATGCATAAAGACACAGCTTATATAGTCAGAGAATAATGCCAGATGATTACAGGTAATCTTTCTAACTGCCATTTGTCGCACCTCGGCAGAGAGATAATCACAACGGTCAAAGGTGTGAATGGTGTCCAAATGCATTTCTCCACTTCACCTGATGAAGGAGCAGCGCTCCGAAAGCTTGTGATTTCAAATAAAACTGTTGGACTATAACCTGGTGTTGTGTGACTTCTTACATTTGTCCACCCCAGTCCAACTCCGGCATCTCCACACCACAACAGGTAGAGGGACTGAAGGTCGAAAACGTGCTCTTGGGAGCGTAGTTCTGCCATCCAGTGTGGGACTGATTGGTTCTGGTGCTGTTCAATGATTGGGGACAAGGGTGTCATGGGGAAAGGCAGACAGAAAGAAGATTGTGCTTGGCCATAGGATGTGATCATGGGAGAAATAAAAAGGCAATTAGAGAAAAATAACATTAACTCAACACTTTGGAAAATGAACTGCCATTTTGGAGGAAATGCATCTTTTTCTTTTTTGCATTATATAAACTTTCAAATGATTTGATGACTTGCTACTGTAAATAAATGAATATTTCTTGCAAAGAGATGAAAATGGAGGCACAAGGAAAATGTTTTCATTGCAAAGCAACTTCTGGTGTCCGTGATATTCCTTCTTTTTATTTTGATTGTCTATACTGGGATTGCTTCCCTGACAACTGCAGGCTTGCACCAAATGCAGACAAATGAACAAACCAGGCAATCCCAATCCTTAACCAAAGCCACTTGTCCCACTTCGAACTGTTCCTCGGCTTATCCTTCCTCTCCATAGGGAAGCACCTGGCCTCCAGTCAGCGCCTCCTCACACTGCCATAGATGACACTGAAACTGGGGGCAAGGTACTGACTTGGATAGAGAACTGGTTGGCAGACAGAAAGCAAAGAGTTGGAATAAACGGGATTTTTTCCGAGTGGCAGGCAGTGACTAGTGGGGTACCGCAGGGATCAGTCCTTGGACCCCAGCTATTCACAATATATATTAATGATCTAGACAAGGGAACTAGATGTAATATCTCCAAATTTGCAGACGACACAAAGCTGGGTGGGCGTGTGTGCTGTGAGGAGGATGCCGAGAAACTCCAGTATGATTTGGACAGGTTGGGTGATTGGGCAGAAGCATGGCAGATGCAATATAACATGGATAAATGTGAGGTTATCCACTTTGGTGGCAAAAACAGGAAGGCAGATTATTATCTGAATGGCAATAGATTGGGAGAAGGGGAAGTGCAATGAGACCTGGGTGTTCTTGTGCACCAGTCGCTGAAGGTAAGCATGCAGGTGCAGCAGGCGGTTAAGAAGGCAAATGGTATGTTGGCCTTCGCAGCAAGAGGGTTTGAGTACAGGAACAAGGATGTCTTGCTGCAGTTGTACAGGGCCTTGGTGAGACCACATCTTGAGTATTGTGTGCAGTTTTGGTCGCCTTATCTGAAGAAGGATGTTCTTGCCATGGAAGGAGTGCAGCGAAGATTCACCAGGCTGATACCTGGGATGGCAGGAATGACGTATGAGGAGAGATTGTGTCGATTGGGATTATACTCACTGGAGTTTAGAAGATTGAGAGGGGATCTCATCGAAACCTATAAAATTCTGGCAGGCCTGGACAGACTAGATGCAGGAAGGATGTTTATGATGGCCGGGGAGTCCAGAACCAGGGGTCATAGTCTAAGGTACTTGGTAAAATAATGGGACTCAAGGCGGATAAATCCCCTGGACCTGATGGCTTGCATCCCAGGGCCTTGAGGGAAGTAGCGGTAGGGATTGTGGATGCATTGGTAATAATTTTCCAAAACTCACTGGACTCAGCAAAGGTCCCAGCAGATTGGAAAACTGCTAATGTAACACCCTTATTTAAAAAGGGTAGTAGGCAGAAGGCTGGAAACTATAGACCTGTTAGCCTAACATCTGTGGTTGGTAAAATGTTAGAGTCCATTATTAAGGAGACAGTAACGGGACATTTGGATAAACATAATTTAATAGGGCAAACTCAGCATGGTTTCATGAAGGGGAAGTCATGTTTAACAAATTTGCTTGAGTTTTTTGAGGAAGTAACATACAGGGTGGATAAAGGGGAACCAGTGGACGTAGTGTATTTAGACTTCCAAAAGGCATTTGACAAGGTGCCACACAAAAGATTATTGCTCAAGATAAAAAATCACGGGATTGGGGGTAATATTCTGGCGTGGGTGGAGGATTGGCTCTCTAACAGAAAGCAGAGAGTTGGGATAAATGGTTCATTCTCAGATTGGCAACCAGTAACTAGTGGTGTTCCGCAGGGGTCAGTGCTGGGTCCCCAACTCTTTACAATCTATATTAACGATTTGGAGGAGGGGACCGAGTGTAACATATCAAAGTTTGCAGATGATACAAAGATGGGAGGGAAAGTAGTGAGTGAGGAGGACATAAAAAACCTGCAAAGGGACATAGACAGGCTAAGTAAGTGGGCAGAGATTTGGCAGATGGAATACAATACTGGAAAGTGTGAGGTTATGCACTTTGGCAGGAAAAATCATAGAGCAAGTTATTATCTTAATGGCAAGAAACTGGAAAGTACTGTAGTACAAAGGGATCTGGGGGTCCTGGTGCACGAAACTCAAAAAGTTAGTATGCAGGTGCAGCAAGTGATTAAGAAGGCCAATGGAATGTTGGCTTTTATTGCTAGGGGGTTGGAATATAAAAACAGGGAGGTATTGCTGCAGTTGTACAAGGTATTGGTGAGGCCGCACCTGGAATACTGCATACAGTTTTGGTGTCCATACTTAAGAAAAGACATACTTGCTCTCGAGTCAGTACAAAGAAGGTTCACTCGGTTAATCCCGGGGATGAGGGGGTGGTCATATGAGGAGAGGTTGAGTAGATTGGGACTCTACTCATTGGAGTTCAGAAGAATGAGAGGCGATCTTATTGAAACATATAAGATTGTGAAGGGGCTTGATCGGGTGGATGCGGTGAGGATGTTCCCAATGATGGGTGAAACTAGAACTAGGGGGCATAATCTTAAAATAAGGGGCTGCTCATTCAAAACTGAGATGAGGAGAAACTTCTTCACTCAGAGGGTGGTAGGTTTGTGGAATTTGCTGCCCCAGAAAGCTGTGGAAGCTACATCATTAAATAAATTTAAAACAGAAATAGATAGTTTCCTAGAAGTAAAGGGAATAAAGGGTTACGGGGAGCGGGCAGGAAATTGGACATGAGTCTGGGTTCGGAATGGTCATGGCCCTGTGGGTAGTGGAGCGGGCCCAGGGGCCGTGTAGCCTTGTTCTGCTCCTACTGTGTTCTAATTCTGTTAGATTTCAGGAGATGGTTTTATTCCTGTTCCTGGCTGGGGTGGAGATCGCCTTTACAGAAGGTAAGTACTGTAGAAAATATAGGGACAGAGTGATCTCCTGGAAGAATTTCGATCGCCGAGATGGGTCGGAGAGGAATTTCCCAGATTTTTTTCTCCCAAATTGGCCATTGGGTCTTTATCTGGTTTTTCGCCTCTCCCGGGAGATCACATGGGTTCGGGTGGATGCAGAGTGATAGAAGATTTGAGGTTAGGATCAGATCAGCCATGATCTTATTGAATGGTGGAGCAGGCTCGAGGGGCCGATTGGCCTACTCCTGCTCCTATTTCTTATGTTCTTATGTTCTTATGTAAGGATAAGGGGTAAGCCATTTAGGACTGAAATGAGGAGGAATTTCTTCACCCAGAGAGTGGTGAACCTGTGGAATTCTCTGCCACAGAGGGCGGTGGAGGCCAGTTCATTAAATATATTCAAAAAAGAGTTGGATATATTTCTTAAGGCTAAAGAGATCAAGGGATATGGGGAGAAGGCAGGGACAGGGTACTGAATTTGGATGATCAGCCATGATCTCATTGAATGGCGGAGCAGGCTTGAAAGGCCGAATGGCCTACTCCTACTCCTATCTTCTATGTTTCTATGTTTCTATGTTTACTCCTGATGGTAGATTTTCACCTTCCGCAGAGCTTGCTATATGTTGAATCCGTGAATGTTAATGTATGGTATTCTTCAATAAATCGACAGAGACTGCAGAGGAACAATTAACAGGTGTTTACTGGATGCAGGTTACTCAAAAACTAAAGTACAGATCCCTACTCAGGGTTTATATACGGGTGTGGTCACTGCCGGTACTAGAGTATACAGGAGCTGTAAAAAGTAGTTCTCCCCTTAAAGGTATATACACTACAATTCCTCCCCTTTTAGATTAACAGTACCATAACATTCATTTAACAATTAACACTTTTAACATGTAACATTAACGGCAAATAGTCCATTTATAAATTCAGTCTTTGGGGCGGCTTCCTGATCCTTTCTGGATAGCGCCTTTCCTGAGTGTCTTGCTCTTGGTGCGGAGGCGATTCTGGCCCTCTGTCGTCGGTTGGTTCATCAGCTTCCGATGCTACTGTTTCTGGGGTAGATGCTACCGGTATGTCGGGTTCATCACCAGGTACGCGAGACCTGGGCTGGACTCTTTCCTGTGACTCTAGGATCTGGTCGACATGGCGTCTCACAATGTTCTCCCCAACATCCACGGTGTACATTAGTGGCCCCTGCCGTGTGCATATCGTTCCTGGTTGCCATTTCTCTGTTTGGTAGTCGCGAGCCAAGACTGGTTGCCCTACATTGAAGCTCCTTGTCGGCTTCTCATTGAAAGTGCTGGAATTGCTTATTCTCAACATCTCTTCGTACATTTGGTTTGAGCAAATCCAGACGAGATCTCAACCTTCGGTTAAATAACATCATGGCCGGAGTCTGGTTGGTGACTGTATGTGTCGCATTTCTGTAGGCTAACAGGAAATTGTCCACCTTATGCTGCAGTGGAATTTCGTCATCGCACATGGCCCTTACTGCTTTTTTAAAGGTTTGTACAAACCTCTCAGCCAATCCATTGGTGGCTGGATGATACGGAGCGGAGGTGTAATGCCTTACCCCATTCCTTTTCATAAATCTTCGAAACTCTTCGGACACAAACTGTGGTCCGTTATCAGAGCAAATCTGCTCTGGCAAGCCGTTCCTGGCAAAGATGGTCCGTAGGACTGCAATAGTTTTCTCCGTGGTGGTGGAGGGCATTTTGATCACCTCAGGCCATTTCGAGTGCGCATCCACAGCTATTATAAAAATTGAGTCCATGAATGGACCAGCAAAATCAATATGCACCCGTTGCCATGGAGATGAGGGCCACTCCCATGGGTGCAGAGGGGCATGTGGTGGTGCATTTTGGACCTACTGGCATCCTGAGCAGCTCTTTGTCAGGTCCTTGATTTGCTGATCTATCCCCGGCCACCACACATAAGCCCTAGCAAGGCTTTTCATTTTCACCCCTCCCAGATGGCCTTCATGAAGCTCATTGAGCACTCTCTCCCTTAACTTGGGTGGAATTACCACTCGGGATCCACACATCAATGTCCCCTGGCATACTGACAGCTGTTCTCTTCTGGATGAGAATGCTGGCAACAGTGAGTCGCCATGTGCTGGCCATCCCTTCACCGTCAAATCATATACCCAAGACAGTGTCGGGTCATTTCGGGTTTCCTTCTCTATACCAGCGTTAGTTACTGGCAATCATTCAATTATAGTCGAATAAAATATTTCGACAGGATCCACTGCTGGTGCTTCCTCCGCAGTAGGTAGTGGCAGGCGTGATAGCCCATCAGCGTTTCCATGCTGTTTCGTAACCTTATACTCGATATCATATTGGTGCACCCCTAGAAAAAGGGACCATCTTTGTAGCCGTTGCGCAGTCATCACCGGAACGCCCTTCTTTGGGTTAAAGATGGAGACAAATGGTTGGTGGTCAGTCAGCAAGGTGAACTTCTGCCCGTGCAGATAGTGGTTGAACTTTTTCACTCCCCACACTAGGCTGAGGGCCTCCCTGTCAATCTGGGCGTAGTTACGCTCGGCTGAGGTTAGTGACCGAGACGCAAAGGCTACTGGCCTCTCCGAGCTGTCCGGGAATTTGTGCGACAGCACCGCTCCAATGCCATAGAGTGATGCATCACACGCCAACCGAATTGGTAGTGCCGGGTTGAAATGAGCCAACACCTCTTTTGATGTGATCAATTCTTTGCACTTCTGGAAAGCTCATTTACATTCGTCATTCCACTTCCATGGTACCCCCGTTTGCAGTAGGGTGTTCAGTGGGTGTAGAACTGTAGACAAATTCGGCAAGAACTTATGGTAGTAGTTCACCAACCCGAGGAACGACCTCAGTTGTGACACATTTTCCGGTGCTGGAGCCTTGACTACTGCCTCAATCTTTTCAGGGGACTTATGTAACCCCTCTTCATCAATAACGTGGCCACAATATGAGATCTGCTTCTGGAAAAACTCGCATTTGTGGCGATTAGCTCGGAGCCCATATTCCTTCAATCTAGTGAGCACCTGCTCCAGGTTGGTGAGGTGATCACTGTCATTTTTGCCCATGACCAGGATGTCGTCCAAATAACACTGGGTCCCTGGAATCCCTTGCAGGACTTGATCCATTGCCCTTTGCCAAATAGCCGGAGCTGATGCTACCCCGAATACCAGCCGGTTGTATTGGTAGATACCTTTATGAGTGTTGATCGTGAAGTACTATTTCGAGGCTTCTTCTACCTCCATTTGCAGGTACGCCTGGGCCAGATCAATCTTAGTGAAGCGTTTCCCTCCAGATAGCGAGGCGAAAGTATCTTCAATCCGCGGAAGCAGATATTGTACAGTGTGAAGGGCTGGGTTCACTGTCACCTTAAAGTCCCCACAGATGCGAACCTTCTTTGGTTCCCCAGGCGTATTACTCAACGACCTCTTCATTACAGGAACGATGGGTGTAGCCCACTCACTCCAGTCCACTTTGGATAGCACTCCTGAACGTTCCAAACCTTCCAGCTCTGCTTCGACGGCTGGGCGGATCGCATAAGGTACCGGTCTGGCCTTAAAAAACTTTGGGCTTGCATTTTCCTCTATTTTGATCGTTGCTGTTATGCCTTTTAGTGTTCCAAGTCCCTCCTGGAACACTTCTTGTGCGTCAGTTAGCATTTTTGACAGTCGTCCCGGTGTGACGTCGTCATCCTTTTTGGCATCTACAGTCAGTGCTTGTATGGAATGCCAATCTAGCTGTATCTTCCGGATCCATTCACGCCCTAGTAGTGGCGGTCCTCCATCTGGCAATACATATATGTCAATTTTTGGTGTTTCCTTGCCGTTGTTTATCATGTTCACCCTTATTTTTCCTTTGGGGTAGACTTTTTGCCCCGTGTACGCCTTCAAGGCAATCTCTGTATCTCTCAAGGGTATATGTGAGAATAGCTGCTTGTAGTCCCTTTGGTTTATGACTATTAGGGCTGATCCTGTGTCCAATTCCATTTTTACTTGGACTCCGTTTATCTTGAGCGTGACCCAGATAGTTTGGTGATCCTCCATTTTGATTACATGATGTAGTTTCAGACAACCCAGCTCCTTGCTTCCAGAGTCTGTATCACTTTTCTGTTCGTCTGAGCTACTGTCCGTCACCTTATGTATCTTTTTGTACTTTTCCTGTGGAGATTCCTTGCTGCTGGTTTTCTTTCCCAACCTGCAGACACTTGCTCTGTGTCCTACTTTTCCACACTGTCTGCACACTTGGTCCTTGAACCAACAGTCCTTGTGGTCGTGTGTTGTTTTGCCGCAGCGATAACACTTCCCTGCTCCATATGACATTTCATTTGTGCCATATTCTTGCGATCTCCGTTGTATCTCTGCAGCGCCCCGTGCGGCTGCTTCGTGTGATACTGCCATGCTGAAAGCCTTGTCCAGCGTAAGATCCTTTTCTGATAGAAGCCGTTTCTGGGTTCCTTCACTTTGAAGCCCACACACAAACTTGTCCCTAAAAGTATCTGCTAGTCCCATTGCAAACTGGCAGTGTTTCGATAGTTTGCGCAGTTCCGTTAAATACTCAGCATTACTTTCGTCTTTATGCTGGTTCCTTTTGTGAAACTTAAATCTTTCGGCTATCAGCAGTGGTGTGGGGTTTAAGTGGTCCTGTAGGATTGCCACTATGCTTTCAAAATCCTTTTCCACTGGCTTCTCTGGGGTTATTAGGTTTCGCAGTAAGCCGTACGTTTTTGCACCCATGGAATTCAACAATATCAGTGCTTTCCTGGCATCTGGCACTTCATTCACCTTGCAGTACACTTCTACACGTTCCATATATGTTGCCCAATCTTCGACTTCATTGTCGAACGCTGTGACACTGCCACTCTTCTGCATCCTTGGGTGTGGTTAGACAGGCTAAAAATGGCGTCTCCCGCACTCTCCCTTTTTCTCCGCCAGCTCAAAATGGCGTCTCCCGCGCTTCTTTCCTCCCCCGCGGACGCTGCTCAGCCCTTGAAACCACGGCCGCGCTCTGCGCGTTTTCCCTTCTCTTGTTGACGCCGCTCGGTCTTCAACCCCGGCTGCGCCCTGTGCGCTTCACCCTCTCTCTTACCCCGTCGACGCTGCTCGGCCTTTTTGTGTGCCATTGATCGGCTCCAGCCGCTGCTGTCCGGGAAGGGTCTGCGCCGTACCTGCTGCCAGCCCGCTGTACTGGATCGTTTCGACTGGGGAACCAAGCCCAGCTCTCCACAGCCTCCTCTGCGATGTTCAAGTCCTCTCCGGATGGTCGATGCCCGCACTGGTGGAATCGGCCTTCTTTTACAGAATTGCAGGTAGGTTCGAATCAACTCGTCGCCACTGTTGAATCCGTGAATGTTAATGTATGGTATTCTTCAATAAATCGACAGAGACTGCAGAGGAACAATTAACAGGTGTTTACTGGATGCAGGTTACTCAAAAACTAAAGTACAGTTCCCTACTCAGGGTTTATCACACAGAATCACAGAAACCCCACAGTGCAGATAGAGGCCATTTCGGCCCATCGAGCCTGCACCGACACATATCCCACCCAATCCCCGTAACCCCTACACCAACACATATCCCACCCTATCCCCGTATTTAATCCCCCTAACACTAAGGGTCAATTTATCATAGCCAATCAACCTAACCCTCACATCTTTGGACTGTGGGAGGAAACCGGAACACCCGGAGGAAACCCACGCAAACACGGGGAGAATGTGCAAACTCCACACAGACAGTTACCCGAGGCCGGATTCGAACCTGGGTCCCTGGCGCTGTGAGGCAACAGTGCTAACCACTATGCCACCACGGGTGTGGTCACTGCCGGTACTACAGTATACAGGAGCTGTAAAAAGTAGTTCTCCCCTTAAAGGTACATACACTACACTATACACCCCGCCCGATTTTTCTTTCCATTGAAGTTAACAGGAGGATAATCAACCTGGGCGTATAACGGGCGGACAATCCACTATTGCTTGTTTTCTGCCCCTGCAGAAAGTTAAAATCTACCCCCTTGTCTCCAGTCTCCAGCGTCTTTTGTAATCACAAGTGCTAACATAAGCGACAAGCATTGTTTTTTATTTCAAAATTTAACTTTAGGCCCTGGGTAACAGCCATAACGAACTCTCCAGCAATGATGTTTTAAGTTGGTGAAAGGGACTTTAAAATACAAGGCACATAGGTCCCCATATTCCAGTCCAATATATTCTCTCATTATAACCATATTAAAAACTTGTCATGAAATCCTAGAGCGATACATTCCGTGCAATTAATTTCACTGCGGTTCGGCATCTCCGTGACTTTTACCACATTTAATGGGATATCGTTTCACGGTAGCAATTTGTGTGCGGGTTCACTTCTGTCCAATGTAAATGAGGTGTAAGAGGCATTGTGGCATTTCTGAAGGTCCTGGGCACAGGGACAGCATCTTTACAAAACGTGTCTGTAGCTTAAAGATTTTCAAATCATTGTTATTGTATTTTCCACAGAAAAGCCCGTGGCTTTGTAAAGCACGCAATCCTCTGTGCATAAGAATTTTATTTCATGACTACAGTTTAAATTTAGTTCTTGAGTGCAGAACAGCCTCGGTGTACTCTAAGCAGTTAATGTGTGTTGCATGCACGTCCATACAAGCATGGCCTTATCAACGTGTGTTATCAGAATCAAACCATTTAATTAAAATAACTTTAAGAAGGGTGATGGTTTTATTCCCACTTTATGTCTTTAAGCCAATATCTGTAAGAACAATACAAGGCACAAATGCAAACTACTCCCATTAAAACCCGTGCTATTTGGTTACAAAAACAATAAAATGTTTAGGAAGTTGCACTGCAAAAACTAGGAGAACGCAAAAGACATCCTCCTACTTTTTCCCTCGGAAGCCTTGGGCCTCCAGCCAATTCACTCCTCCCCCCCACTGTTGCCTAGAAACTGCCCAAGAGTTTTGCCATGGTAACATCTGGACTAAAGGTGGATGGGACTAGAGCCAGGAAGAGTTAAACTAGGGCAATAGTATCTGCAAAAACCTAAGAAAAATAAATCATTCTGAGTAACTCAACCTTCCTCCCCCTCAAAAATAAAACTGCACCTCAAGATTTTTTTTTATATTTTAAAGGCACGTTGACCACACTAACAAGCTGCTACTGACTTGGTACACTTAGCTCTTATGAAATTTAAACCTTTGACCAATATAAAGATCAAGAACGTAGGGTCTGGAGAATCAGCCATCTGGTTTCCCTGTGGTATTGGTGCTATTCATTTAATGGCTGTCTTATATATTTGTTTCTGTGTCATTTCATAGGATAACATCTGAGAAAAAAAACCCTCAGGGATCAAAAGAACCATTTAAAAGCTGTGAAAAGTTTTTTTTTAGGTATCTTTCTAACGTGGAATATTAGAGAAATGTCTGGACTCGAATCATTCCTACATTCTGAGAATGGAATAAAGAGTGAAACTTCAAATCCCGTGTTGCCACTAGAGGGTTAACATGACTTTTAAAAGTTTAATGAGTCAAAATGTCCTTGATAATTTATCTATATAGTATTTATACACACACATGTACAATTGGCAAAACAGAAGCTCGAAACACCCCTGCATTGCGGGGGCACAATAAGCCCATTAAGCATGGAAGTTGTATCAGGCTCCGGGGCTCTGCAAGTGGTAGTGAGTTTGCAATACTTTTTTATTTCAATTTGAAACACTACAGATTTAATTCTGGCATGCACATGTGCTGGGACAGGACCCTGGAAAACATTCTGTGCAATGTCTGTTACTCTGACTTTTGCAAAACAATCGTGTAAATTTGCAACAATCTAACATCTACAAATGCTGATAGCGTCCAACTATTTTATGATACCAAAGTAAACTTTTGATTTTCTGAACGTTGGCTGTGCGGTGCTCATGAATATACCCAGCACCCTCAAGTACAAAAGGTGTCTTTACCCTTTGTACAGGGCTGGGCCCTGCAGGCAAGGTTCTGTTTCGAAGCTCTTACTGTTAGCCTCAGTTCTTTCCTCCCTTCAATTTCTTTCCGTAATCCCCTGCAAGTTCTGACACTGGGGTACAGTTACCTAAGGGCTTCTCCGTCCACACTTCATTCAAGTGACCGTTAAAGGCTAGACACTGAGATGGGAAGGGGTTATCACGGCTGAGCACAATCCCCAACGTGCACACGTGCTCACTTTTCAGCAGGCGTCACTGGATACGATCAGCAGCAGGAACCCTGCCTGATTTTCACCTTCCCTCGCCCATGGGTGCTGAGGCCGTTGCAACAGTCCATGGGTGCCGAAGACCATTTTCAATAGCCCTACTGCCACCTGGCTGAATTCAACTAGCATTACAGACCACATATTGAACATGGGACCTTCCTGGTCTATATGGCTCAGTGAGGTACTGCCTTAATCAACTAGGTTATCTGGAGGAGATGGCCAGCACTAGTTTCATATATAGGAGGCTTCAATGCTTAATGCATCATCTGTTGTTGTAGTCACTTGGAATTGGACAGAGTGGTTTACAAATACTGAACTGACTTGAAATGGGGAAATTACTCCAAACAAAATGAATTCACTTTTATAAATGGTGTTGAGACTTACTCCCACCTCCCAAACAACATATATCATGGTTAATTTCTTTTGGCTTCTATTCAACTTTTATATAGTTTGGGAACACATCCCACCCTCATCTTCCAAGTGTAGAGGAACTACAACTTGGATAGAAGTAAAACATCTGTCGAAAGTTTATTGAAAAGATATTCTTTGCTAATTTAAATTCCAACCCACATCCAGCGATGTCTGCCCACAGTGGAATCATATTACATACAGGATTGTGAAAATGCTAGCAACACACTGCAAAAAAAAAACCCTCGCTCCCCACTTCTCTTCCTGTTATGTGGCGATGTTTCATACATTGATGTTATGCCATGCTCCTGCTCCCTCCTTGCTTACCAACTTCGCAGACCTTACAGCAGCCTTTCATTCTGTCACAGGGCGTGGGGGTTAAAAGAGGACATTGTACAAATACCCTCTATCATTCATGAAAAATCTCCTACTTTTTGGAGCCCTTCCCCCTCCCACAGTACCTTTGATTTACCATACTCCATCTTGAAGATCCTTCTGAATCGTCCCAAGCTGTAAAGATGACTTCTGACTGGGAGCTGCGATGAAAGGCCTCATCCAGTGTTCTCAGTGTGTCAGAAGGCTGTTGTGAAGAACCAGAAACTGTCAGTTTTTGTTGATGCCTCCCCTTCTTGTAGGTTTCTCCAATGCATTTGCTGCAATCTAGAGGAGGCCATGTAGAAAATGACACAGAAATTATGTCATGGAAACAGGCCGTTTGGTCCAATCAGTCCTTGTTGGTATTTATCTGCAACCATCTTTGTAACCAATTCTTAAATATTGAGATGGTCTCTGTTTCAATCGTTAACTCTGGTAGTGCATTCCACAGCCCCACAACGCTCGGTCTAAAAATGTTTCTCCTGCTCTGTCCAACATCTCTTACATTTAATCTTATATCTGTGTCTCTTCATTCTAGACCCTTCAACCACTGGAAACAGTCTGTTTCTATCTACCCTGTTCCATCCCTTCATCATTTTAAATCCTCTATCAAATCAGCCCCTCTATTCTGATGAAAAAAAACATTAGTGATAAGTTTGGCTTTCTGCAGTTAAAAATAGGGCTTGATTGTAATGGCAACAACAACAACTTGCATTTATATAGCACATTTAACACAGTAAAACGTCCCAAGATGATTCACAGGAGCGATTATCAAACAAAATTTGACAACAGGCCACATAAGGAGATGTTAGGACAGGTGACCAAAAACTTGGTCAAAGAGATAGGTTTTAAGGAGATGGAGGAGAGAGGCGGAGGGGGAAATCCAGAGTTTAGGGCCTAGGCAGCTGATGGCACGGCCGCCAGTGATGGAGCGATGACTGTGATGAAATATTCCATTCATCACTCATCAGTATTTCTCTGCCTGTCACTGTGGTTGGTTTCAGTTTCATTTCCATTGTATTGTACTGTGTGTAGGGCTCCGCCCATACCTGGCTCCTATGTAAGCTGGCCCAGCCTGCAGCACATCCAGTACGGCAGACCTCTGGATGGAAGATACATTCTCCTCTGTGTGTTACCTTCTAAGTCAATAAAAGCCTTGTTTTGTTTCGCTAACATCGAGTCTCGGATTTATTGAGGCACATCAATTTTATTGACTTAATTTTCAACACAATGGATCAACTCTTGAAACCCGAACGTTTGGATTTGGACCAGCATGCTTCGGACGCATCGGCACGCTTCGGACACTGGTTTATGTGTATGGAATTCTTCCTGGACAATTCCGCAGCCGTCAAAGACGCTACGGACGCTGCGAGTATGAAACTCGGAATTCTGCGGAATTGGGTAAGCCACCGGGTTTACCCCCTCATCCAAGACGCCAACACGTACCCGGCCGCCTGCGACATCTTAAAGGCGCATTACCAGCAGCCTACGAATGAGGTGTATGCTAGGCATCTGCTCGCTACTCGCGCACAGCGACCTGGGGAATCGGTGGCGGAGTTCCTAGGCACCCTGAAAACGCTTGGCAAAGACTGCAAGTGCCAAGATGTAAAAGCCGCAGTGTACACTGACCAGCTTGTTCGCGATGCCTTTATCACAGGCCTCAGCTCCACTTACATCCGGCAGAGACTGCTGGAAAAAACGGGATTGGACCTGAAACAGGCTGCGGACACAGCACAATCCCTGGATGTGGCCCAGAGAAACTCGGACGCCTACTCTTCAGCCCGCGCCGTCCACGCCGCCACGTGTGCACCAAGGGCGCCGCCATCTTGGAAGGCATCTTCCCCGCCCGGCAGCCTGACACCATCGGGGCCCCGCTCTCCCCCCAGAAGCCCTACGACAGCCGCGACGCGTCGGGGACCCAACTGCTACTTCTGCGGGCAGCCGAAGCACACCAGAAACCTGTGCCCGGCGAAAGGCACCACCTGCTTTAAGTGCGGTAAGAAGGGGCACTTCGGGAAGGTGTGCAGAGGGAACCCCGCCGGAAAACCCGCCACCGCCGCGTGTGCGCCGTGTGAGCGGCCATCTTGGACGCCATCTTGCCCGACCTCGTGGGGTCCGCCATCTTGTGAGCAGACAGCGTGGACGCCATCTTGTCTCGATCAGGGCCCTACAGTGGCATCAGTCACAGTGGACCAGACCAGGCCGCACCCGCTATCCAAATCAATGGTGGACATCGAGGTAAACGGGTGCAGGGTTAAATGTTTAATTGACAGTGGAAGCACGGAGAGTTTTATCCACCCTGAACTGGTACAACAACTCTCCCTAAAGGTGGTCCCTACTCGGGGTACCATCTCTATGGCTGATAAAACCCAGACATCGACCATTATGGGTTACTGCATGGTACAATTGTCCATTAACGGAACTGTATACGATAATTTTAAAGTATTAATCATGAAGAATCTATGTGCGAGCGTGATCTTGGGCCTGGATTTCCAGTGCTACCACCAAAGCATCACGCTCAATTACGGTGGGTCCCAGCCGCCCCTCACAGTGTGCGGTCTGGCTACCCTGAAGGTAAAGCCACCTTCGCTATTCGCGAACCTTACCCCTAACTGCCGGCCAATAGCGACCAAAAGCAGGAGGTACAGCTGGGAGGACAGGCGGTTTATCGCGACCGAGGTAGACAGGCTCCTGAAAGAGCGCATTATTGAACGTAGCAATAGCCCGTGGCGCGCCCAGGTGGTGGTGGTAAGGGGTAGCGAGAAGAAACGGATGGTGATCGACTATAGCCAAACGATCAACAGGTACACCCAACTAAACGCCTACCCGCTACCCCGCATATCAGAAATGGTGAACCAAATCGCCCAATACCGGGTGTTCTCCACCATCGACCTCAAGTCAGCGTACCACCAGCTCCCTATCAGACCAGAGGACCGCCCGTACACCGCCTTCGAGGCGAACGGACGCCTCTACCAATTCCTCAGAGTCCCCTTTGGGGTGACGAATGGGGTCTCGGTCTTCCAGAGGGAGATGGACCGCATGGTCGATGACCACCACTTGCAGGCAACCTTCCCCTACCTCGACAACGTCACCATCTGCGGTCACAACCAGCAGGATCACGACTCGAACCTCGAGAGGTTCCTGAAAACCGCACAAAAACTCAACCTCACCTACAACGAGGACAAGTGCGTTTACAACACCACATGCCTCTGCATACTAGGCAGCGTGGTGGAGAATGGGGAAATCGGACCAGACCCCGACCGATTGTGCCCCCTACGGGAGCTGCCCCTGCCCAACACTCCCAAAGCCCTGAAAAGGTGCCTGGGGTTATTTTCTTATTATTCCCAATGGGTCCCCAACTACTCCGACAAAGCCCGCCCCCTCCTGAAAGCATCCTCTTTTCCGCTCTCTGCTGAGGCCCATGCCGCCTTCAAAAGCATTAAGCAGGATATTGAGCGGGCCACGCTACAGGCAGTGGACGAGAACACTCCCTTTCAAGTGGAAAGTGATGCGTCTGACTTTGCCTTGGCGGCCACCCTCAACCAGGCGGGGCGGCCCGTAGCTTTCTTCTCGAGGACCCTCCAAGGGCCCGAGATCAGACACTCCTCCGTAGAAAAGGAGGCCCAAGCCATCATGGAGGCAGTGCGCCACTGGCGCCACTACCTAGCCGGCAAACGCTTCACCCTACTTACCGACCAGCGGTCGGTAGCGTTTATGTTCAATAATAAACAGAGGGGGAAGATTAAAAATGATAAGATTCTCAGGTGGCGCATCGAGCTCTCCACCTTCGAGTATGACATCATTTACCGGCCAGGGGCCCTTAACGAATCCCCCGACGCCCTCTCACGAGGGATGTGTGCCAGCGCCACCGGGGATTGGCTACAGACCCTCCACAATGACCTCTGCCACCCAGGGGTCACGCGGCTGTTCCACTTCATAAAGTCCCGCAACTTACCCTACTCGATTGAGGAAGTTCGGTCCCTGACCAGGAACTGTCGCACTTGCGCTGAGTGCAAGCCTCGGTTCTACCGCCCAGATAGAGCCCACTTAATCAAAGCTACACGGCCCTTTGAGCGGCTCAGCTTAGATTTCAAGGGCCCCCTCCCGTCCGTCGACCGCAATGTTTACTTCCTGAACATTGTGGACGAATACTCTCGTTTCCCATTCGCCTTCCCCTGCCCAGACATGACCAGCGCCACGGTCATTAAATGCCTCAACAGCCTGTTCTGCCTGTTCGGTATGCCGAGCTACATCCATACGGATAGGGGGGCGTCCTTCATGAGTGAAGAGCTACGCCAGTACATGCTGTCCAGGGGGATCGCCACGAGCCGTACCACCAGCTACAACCCCCGGGGTAACGGTCAAGTGGAGCGAGAGAACGGGACAGTATGGAAAGCAGTCACTCTAGCTCTAAGGACCAAAGGCCTCCCTATCTCCCGCTGGCAGGAAGTCCTCCCAGATGTGCTCCATTCGATACGGTCGCTATTGTGTACTGCCACTAATGCCACGCCTCACGAGAGAATGTTTGTCTTTCCCCGGAAATCCACCTCAGGCGTATCCATGCCGTCATGGCTCTCCACCCCAGGTCCGGTATTCGTGCGAAGGCATGTGAGGGGCCACAAGACGGACCCTCTCGTGGAGTCAGTGCACCTACTCCACGCCAACCCCCAATACGCGTATGTCCGGCACGCCGACGGAAGGGAGGACACCGTGTCCATAAAAGACATCGCCCCAGCTGGTAATGACAACAACCATGACAACAGCAGCAACAACGACCACAGCAACTCTTACCCATCCACTACTCTTTCATCACCCCCGGAAGAACATCGACCAACAGTACCCCCACCAACTACCCCTTCAACAACCCTGGCGGCACCCCCGGCAGAGACCCAGGAGGCCACCGGGGACACCCAGCCGACACCCGTGGCACCACAACAGCCACGTCGGTCGCAGAGGACTATCAAACCCCCGAACAGACTAAATCTATAGAAGGGGTGAATGTGATGAAATATTCCATTCATCACTCATCAGTATTTCTCTGCCTGTGACTGTGGTTGGTTTCAGTTTCATTTCCATTGTATTGTACTGTGTGTAAGGCTCCGCCCATACCTGGCTCCTATGTAAGCTGGCCCAGCCTGCAGCACATCCAGTACGGCAGACCTCTGGATGGAAGATACATTCTCCTCTGTGTGTTACCTTCTAAGTCAATAAAAGCCTTGTTTTGTTTCGCTAACATTGAGTCTCGGATTTATTGAGGCACATCAATGACAATCGGGGATGTACAAGAGGCCAGAACTGGAGGAGCACAGAGATCTGGGAGGGTTTATGGGATGGAGGAAGTTACAGAGATAGGGAAGGGGCATGGCCGTGGAGGGATTTGAAAACAAGGATAAGAATTTTTAAATCGAGCTATTGTTGGACACACTGTTACATCAAAAAACCTATCTAAACTGTCATTACATCTAGCGGCAATAAGGCTTTAAATCGTACCCAAGATCCCAGCCACCCATGTGCCAAAGTAGATGTAGCAATTGTGCTTTCCCCTTCTGAATGTAATAAGATAGTTCAAAAGCCTTTACTGGTTCAATGTCTTGGCCCTTTTCGCAGAATCTCCATATCAAAAAAGGAGACTAAAAAGTAATAATCACTGAAAATGATGATCTTCAGATGGAATTAGTGATGATATTCCCTGTGCGGCATCTAGCTGGGAATTCACAGCATTTATGATTATTACATATTGAAGTAAAAGCTCAAATTATATTTATCTAACTCCATTTAGGTTTTAAGTCCTGCCTGAAATGACAGCCTGATCAAGCACGTTGTACATGTTCCTATGGGCTCTGTGAAATAAGCTCATGACACAAAATCTGAACAGAAATGGAAACTTTTTTTTAACTGTTGGTAGAATAATCTGATGAATAGAATAATTGATTGCTTTCAATGCCTTTTGGCCTCCAGCTTTATATGATTACACAGGTTATATCTGAAGTGGGTTCCGCACACACTGCCCAACCTATGCAACACACAAAATAACACTTCCACAAAAAATCTCTTCTAGCGTACTCTTTATTCATTTCCTTTTTACTTAAGTTAAGTAAAGAAATTACTCAGGGAGGTGAATTACATAGAATTACACAGAATACACAGCACAGAAACAGGCCATTCGGCCCAACCAGTCCATGCCGGTGTTTATGCTCCACTCGAGCCTCCTCCCGTCATTCCTCATCTAACTCTATCAGCATAACCCTCTATTCCTTTCTCCCTCCATATGCTTGTCTAGCCTCCCCTTAAATGCATCTATACAACTCACCTCAACCACTCCCTGTGGTAGCGAGTTCCACATTCTCACCACTGACTGGGTAAAGAAGTTTCTTCTGAATTCCCTATTGGATTTCTTGGTGACTATCTTAAATTGATGGCCTCTAGTTTTGCTCTTCCCCACAAGTGGAAACACTCTCTCTGTATCCACTCTATCAAAACCTTTCATAATTTTAAAGACCTCTATTAGGTCACTCTCAGCCTTCTCTTTTCAGGAGAAAAGAGACCCAGGCTGTTCATCCTTTCCCGATAGGTATAACCTCACAGCTCTGGTATCATCCTTGTAAATCGTTTTTGCACTCTCTCCAAGTCAAAAGCACAGCAGAACAACTGTATCCATTATCTCCACTGCCCACTGCCTAAGTAGAGGCCCTCTCCAGATAGGCTTGGTTACATGATCAACATACCAAACCCACGCCCCCCACCATCTAGAAGGACAAGGGCAGCAGGTGCATGGGAACACCACCACCTCCAAGTTCCTCTCCAAGTCACACACCAGCTTGACTTGGACATATATTGCCATTCCTTCATCATCGCTGAGTCAAAATCCTGGAAGTCCCTCCATAACAGCACGGTGGGAGCACCTTCACCACACGGACAGCAAAAGAACCAAAGGCGACATGAGGAAAAACTATGTTAAAGGCTCTATATAAATGCAAGTTGTTGTTGTTGTATTAGTTGGGAATTACTGCCTTGACTCTGACTCCATTTTTTTTAACTCTTTGCTCTGAGACATACAGCAAGGCCTTGCAATTTCCTTTCCCACTTTCCAGCTCATTATACTGTCTGCATTCCTTGCTCCCCTCCAGCCCCCCCCTGCCCTCACCATGTTTTCAGGTAATCAGCAACCAGATGACCAGCCTGTCCCTGGGCCTCCCGGTGAGAGTGAGGAAGGAGAAGAGGAGGAGGAGCAAAGCACCGCGTCTCTCATCTGCAGGCACCACCTCAGATACTGGCACTACGCGATCTTTAGAGGCAACTTTAGTAGAGGGATCTGCACTGGGTGATGCACCGGGGACGAGCAGGCTGCAGCAAGGCCAGGGGGAAAGGGTAGCTCGGGAGGCAGCTCCCCGCAGGGCGAGTTTGCGCGCGAGTTCTGCTGCACAGGACTCAGATGAGGACCTCGATGGGGAGGCATTCACAAGACGGGTGATGGGCATGCACACGGAGATCATAGGTGCAATGGTAAGGGTGCCCAAGAGCCTCTCAGCAATGGTAAGGAGCGTGGAGGAGTCTGCCTCCAACTTTGCACAGAGCTCTGCGCGCACCATGGAGTCCATCATTTCCACTGTGCAGAGGGTAGTGGATTTCCAGAGAGACCATGGGGACCCAGACCACATGCTGCGTGTCTTGGGCGATGTGGCAGCTTCCATTGCAGCACAGGCAGACGTGACGCAACGTCTTAGTGCTGTAATGCAGCCAATGGTTGCTGCCATCGAGTCTCAGACTGCTCTCATGCAGTCTCAGCTTGATGCCACGACAGATCTGACTGCTGCCATCATCGCTGGGTCTACCACAGTGTACTGGGGATCTCACAGTGTCGAAGCAGGCCAGCAATCTGTGCTCCAGCAGATTGCTAGGGATGCTGAGGTGCTGCCCCAGGGGAGTGACAGTGGGTCAGTGGAGCAGGAACCTGCTGCCCTCTCTCAGGATGACAGCATTCCTGATCCCACCACTGCCACTCCGCCATTGCCCTTGTCACTTCCTGTCATCCAGTCAGGCCAGACTGCTGCCGCCCAGCCTGAGGTGGTGCAGTTTACAGCCGAGTCTTTCAGGCTCAGATCTGGTCGAGGGCATCCTGCAAGGCCATCGGAAGTCTCCCGCATGGACACTCAGCAGCCTTCCACCAGCCCTGCTGCAGCCCCTGGGAACAGACTACATAGGAGCAGTAGAGTAGGAAAAGGCACTGTAAAAAGGAGAAGTATGGGTTTGCGCAAGGGTGATTAATTAATATTGTTGTTGTATATATGCGTTTACTGAATGTTGATAAATTTACTAATGGAATTTTGCTGATTTTGTGGTGTCTCTCATTTCAGTTTTGCGCTGTGCTATGGCATGCAAAATGGACGGAATGATGGGGATGTGGTCAGCAACCGGGATGTGGGGTTGGATTTATTGGAACTGTAGTCTGATGAGGCGGTCACGGACCGCACTTCCAGAAGGCCGGTTGAGTGGCTGCCTCCTCCCTCACTGCTGTTCCTCCTCCTGCTCCTCCTCCTCATCCTCCTCCTTGTCCTCCACCTCTCCCTCTTCCTCCTCCTGAGGTGATGCCGTTACGCCTGGTGGCAATGGCTGGGCTCTCAAGATTGCCAAAAGAGACACCCGCTCAGCCGAGTACGGAAGGGCTCCTCCCGAGCGGTCAAGGCAGCGGAACCGTTGCTTGAGCACCCCGATGGTCTGCTCGATGATGTTCCTGGTGGTGGCATGGCTCTCATTGTATGAGTGCTGGGCAGCAGTGTTAGGATTGCGGAGGGGAGTCATGAGCCAGGCGGAGAGCAGATAGCCCTGGTCTCCGACCAGCCAGCCGCGAGCTTGATGTGGTGGCTGGAAGAGTGCTGGCACATTGGTCTGATACAGGATGATGGCATCGTGGCTGCTGCCAGGATAGCAGGCATTGACGGTGAGGATTCGCTGTCTGTTGTCGCACACCAACTGCACATTAAGTGAGTGGTATCCTTTGCGGTTACGGAATACCTCAGGATTGTTACGGGGTGCCCGCAAAACCATGTGGGTGGAATCAATGTGGCTTGCCCCATGGGGAAGCCTGCTATCCTGGCAAAGTCACATGCATGCTCACGCTGCTTCTGTCTGGTCATGGGGAAGCAAATGCAGTCCTTTCTCCTTCTGTAGAGAGCCTCTGTGACCTCCCGGATGCAGCAATGGACGGCGAACTGTGATATGTTAGATATGTCTCCCGCTGCAGGCTGGAAGGATCCGCTGGCATAGAAATTGAGGGCGACGGTGACCTTGACTGCCACTGTGAGAGCCGTGGTTGCCCTGATCTCAGGCTTGAGGTCTGGCTGCAGGAGATGGCAGAGCTCTGTGACCACATCCTTGCTGAAGCGGAGTCTTCTAAGACACTGTTCCCCAGTGAAATTTATGTAGGAGAATTGCTCCCAGAATACCCTTGGAGGATAAAGCCTCCTGTTGAGAGCCCTGTTGGCCCTCTTCCCACTGGCCACATTTTCCAATCTTTGTCTCTGCCTCCGGTGCCTCTGACGTTGATGCTGGAGGGTGAGGTCGAGTGCCAGTACAGCCCCCATTAACGTATCCAAGTGTAGGAGTTCGAAATCTCAGCACAATGAAACGGACAAATTTTTAGCAACCAGAACACTCCTGAAAGTAATAAACATTTACCTCAGTGAAAACGGCTATTTCCCTATGTCAAACTGAGAAGGCAGCATTGAGTGGTGACTAAAATGAAACCGGATGTTGATCTCTTTAAATACCACTCCTACAGTGGCTGTCCGACTGCATCACACCTCCTCTTCCTGCCATTGTTCACGCCAGGCGCTAAGGCAGGGGGCGGCAGTCAATTTTGCATCTGGGCCGTTAACGGGTTGTTCCACACGCGTTGACGTCACGACCTGGCAGCCGCTAAAGGTGTAGGCGCTGAATGTTATTGGCAGCGCTAAATACCAGGTGCATTTCTCATGCGGTGTTGGATTCGCTGCGCCCTGCCGCAAACCCGTTAGCATCTCCCCAGGCACTAACGGGAGGTGCTAACATGCCAAATTTCTCCCCCATGACTCTAGATGGCATAACAATACAATCACTGCTGTAAGAAAACTACGAGGCACTTGGTCTAAGCGTTAAACAAAGCTTTAATCAACTGTTTTACAACATGGAGGTCTAGTTGTGTCCTTCACTAGTTCCTGTTAAGAATGTCCTGCACAAGCTGGGCCCGTGCCCGAGTATTTATACTCTCCCTGGACAGCGCCACCCACATGCCGCTCAGTTGACTCATGTCAATCACCTCATTTGTGAAGTGGATGTGTCAAAGACAGGTCTCTAACATGCCCAAGAAGGAGTGTCTGGGTCAGTAAATGTAGGCACCAGGGTAAAGACGGGAGCATACATAAAGAATGAGGTATAGTCACATGAACTTTTGGCACCTCCAAAGGAATTCCCAACCTTAGTGCAAGGAAAATGGCAGCTAAAAGTAAGATGGTTGTAAGAAACAGATTGTAAGAGTTTTGCCATTCAAAAAAATCAGGGCTACACAGCAACAAATATTAATTCACCAATGAAAATAAGGAAAGAACAATATAATAAGCAAAGAAAAAAATTCAAGTTTCCAACCAACAATCAAACCTAAGCCTACAAGCCAGGCCATTCAAAACCAACAACTTACATTTATATAGCGCCTCTAATGCAGTAAAACGTCCCAAGTCACTTCACAGAGGCGTTATCAGATAAAATTTGACACCGAGCCACGTAAGGGGATATTAGGACATGAGTTTGATCAAAGAGGTAGGTTTTAAGGAGCGGCTTAAACCAGGACACAATTTAATCACTCATCACTTTAAATATTTTAAGTTCTCAAAAAAAACACTACAGCCAATAGAATAAAAAGAACCGTTTACTAACTCCAAAAAATGATCCACCAGGAATTGTTGAACCTTCAGCTGATTGAAGCACAAGGTTTCAGTCCCTCATTTGTCGAAAGCAACTACAGTCATTGCAGTCCAGAATTACGTCACTGCATAAGGTACTTTAAGATGTTCTATTGAGATAAGGTGCTATATCAATGTAAGTGCCATTACAGTGAGCTGACTCATGCACCACTGCTCTGTTGACAGTGAGCTATTCTAGTGCGCGCACACAACAACAACTTGCATTTATATAGCGCCTTTAATGTAGTAAAATGTTCCACGGCTTTTCACAAGAGCGTTATCAAACAAAATTTGACACCGGGCCACCTAAGGAGATATTAGGGCAGGTGACCAAAAGCACAGCCACCAATGGCGGAGCGGTGAAAATCAGGGCTGAGCAAGAGGCCAGAATTGTTGCCCCTGGTTCAAAGGAGCGAGCAGTGATATTGATGAGGAGGTGGTGATAAAGGCCCTCAATCTGATGCGCAACCAATTTAAATATTTTTAAAGGTTTAATGAGGCTTGCAGTGAGCAACATTCTTCACCAATAAATGCACCCTGCAATAAAACAGTTGCATTAGGGCAGGGTAACCTAGTGGTTATGGTGCTGTACTAATAGGCCAGAGGCTATGAGTTCAAATCTCAGGATTGAAAGTTGTAAAATTGAACTTAATAAATCTGATAATATTTGGACTGGCACCAGAAAAAATGTCCATGAAAGTTGCCAGATTGTCATAAAAACTCAACCGGTTCACTAATATCCTTAGGGAAGGGAGCCTGAAATCCTTACCCAGACTGGCTTACGTGCGACTCCAGTCCCACACTAAGTGGCTGCTTTTTAATGCCCTCAAGGCCACTAGGGATAGCCAGTACTTGCCAGTATCGCCCACATTACAAGAACAAATTTAAAAAAGAAAGGCCTATGCCCAATTTCACAACCCGCTCTCGCCTCCAGCGAGGCTCCGTACTGCCAGCGGAGCCTTCCAAAATCTGGCTACTGTGCCAACCTGACATTGACTCTCAATACTGAAAATTATGCCAGGAATAACTTTTTCTTAACACCCCAAACACACACCCCCACCCCACCACCGCCACCCCCAATGGAATATTCTCTCTTTTGCTCCTGAAAGAAGTGGCTGAAGCCAGAGCTGTTTCACAGGTGCTGCCAGGCTTTTTGATACTTTGCCCAATTGGCCATTCTTCATGTGCAAGCCTACACAGGAAATGCTGGCAGGCTGCTCCACCGCCGAGGTGATTATCATTGAGTCTGCTCCTGTTCTTATCCAGCATCCACACGCATGAGCTTTGCTGCCGGGGTCTCTGCATATTGATCAAAAGCAGGAACCCTGCCTGATTTTGTTCTCCTGTCTAGGCCAATGCCATTGAGGGAGACCACTGCTGTTCTAGCTCAGAGCATTTCATGTAGCACAGTCCAGGAATCAAACCTGGAACCTTCCTGATCTTCAACAATGATACACCTATTTATTGAGCCACTGGGGAAGCTGGGAATGACTTTCCAAAGAGATTAGCTTCCTTCAGTTTAACAAGTGGGGCCTAGATAGAGTGGCTAGGAAGGACCTATTTCCCTTAGCAGAGAGGTCAATAACCAGGGGGCAGAGAATTAAAGTAATTGGTAGAAGGATTAGAGGGGAGTTGAGGAGAATGTTTTTCACCCAGAGGGTGGTGGGGGGTCTGAAACTCACTGCCTGAAAGGGTGGTAGAGGCAGAAACCCGAATCACATTTAAGAAGTACTTGGAATATGCACTTGAAGTGTCGTAACCTACAGGGCTACGGACCAGGAGCTGGAAAGTGGGATTAGGCTGGATAGCTCTTTTTCAGCCGAATGGCCTCCTTCTGTGCTGTAAATTTCTATGACTCTCTGTGAAGAAAAATAGTTTTGCAGCAACTATGGGAACTTGAATCTTTCCTTATTTAATGTAGCAGATCAGGTGCTTATCAGGTGACTTCATTGGGGCCTTCAGGAGGCCAAGGATAGAGCCGGCACACTTCAGTGGGCCTATTACGGATGAGGTGATGGAATTTCTGGGACAGCCGGCGAACTCCCCAAGATGTGTCCCAAAGCTGGGATTAGCCTAAGGAGCAGCCAGCCCTCCTGGTGAGCTATTTGTGGGGAAACTTAGATGAGGCGTAACCACGGCAGCGCTGAGTTCTGCTCCAAAATTATGCTGCCCCTCACCAGAATCAGACCGGAGTTCCGCTCGGCCCATCACCATCACTCCCCCACCCCACCCCCACCCCCCGACCAGAATTTCTAGCCTTACATATCCGTGAGCAAGTGTAAGTCAATAGTTAAAATTGGGATTCATAGAAAGTAAAACAGCTTAGCAGTTTATGATGCGATCAACACCCTTCAATTAAATGACTGCATTGTTACACACTCCAAGCTATCCATTATCACATATCCAATGTTCAAAACACATCGCATAGGATTGCAAGGGTTAACTCTCTGAGTCAATCTGTGCCAAAATAATCCATCAACCAAAACTCCCTCTGGCATCCTTTCCAGCTCTTACAGTAATAAAATATGCCAGAACAATTCAGAATGCTGTAACAGACTTCCTTGTGTATATTTCATTGTCATTTATGAGAAAGTTTCAATAAAAGATATGGTCAATGAGCAATGCCATTCAAATAACATCTACTCTGCACCATAGCTCTAACTTTTAAATACAGTAATATGTCAGTTTGTGACTGGAACAGATCACGCTCACTGCTGTGGCTTAAACAGCTTCAAAAGAGTTCAAGAAACGACTTGGCTAGTCGTATCTCCTGGACTGGAGTTCACTTGTAGCGGGACAGGAATGGATCAAACGCAATTAAAAACCCTTTTTCATTTCGGTTTAGTTTTACAAGGCAAGTTTTTTTAAGACCACATTGAGTTTCTGACACAGTTACACCCGTCTCAATGAAAAAAAAAGTACATTCTACTGAGTTGTTCCATAAACCTGATAGTTACGGCAGTGCAATATACACACACACACACACACATCCACAGCTATCTCTCAGTCGCCTCTTGTTGCAATATTCTATGCTTCGGCAGTGTTGCAGCCTGTGAGCAGGCATTTTGCGCAGGATTTCACGGTGTCACAGGGCAAGTTCCACAAAAAATAGGATAGATCTTGACTTTGCGAGATAGTGTAAAATGGGCGGTAGCGAGTCGGCAGCCCGCTTTACACAATCTCACAAAGTCAAGATCTGCTCCAATGTGTGTTCTCTGATTGCCTTGAATGAGAGGTGATAGGATTCACTGGTGAGTGAACATATATCTCCCTTTATTACATCCCAATGCATTAGGATATGCTTCCTCTTTAAGCTCTAATGTATCGATCGTTGTAATTATTCTGTCATTTTAGAGCAGGGCCTACAGCAGGATTCTCCTCTGCCATTGGGCTGGTTTAGAGGTATTTGGGTGGGCGAATGCAGAAATGGGCCGAGTAACAGGAGCCTTGCCCACTTTTGTGCCCAATGTGTTTTCTGGCATCACTACTACCAGATGCTGAAAGCACCGAGCCAGATTTGGGCGAGAGCATTTAAATGAGGTGATACTGACAGAGTGACACTTCCCATCATTATTGCCTCACTAACATTGGATCACACACACACCAACATGCAACAGGCATCCAGTGTTGCTAGGCAATGGGAAACCTGGAGGAACCGTTAAACGCCCAAGCAGGAACTATGATGGAGTGAGGAACTTATGACCAACATTTCCTTATTGCCAGGATTTGCAGCAGTAATGGAACCAGCAAGGTGGTCCCAATGGAGGTGGGCAGCCTGGCCCTTTAGGCTGCTGTGGATGTTTGATCCTTGCAGCAGTGGCTAATTACCACCCAGCCCCCCTCCCCTCACTCAGTAGCGAGCTTCCAAGTGTGGGTGGCAATACCGCTTGGAGCCGACTGGAAATATGTAAGTGAGGCTGAGCCCAGGAAATGTGCTGGGGTCCGTGTCGGGCATTTTGAATGGATGAAAATCCCACCCTGCCACCCCTCTGGTATGAATGTCCCCACAGCAGAAAACCTGTCCAAACTTTTCTCTTTGTGGGTCATTCAGTAATTTTCCTGTGAGCTGTAGGGGTTGGCATGTAAACAATGACAATTCATTACTTTGTAGGAATTGCTAGATTCCTAACTAAAGGACTGAAGTCGAGTCAGTCTATCAAACAAATGATGTTTAATACTAATCAACAGAGTTTAAAACGAAAACACAGGAGAACTACATTACAGGTCTGTACTCTTTGCTGGCTCTACGAGGACTGGCTAGGGCGGCTCCCCAGCCTGACGTCATGACGTCATCACATTTTCCCGCTGCTGGAGGGTCACGTGATCAACGTGATGACGTCATCGCGTTTGGTCTCATTCTTAAAGGGACTGCGCTATGTACAGGCAATGATATGAATAAAGATACAGATTCATTCTGTAGCTAATAATTTGTTAAAGATAATTATGTACATTAGATCAGAGTCCCCCTGGTGGCTCCGCCACATGTGCCCCCCCAGAATTGTCTTTAACAGTAAATGTCAATCAACTAGGAGGTCTGACAAGCCTGTCAGAGCGACTCCTGTATTCTTGGAGTGGATGTTGTTGAACAGCGGGCGGGCTGGCAGATGGAAGCCTTCGGTCTGGCGTGGATGCAGCGGGAGGTCGACCACGTCATGGTGGCTGTGCAGTCTCTACTGGCTGGTCGATGTCCAGGTGTGCCAGTTTGAGACGGTCAATGGATATGTGGTCGGGTTTACCACCGATGTCTACAGAGAAACTCTTGTCGCCTGTCTCCAGTATGCGAAAAGGGCCTGTGTAAGGGGCCTTGAGCGGATCCCTATGGGCATCATGACGAATGAATACAAATTCAGCATTTTTTAGATCCGCTGGTACGTATGAAGATGGAAGGCCGTGATGCAAAGTTGGGATAGGCGCAAAAGCCCTGGCTCTTTCCCGGTGGCTGCTGAGTTGTTCGACTGCGGACCACGGCTCAGTTGGCAGTGGCAGGAAATCTCTCGGTACGCGGAGTGGCTGGCCGTACACGAGCTCCGCGGCGGACGATTGCAGGTCCTCTTTGGGTGCCGTGCGGAGACCCAACATGACCCACGGAAGCTTATCCACCCATCCGGTGCCTTGGAGGCTGGCCCTCAGCGATGCCTTTAACGATCTGTGGAAACGTTCGCACAAACCATTTGCTTGCGGGTGATAGGCTGTGGTGCGGTGAAGCTTGGTGCCGAGACCCTGGGCCACAGCGTTCCAGAGCTCGGAAGAGAACTGTGGACTGCGGTCTGAAGAAATGTCCGCCGGAACGCCGAAACGTGCGACCCACGAGGAGAGGAATGCTCTGGCGACATCAGCGGACGTAGTAGACGCCAGAGGAACTGCCTATGGCCATCTAGTAGTACGATCGACCATGGTGAGGATGTGTGTGAACCCCTGCGACGGTGGAAGCGGCCCGACGAGGTCCACGTTGACATGGTCGAATCGACGTTCTGGTACTACGAACGTGGCCAATGGGGCCTTAACGTGACATTGCACCTTAGACGTTTGACAGACGATGCAGGTGTTAGCCCAGTCGCGGATATCCTGATGCATTCCTCGCCAGACGAACTTAGCCGACATTAATTTTTGAGATGCCTTCACGCCAGGATGCGAAAGCCCATGTATGGCGTCGAAAACTTTGCGGCACCAGGTGACTGGAACGATCGGGCGGGGATCTCCCATGGAGACATCGCAGAGTAACGAGGTGCCTGCAGCGTGGAATTGCACATCGGTCGGTTGGAGGCTAGAGGTGTCGGTGCGATACGCCTGTGTTTCAGGGTCGGATGCCTGATCGGTAGCCATGAGGGCATAATCGATGCCCAGCTGGACTGCCCGTACGGTCGCGCGAGAAAGGCAATCAGCTATCAAGTTGTCCTTGCCAGCTACGTGTTGGACGTCTGTCGTGAATTCTGAAATGAAAGTTAGCTGTCGCTGCTGTCAAGCCGACCACGGTTCGGCGGTCTTGGGCATGGCGAAGGTCAGTGGTTTGTGATCTACAAACGCAGTGAAGGGACGTCCTTCTAACAAAAAACGGAAATGGCGGATAGCCAGGAACAGCACCAGCAACTCCCGGTCGAAAGTGCTGTATTTGCGTTCGTTGCGCCGGAGTTGGCGGCTGAAAAATGCCAGTGGTTGCTGTAGTGTATGTGCCTTTAAGTCAGAACTACTTTTACAGCTCCTGTATACTGTAGTACCGGCAGTGACCACACCTGTATATAAGCTTTGCGCGTGCCTCTGTACCCCCAGTCTTGAGACTGCCCTCCTCCAGTAAAGACCTGTTTATTGTTAATTTACAGCATCCGTGTGATTATTGAATAACAGCATATCCTCAGAATCACGGATCTAACAGTGGCGACGAGTGTCGATTCGAATCTAACTGCAACATAAAAAAAAAGTCGAGGCCAGGAACACGGGCATCGACCACGAGCAACCGCCCAGCCGTCAGGCAGAGAGTGAACATCGCAGGGGAGGCTGTGGAGAGCCGGGCTTGGTTCCCCAGCCACGACGATTAGCAAGAGACCGACGACAGGTCCAGCGCAGACCCTTCCCGAGCAGCGGCGGCTGGAGCCGACCGACGGCGGAGAGAAAGCCGAGCAGCGTCGACGGGGTAAGACAGAGGGTGAAGCGCGCAGGGCGCAGCCAGGGGTTGAACACTGAGTGGCGTCGAGAAAAAGAAAACAAACCGGAGAGAGAGAGGGTAAAGAAACAGCCGGGTTCAAGACTGAGCGGCGTCGGAAAAATTAAAAAAAGAGAAGAATGCGCAGAGCACAGTCAGGGCTCATGGGCTGAACAGGGTCCGCGGGGAGAAGAGGGAAGAGCGCGGGAGACGCCATTGAGCCGCGGAGAAGAAGGAAGAGCGCGGGAGACGCCATTTTTAGAAGCCGCAGCGGAGAAGAAGGGTGAGCGCGGGAAGGAAGGAAAGTGCGGGAGACGCCATTTTGTGCCAGCGGAGAAGAAGGGGAAGCACGGGACACGCCATTTTTGACAGTTAACTCACACCCAGGGATGCCGAAGAGTGGCAGTATCTCTACGTTCGACAATGAAGTCTAAGATTGGGCGACATATGTGGAACGTATTGAGGTGTACTGCAGGGCGAATGAAGTGACAGATGCTAATAAAGCACTGGTTTTGTTAAATTCCATGGGTGCAAAAACTTATGGGTTACTGTGAAATCTAATAACCCCAGAGAAGCCAGTGAACAAGAATTTTGGAAGCATAGTAGAAATCCTACAGGACCACTTAAACCCCACACCGCTGCTGATAGCAGAACGATTTAAGTTCCATGAAAGGAACCAACACAAAGACGAAAGCAATGCTGAGTAGCTAATGGAACTGCGCAAGCTATCGAAACACTGCCAGTTTGGAGCGGGACTAGCAGATACGTTAAGGGAGAAGTTTGTGTGTGGGCTACAAAGTGAAGGAACCCAGAAACGGCTTCTATCAGAAAAGGATCTTACGCTGGACAAAACTTTCAGTATGGCAGTATCACACGAAGCAGCCGCAAGGGGCGCCGCAGAGATACAATGGAGACCGCAAGAATATGGCACCATTGAAATGTCCTATGGAACAGGGAAGTGCTATCGCTGCGGCAGAACAACACATGACCAGAAAGATTGTTGGTTCAAGGACCAAGTGTGCAGACAGTGTGGGAAAGCAGGACACATAGCAAGAGTCTGCAGGTCTGGGAAGAAAACCAACAGTAAGAAATCTCCATAGGAGAAGTACAAAAAGGTACACCAGGTGATGGACAGTGGTTCAGACGAACAGAAAAGTGACACAGACTCCAGAAGCAAGGAGCTGGGTTGTCTGAAACTACATAAGGTAACCGAAATGGAAGATCACCAGACTATCTGGGTTACACTCAAGATAGACGGAGTCCAAGTGAAAATGGAATTGGACACAGGATCAGCTCTAACAGTCATAAATCAAAGAGACTACAAGCGGCTATTTTCACACATACCCTTGAAAGCTACAGAGATTGTCTTGAAGACGTATACGGGGCAAAAAGTCTACCCCAAAGGAAAAATAAGGGTGAAAGTGATATATAAAGGCCAGGAAATACCTAAAATGGATATATACGTATTGCCAGATGGAGGACCACCACTGCTAGGACGTGAATGGATCCGGAAGATACAATTAGATTGGCATTCCATACAGGCACTGAAGGTTGAGGCCAAAAAGGATGATGACGTCACACCTGGACGACTGTCAAAAATGCTAACTGACGCAAATGAAGTGTTCCAGGAGGGACTAGGAACACTAAAAGGCATAACAGCAATGATTAAAATAGAGGAAAATGCAAGCCCAAAGTTTCTTAAGGCCAGACCAGTGCCTTATGCGATCAGACCAGCTGTTGAAGCAGAGCTGGAAGGGTTGGAACATTCAGGAGTACTGTTCAAAGTGGACTGGAGCGAGTGGGCTACACCCATCGTTCCTGTAATGAAGAGGTCGTTGAGTAATACGCCTGGGGAACCAAAGAAGGTCCGCATCTGTGGGGATTTTAAGGTGACAGTGAACCCAATTCTTCACACGGTACAATATCCACTTCCACGAATTGAGGATATTTTCGCCTCGCTATCTGGAGGTAAATGCTTCACCAAAATTGATCTAGCCCAGGCGTACTTGCAAATAGAGGTAGAAGAAGCTTCGAAACAATACCTTACGATTAACACTCATAAAGGTCTCTATCAATACAACCGGCTGGTGTTTGGAGTAGCCTCGGCTCCGGCTATCTGGCAAAGGGCGATGGATCAGGTCCTGCAAGGGATTCCAGGGACCCAGTGTTATTTGGACGAAATCTTGGTCAGCGGCGAAAATGACTGATCACCTCGCCAACTTGGAGAAGGTGCTCACCAGATTAAAGGACTATGGGCTACGAGCGAATCGCCACATGTGCGAGTTTTTCCAGAAACAGATCTCGTATTGTGGCCACGTCATCAATGAAGAGGGGTTACATAAGTCCCCTGACAAGATTGAGGCAGTAGTCAAGGCTCCAGCACCGGAAAATGTGTCGCAACTGAGGTCGTTCCTCGGGCTGGTAAACTACTACCACAAGTTCTTACCAAATTTGTCCACGGTATTACACCCACTGAACACCCTACTGCAAACAGGGTTACCATGGAAGTGGGATGACGAACGTAGACGAGCTTTCCAGAAGTGTAAAGAATTGATCACATCAAAAGAGGTGTTGGCCCATTTCAACCCAGCACTACCAATTCGTTTGGCATGTGATGCATCACCCTATGGTATTGGAGCGGTGCTGTCGCACAAATTCCTTTGCGTCTCGGTCACTAACTTCAGCCGAGCGCAACTACGCCCAGATTGACAGGGAGGCCCTCAGCCAATATGGGGAGTAAAAAAATTCAACCACTATCTGCATGGGCAGAAGTTCACCTTGCTGACTGACCACCAACCACTTGTCTCCATCTTTAATCCTAAGAAGGGTGTTCCAGTGATGACTGCACAGCAGTTGCAAAGATGGTCCCTGTTTCTAGGGGCGAATCAATATGAAATAGAATATAAAGGCACGAGACAGCATGGGAACGCTGATGGGCTATCGCGCCTGCCACTGCCTACTCTGGAGGAAGCATCAGCAGTGGACCCTATCGAGATATTTTATCCATCAATAATTGAACGATTGCCAGTAACAAACGCGGACATAGAGAAGGAGACCCGCAATGATCCAACGCTGTCTTGGGTATATGATTTGACGGTGAGGGGATGGCCAACACATGGCGACTTACTGTTGCCAGCATTCTCATCCAGAAGAGAACAGCTGTCAGTATGCCAGGGGACAGTGATGTGTGGATCCAGAGTGGTGATTCCACCCAAGTTAAGGGAGAGAGTGCTAAATGAGCTACATGAAGGTCATCTGGGGGGAGTGAAAATGAAAAGCCTTGCTAGGGCTTATGTGTGGTGGCCGGGAATCAATCAACAAATCGAAGACCTAACTAAAAGCTGCTCAGGATGCCAGAAGGTCCAAAATGCACCACCACATGCCCCTCTACACCCATTGGATTGGCCCTCCTCTCCATGGCAATGGGTGCATATTGATTTCGCTGGTCCATTCATGGACTCAATGTTCTTAATAGCAGTGGATGCTCATTCAAAGTGGCCTGAGGTGATAAAAATGTCTTCAACCACTACAGAGAAAACGATTGCAGTCCTACGGACCACATTTGCCAGAAACGGGTTGCCAGAGCAGATTTGCTCTGGTAATGGACCACAGTTTGTGTCCGACGAGTTTCAAAAATTTATGCGAAGGAATGGGGTAAGGCATTACACATCTGCCCCGTATCATCCAGCCACAGATGGATTGGCTTAGAGGTTCGTACAAACCTTTAAGAAGGCGATAAATGCCATGTGCGACGATGAAATTCCACTACAGCATAAGATGGACAATTTCTTATTAGCCTACCGAAACGCGACACATGCAGTTACCAACCAGACCCCGGCCGTGATGTTCTATAACCGAAGGTTGAGATCTCGTCTGTTCTTGCTCAGACCAAATGTGCGAAGAAATGTTGAGGACAAACAATTCCAGCACATCAATGAGAAGCCGACAAGGAGCTTCAATGTAGGGCAACCAGTCTTGGCCCATGACTATCGAACAGAGAAATGGCAACCCGGAACGATATGTACAAGGCAGGGGCCATTAATGTACACAGTGGATGTAGGGGAGAACATTGTGAGATGCCACGTCGATCAGATCTTAGCATCACAGGAACGCGTCAACCCCATGTCTCGAGTACCTGGGGATGAACCCGACATACCGGTAGCATCTACCTCAGACCCAGTAGCAGTAGAACCCGATGAACTACCCGATGAACAGGGGTCAGAATCGCCTCTGCACCAAGAACAAGAACCTCCGGAAAGGCGCTATCCCGAAAGGGTCAGGAAGCCACCCCAAAGACTGAATCTATAAATGGACTTTTGTTGTTTAATGTACATGTTAAAATGTTAATTGTTATTTTAATATTAGGTGTACTACTGATCTAAAAGGGGAGGAATTGTAGTGTATGTGCCTTTAAGTCAGAACTACTTTTACAGCTCCTGTATACTGTAGTACCGGCAGTGACCACACCTGTATATAAGCTTTGCGCATGCCTCTGTACCCCCAGTCTTGAGACTACCCTCCTCCAGTAAAGACCTGTTTATTGTTAATTTACAGCATCCGTGTGATTATTGAATAACAGCATATCCTCAGAATCACGGATCTAACAGTTGCCACGTCCCGTTGACCCACTGTTCCTGCACAGCGCCTATGGCATATTCGGAAGTGTCGGTGGTAAGGGTGATGGTGGCACCTGGCAGAGGGTGCGCCAACATAGTTGCATTGGCTAGAACGGTTTTTGTGTTGTCGAAAGCGTTGTCCATTTCGACCGTCCAGGCTATTGTATCCTTTCCGGCCTTGTCTTTGAGGGCCTCATAGAGGGGCTGCATGAGTCGTGCTGCCTTGGGCACAAAGCAGTGGTAGAAATTCACCATGCCCAGGAATTCTTGAAGAGCCTTGGTGGACTGCAGCCTTGGGAATGCCGTAATTGCTTCGACCTTTGACTGCAGCGGAATTGCGCCCTCCGAAGTAATGCGGTGGCCCAAGAAGTCAATCTGTTGTAGGCCGAACTGACACTTGGCCGGGTTGATTATGAGGCCATGTTGGCTGAGGCGCCGAAAGAGGATGCGGAGATGGCAGACGTGTTCCTCTTTGGTGGAGCTGGCTATCAGGTTGTCGTCAAGGTAGACAAATAAAAAGGGAAGATCCTGCAGGACCGAGTCCATTAGTCGTTGAAAAGCCTGTGCAGCGATCTTGAGCCCAAATGGCATCCATAGAAACTCGAACAGTCCAAAGGGAGTGATGACAGCCATTTTCTGGACGTCCTGCGGGTGTACGGGAACTTGGTGGTAGCCGCGGACGAGGTCGACACTTGGAGAAGATTGAGTATCCTGCCAAATGGGCGGAGAAATCCTGTATATGCGGGATCGGGTACCGATCGGGAGTAGTGGTGTCATTAAGGCGTCGGTAGTCCCCGCATGGCCGCCATCCACCGCCGGGCTTCGGGACGATGTGGAGAGGCGAGGACCAGGGACTATTCGACCAGCGAATAATCCCCAGCCGTTCCATCGTGGCAAACTCTGCCTTTGCAGCCGCGAGCTTGCCAGGTTCCAGGCACCGAGCTCGCGCGTAAACTGGAGAGCCAGTCATAGTAATGTGGTGTTCGACACCATGCTTAGTGGCCGAGGAGGAGAAAGTGGGCTTGGTCAGCTCCGGGAATTCACCTAATAGGCGAGTGAACTCGTCCGGTGAGGGCAACGCACAGGAGACAGTGTGCGACGTTGCGGAACTGCGGAAGCAAGGGATGGAGTGGAAGGTGGCCGCGTTGACCAATCGACAATTTCTTACATCCACCAAGAAGCTGTTGGCGCATAAGAAATCCGCGCCGAGGATGGCTTGCGAAACCTTGGCTGTAATAAATTCCCACTGACACCGTTGCCCGCCGAAGCACACCTGGACCCGCCGTTTGCCAAAGGAACGAATGGCCCCGCCATTAGCTGCCACGAGGGAGGGGCCGTGCATCCCAAACTGAATATCGAGTGCTGAGGCAGGAAGGATGCTACACTGCGCCCCGGTGTCACATAAAAAGCGCCGGCCTGAGAGGGAATCTGTAATGTAGAGGAGCATCCCGGAATTTCCAATCACCATTGCGGCCGCGGAACATCCCTCAGACTCGGTCTTCCTTTTCTGGAGTTGCTGCTGGTGTTGATGTCGGTTTTTTTTTTTAGGCGCGAAACTGCAGGGAGGGCAGCAGTCTCTGGCTTTTGCGCCGAAACGGGCGTGGTAAAAACACAAGCCGGGGGATGGAGGCGTCGGGGCGGCGTTCGCGGGGGAGGGGTGCCTCGTGGCGGCGCAGGATTGCTGCATGACCGCATAAATCGTATCTGCTTCTGCAGCCAGTGCTGCGCAATCTGTGGCTTCCGATCTGGCGAGGGCAGCCTGAACCTGCTCGGGTAGTTGACTCAGGAATAACTCCCGAAAGAGGAAACATTGTGGTTCTGAGCCAAGGAGCGTGAGCATCTGGCTCATTAACTCAGATGGCTTGGAATCGCCAAGCCCGGGCAAAGCGAGTAGCCGGCGGGCACGCTCCGCCTTCGTGAGCCCAAAGACCTGTATTAACCGCGCTTTAAGAGTATTATATTTGCTGTCAACCGGGGGGTTTTCGAGCAGGCTGATAATCCGTGAGGCCGTGGAGCTGTCGAATGCAGAGACCACGTAAAGGTAACGGGTCTGATCTGCAACAATGTTTCGGAGATCAAATTGTGCTTCTGCTTGGATGAACCAGGAGGCCGCCTGTTGTTCCCAAAACTGTGGGAGCTTCAAAGCCACGGAGTTCGCTTCTATGTTTCGTCGCGCTTCACTTCTTCCACGAAAATTGTTCACGAAAATTCGGGGTCACCACTGCTAGATTCCTAACTAAAGGACTGAGGTCGAGTCAGTCTATCAAACAAACGATGTTTAATACTAATCAACAGAGTTTAAAACGAAAACACAGGAGAACTACATTACAGGTCTGTACTCTTTGCTGGCTCCATGAGGACTGGCTAGGGCGGCTCCCCAGCCTGACGTCATGATGTCATCACGTTTTCCCGCCGCTGGAGGATCACGTGATCAACGTGATGACGTCATCGCGTTTGGTCTCATTCTTAAAGGGACCGCGCTATGTACATGCAATGATATGAACAAAGATACAGATTCATTCTGTAGCTAATAATTTGTTAAAGATAATTATGTACATTAGATCAGAGTCCCCCTGGTGGCTCTGCCACAACATCAAATTTAAGAAACACAAGGAAGACAGAATTAGTTTGGTCACTAACTAACAGCGAAACTTAAACAAAAAACAGCTTTTTTTTTAACTGCTCCCCAATTATTATTTTTTGCCAGCTGCTTCCACCCTTATTTTTTAGTCACCTACGCGCTCCCGACTCACTTCTTATTCTGCTGCTGGTGCTCTTGAGATTTACACTGCTGCTCCCACTGTCCCTGTTCTCTGCCAGTGTTCCCTACTGTGTGCCAGTGCTCCCACTATTCACTGGGATCCCCCCCGCCTCCACACTCTCTGCGAGGTGCTCCCCCATCTCTGATAGATCATTCTTCTCGCTTTGTTTTTTTTTGCACACTTAACTGAGGTCGAGGACAGAGAGGTCAGAGTGGGAGCGGGGTGGAGAATTAAAATGGCAAGTGACCGGAAGCTCGGGGTCACGCTTGCAGACTGAACGGAGGTGTTCGTCAAAGTGATCACCCAATCTGCATTTGGTCTCCCCAGTGTAGAGGAGACCGCATCGTGAGCAGCGAATACAGTATGCTAACTTGAAAGAAGTACAAGTAAATCACTGTTTCACCTGGAAGGAGTATTTGGAGCCCTGGACAGTGGGAAGGGAGGAGGTGAAAGGGCAGGTGTTGCATCTCCTGCGCTTGCACGGGAAGGTGCCGTGGGAAGGGGAGGGGGTGTTGGGGGTAATGGAAGAGTGGACTAGTGTGTCGCGGAGGGAGCGATCCCTTGGTATGCTGAAAGGGGAAGGGAAGATGTGTTTGGTGGTGGGATCACGCTGGAGGTGGCAGGAATGGTGGAGGATGATCCATTGAATATGGAGGCTGGTGGGGGTGAAAGGTGAGGACAAGGGGAACCCTATCGTGGTTCTGAGAGGGAGGGGAAGGGGTGAGAGCAGAAGTGCAGGAAATGAGATGGACACAGTCGAGGGCCCTGTTAACTGTAATGAAGGGGAATCCTCGGTTGAGAAAAAAGGAAGCACTGGTGTGGAAGGTGGCATCATCAAGACAGGTGCGACGGAGACAGAGAAACTGGGAGAATGGAATAAAGTCCTTACAGGAAGTGGGGTGGAAGAAATTGTAATCAAGGTATCTGTGGCAGTCAGTGGGCTTATAGTAGATATTGGTTGAGAGCCTATCCCCAGAAATTGAGATAGGTAAAGCGAGGAAGGGAAGGGGAAAGTTGAAGATGGGCCATGTGAAGGTGAGGGTGAAGGGATAATTACTAGTCCTAGCCCTTTTTGGGCTACCCCAGATCAGGCGTATTCCCCAGACATTCACCTTCAACTAAAGTTCGAGGTAGCCAAATCCTATAAGATGCTTAATTGGGTCTAAAGGTCCAGACTATCTCTCCCTAAAGGAAAGGAACAACTTGAAGATGTTACCGTCCTCCAGATAGCACTTTAATTAAGTTTAACCAGACTGTAACCTTCTGGATATTATGAGGGTCCGGAATCCTCCCCCAGAATTGTGTAACTCCTCACCAAAGAGTGTACAGAGATTGAGTTTGCGAGTTTGATACAGAAGTACTCTGTGAGACAGTTCTAAAAATATATAGATTTATTAGAGAATGACATGTATTTAACAGCTGATGATTTCAGTCGCAACATTAACAGTTCTAAAAACAAATAGCTTACACTTCTTATTCTCAGAGATCCTTATTCTCAAATCTTAACTTAATTACATTTTTATATTTCTACTTCTTTCTTAATCCAGGATATCCACCAAAATCAAATAAAAGTACCTTTTTGATCCCTGAGACACAAAGAGTTAAAAACTTACAGAGCCTGCCTCTGAAGAGTGAGAGAATCGCGTTGCCCCTTTCAGCGACTTCTGACTTTCTATATTTTATATTCTTTCTCAGTGGTATATCCTTTGAAGTTTTCTGCTGATGTAAGCTAATTATCTCTAGTCATTCTTTCTGTTGACTTCTTTCTAGTCTTACTGTCAGTTCAGCTGTTAACTTGCAGAATCCTGTTTCTACCTTTAGCTGTTCAAATTTTATCATAAAAAATGGTTATGACAGATGTATCTATTTGATGCCATTCTTACGAAGTTCTTCCATTCAATTCTTAAATTACTTTAGCTGGTTGAAAGCAGACGTCGTGTCTCCTAACTGTTCCAAGTTCAATACAAACACAATGTGATTGCTTGGTGCATTTATTGAAGTCTTCTCTTTGTACCTTTTACAATACGTAAATCAAAAACACTTCAACTAGGGTGATCTATGCATTTCTTAGCTACTTCAATTGGTTGTGTTTGTAGTGTATGTGCCTTTAAGTCAAAACTACTTTTACAGCTCCTGTATACTGTAGTACCGGCAGTGACCACACCGGTATATAAGCTTTGTGCATGCCTCTGTACCCCCAGTCTAGAGACTACCCTCCTCCAGTAAAGACCTGTTATTTGTTAATGTACAGCATCCGTGTGATTATTTAATAATAGCATATCCACTGAACCACGGATCCAACAGTGGCGACGAGTGTCGATTTGAATCTACCTGCAACATAAAAAAAAAATAGTTGAGGCCAGGAACACGGGCGTCAACCACGAGCAACTGCCCAGCAGTCAGGCAGAGATCCAACTTCGCAGGGGAGGCTGTGGAGAGCCGGGCTTGGTTCCCCAGCCACAACGAGCAGTAAGAGACTGACGACAGGTCCAGCGCAGACCCTTCCCGAGCAGCGGCGGCTGGAGCCGACCGACGGCGGAGAGAGAGCCGAGCAGCGTCGACGGGGTAAGACAGGGGTGAAGAGCGCAGGGCGCAGCCGGGAGTTGAACACCGAGCGGCGTCGAGGAAAATAAAACAAACCGGAGAGAGAGAGGGTAAGAAACAGCCGGGTTCTAGACTGAGCGGCGTCAAAAAATATAAAAAGAAGAACGCGCAGAGCACAGCCAGTGCTCACGGGCTGAACAGGGTCCGCGGGGCGAAGAAAGGAGAGACGCCATTGAGCCGCGGAGAAGAAGTGAGAGCGCGGGAGATGCCATTGAGCCGCGGAGAAGAAGGAAGAGCACGGGAGGCGCCATTTTTAGAAGCCGCAGCGGAGAAGAAGGGCGAGCGCGGGAAGGAAGGAAAGCGTGGGAGATGCCATTTTGTGCCAGCGGAGAAGAAGGGGAAGCGCGGGAGGCACCATTTGTAATGGTTAACGCACAACCAAGGATGCCGAAGAGTGGCAGTATCTCTACGTTCGACAATGAAGTTGAAGATTGGGCGACATATGTGGAACGTATTGAGGTGTACTGCAGGGCGAATGAAGTGCCAGATGCTAATAAAGCACTGGTTCTGTTAAATTCCATGAGTGCAAAAACTTATGGGTTACTGCGAAATCTAATAACCCCAGAGAAGCCAGTAAACAAGAATTTTGAAAGCATAGAGGAAATCTCCACAGGAGAAGTACAAAAAGATACACCAGGTGATGGACAGTGGTTCAGACGAACAGAAAAGTGACACAGACTCCGGAAGCAAGGAGCTAGGTTGTCTGAAACTACATAAGGTAACCGAAATGGAGGATCACCAGACTATCTGGGTTACACTCAAGATAGACAGAGTCCAAGTGGAAATGGAATTGGACACAGGGTCAGCTCTAACAGTCATGAATCAAAGAAACTACAAGCGGCTATTTTCACACATACCCTTGAAAGCTACAGAGATTGTCTTAAAGGTGTATACGGGGCAAAAAGTCTACCCCAAAGGAAAAATAAGGGTGAAAGTGACATATAAAGGCCAGGAAATACCTAAAATGGATATATATGTATTGCCAAATAGAAGACCACCACTGCTAGGACGTGAATGGATCCAGAAGATACAATTAGATTGGCATTCCATACAGGCACTGAAGGTTGAGGCCAAAAAGGATGACGACGTCACACCTGGACGACTGTCAAAAATGCTAACTGACGCAAAAGAAGTGTTCCAGGAGGGACTAGGAACACTAAAAGGAATAACAGCAACGATTAAAATAGAGGAAAATGCAAGCCCAAAGTTTCTGAAGGCCAGACCAGTGCCTTATGTGATCAGACCAGCTGTTGAAGCAGAGCAGGAAGGGTTGGAACGTTCAGGAGTACTGTCCAAAGTGGACTGGAGCGAGTGGGCTACACCCATCGTTCCTGTAAAGAAGAGGTCGTTGAGTAATACGCCTGGGGAACCAAAGAAGGTCCGCATCTGTGGGGATTTTAAGGTGACAGTGAACCCAGTCCTTCACACGGTGCAATATCCGCTTCCACGAATTGAGGATATTTTCGCCTCGCTAGCTGGAGGTAAACGCTTCACCAAAATTGATCTAGCCCAGGCGTACTTGCAAATGGAGGTAGAAGAAGCTTCGAAACATTACCTTACGATCAACACTCATAAAGGTCTCTATCAATACAACCGGCTGGTGTTTGGAGTAGCCTCGGCTCCGGCTATCTGGCAAAGGGTGATGGATCAGGTCCTGCAAGGGATTCCAGGGACCCAGTGTTATTTGGACGACATCTTGGTCATGGGCGAAAATGACGGTGATCACCTCGCCAACTTGGAGAAGGTGCTCACCAGATTAACAGAGTATGGGCTACGAGCGAATCGCCACATGTGCGAGTTTTTCCAGAAACAGATCTCGTATTGTGGCCACGTCATCGATGAAGAGGGGTTACATAAGTCCCCTGACAAGATTGAGGCAGTAGTCAAGGCTCCAGCACCGGAAAATGTGTCACAACTGAGGTCGTTCCTCGGGCTGGTAAACTACTACCACAAGTTCTTACCAGATTTGTCTACGGTATTACACCCGCTGAACACCCTACTGCAAACAGGGGTACCATGGAAGTGGGATGACGAACGTAGACGAGCTATCCAGAAGTGTAAAGAATTGATCACATCAGAAGAGGTGTTGGCCCATTTCAACCCAGCACTACCAATTCGTTTGGCATGTGATGCATCACCCTACGGTATTGGAGCGGTGCTATCGCATAAATTCCCAGACGGGTTGGAGAGGCCAGTAGCCTTTGCGTCTCGGTCACTAACCTCAGCCAAGCGCAACTACGCCCAGATTGACAGGGAGGCCCTCAGCCTAGTATGGGGAGTAAAAAAATTCAACCACTATCTGCATGGGTAGAAGTTCACCTTGCTGACTGACCACCAACCACTTGTCTCCATCTTTAATCCTAAGAAGGGCGTGCCAGTAGTGACTGCACAGCGGTTACAAAGATGGTCCCTGTTTCTAGGGGCGAATCAATATGAAATAGAATATAAAGGCACGAAACAGCATGGGAACGCTGATGGGCTATCGCGCCTGCCACTGCCTACTGTGGAGGAAGCACCAGCAGTGGACCCTATCGAGATATTTTATTCGTCAATAATTGAACGATTGCCAGTAACAAATGCGGATATAGAGAAGGAGACCCGCAATGATCCGACGCTGTCACGGGTATATGAATTGACGGTGAGGGGATGGCCAACACATAGCGACTCACTGTTGCCAGCATTCTCATCCAGAAGAGAACAGCTGTCAGTATGCCAGGGGACAGTGATGTGTGGATCCAGAGTGGTGATTCCACCCAAGTTAAGGGAGAGAGTGCTAAATGAGCTACATGAAGGTCATCTGGGGGGAGTGAAAATGAAAAGCCTTGCTAGGGCTTATGTGTGGTGGCCGGGAATCGATCAACAAATCAAAGACCTAACTAAGAGGTGCTTAGGATGCCAGAAGGTCCAAAATGCACCACCACATGCCCCTCTACACCCATGGGAGTGGCCCTCCTCTCCATGGCAACGGGTGCATATTGATTTCGCTGGTCCATTCATGGACTCAATGTTCTTAATAGCAGTGGATGCTCATTCAAAGTGGCCTGAGGTGATAAAAATGTCTTCAACCACTACAGAGAAAACGATTGCAGTCCTACGGACCATATTTGCCAGAAACGGTTTGCCAGAGCAGATTTGCTCTGATAATGGACCACAGTTTGTGTCCGACGAGTTCCAAAAATTCATGAAAAGGAATGGGGTAAGGCATTACACATCCGCCCCGTATCATCCAGCCACAAATGGATTGGCTGAGAGGTTCGTACAAACCTTTAAGAAGGCGATAAAGGCCATGTGCGACGATGAAATTCCACTACAGCATAAGATGGACAATTTCTTATTAGCCTACCGAAACGCGACACATGCAGTTACCAACCTGACCCCGGCCATGATGTTCTTTAACCGAAGGTTCTGATCTCATCTGGACTTGCGCAGACCAAATGTGCGAAGAAATGTTGAGGACAAACAATTCCAGCACATCAATGAGAAGCCGACAAGGAGCTTCAATGTAGGGCAACCAGTCTTGGCCCGTGACAATCGAACAGAGAAGTGGCAACCCGGAACGATATGTACAAGGCAGGGGCCATTAATGTACACAGTGGATGTCGGGGAGAACATTGTGAGACGCCACGTCGATCAGATCTTAGCGTCACAGGAACGCGTCAACCCCATGTCTCGAGTACCTGGGGATGAACCCGACATACCGGTAGCATCTACTTCAGACCCAGTAGCAGTGGAACCCGATGAACTACCCGATGAAAAGGGGTCAGAATCGCCTCTGCACCAAGAACAAGAACCTCTGGAAAGGCACTATCCCGAAAGGGTCAGGAAGCCGCCCCAAAGACTGAATCTATAAATGGACTTTTGTTGTTTAAAGTACATGTTGAAATGTTAATTGTTATTTGAATATTAGGGGTATTACTAATCTAAAAGGGGAGGAATTGTAGTGTATGTGCCTTTAAGTCAGAACTACTTTTACAGCTCCTGTATACTGTAGTACCGGCAGTGACCACACCTGTATATAAGCTTTGCGCATGTCTCTGTACCCCCAGTCTAAAGACTACCCTCCTCCAGTAAAGACCTGTTATTTGTTAATGTACAGCATCCGTGTGATTATTTAATAATAGCCTATCCACTGAACCACGGATCCAACAGTATTAAGAATTATGTCTCCTGTCTTTCATTTGATATTACTTTTACAAAGGCACATGTTCCTTTAATGTTCTGTGTTTCTGTTCGAAGTGTTAATTTTTAACACTTTAAACTGGGTAATGATATTGTGTTTCTCCCAAACTGCAGACTCTCTGGAAGCAACCCTTTGTTGCTTCAATAGGGCCATTGTTTTAGTATCGACAACCAATTCCCATTTCAAAAGCTTGTATGGTGTTTACAGCTTGTGTTAACAACTGATCTTATCTCAAAAGCCTGTATTCTGTTTACAGCTTGTGTCTTTGAGGCTTTTAGATTTTTAAACCCAGTATATCATGTTTTAATAAAGTCAAAATTCTGTTCATAGAATGGTGTATTTTTCTGAAATATGGCTATTCCTTTACAAGGGAGGGAAATTGGAAGCAAAGTTAATGAAATTTTCCAGTTTGGGGTGAGAGCAGGAAACGGCCCTGATACAGTCATCAATGTATCCGAAAAAGAGGTGATGGAGGGGAGCTGAGTAGGACTGGAACAAAGAAAGTTCCACTTACCCCACAAAAAGGCAAGCATAGCTAGGACCCATAGTGAAATCTTTTATTTGGAGGAGGTGAGTGGAGTCAAAGGAGAAGTTGTTCAATGTAAGAACATATTCAGACAGACGAAGGAGGGTGGTGGTGGATGGGGATTGGTTGAGTCTCCATTCAAGGAAGAAGTGGCGAGCCTACAGACCATCATAGTGGGGGATGTAGAAGGACTGGGCATCCATGGTGATAAAGAGATGGTAAGGGCCAGGAAACTAGAAACTGTTAAAGTGGGGTAGGGCACGGAAGAGTCGTGGATGTAGATCGGAAGAGACTGGACAAGAGTAGAAAAAAGAGTCGAGATAGGAAGAAATCAGTTCCGTGGGGCAAGAACAGGCTGAAACAATGGATCTACCACAGCAGAGCAGTCCTGTTTGTGGATCTTGGGAAGGAGGTAGAAGTGGGCTACGCGGGGTTGGGGGACTACGAGGTTGGAGGCTTTGGGGGGAAGATTTCCAGAGGAAATTAGGTCAGTGACAGTCTGGGAAGCGATGGCTGATGTTCAGTGGTGGGGTTGTGGTCCAATGGAAGTTAAGAGGCGGTGTCGGAGAGTTGGCATTCAGGCTCCGCAAGGTTGAGATCTTTTGACCAAACAACAACAGTGCCTCCCTTGTCAGCAGGTTTAATGACAATGTCAGGGTTGGACCTGAGAACAGAGTGTTGCAAGTTCAGAGTGAGGTAGGTTAGAGTAAGTGAGGGGATTGGAGAAATTCAGATGGCCGATATCCCAATGAAACGATCAAGAGAGGGTAAGAGGCCAGAGGGAGGGATCCAGGTGGAACGAGAATTCTGAAGATGGGAGAAAGGGTCCGCTGTGTGGGAGGAAGACTCCTGGCCAAAGAATTTGCATGGAAGTGAAGGCAATGGAAGAAGAGCTCAGCATAGTGCAGGGCTGGAACCGATGTCCTAGGGGGAGTGTTTGCTAGTGCTGTGGGGGAGGGTTTAAACTAAAATGGAAGGGGGTTGGGAACCTGAGCAGGGAGACAGAGGAAAGGGAAACAAGGATTAAAGCAAAAGATAGGAAGGAGAAAAACAAAAGTAGCAGTCAGAGAAATCAACGGATTAAATCAAACATGGCCACAGTAAATAATAATTCTAATAGGTCTAAGAGCGTTAAAAAAACAAGCCTGAAGGCTTTGTGTCTTAATGCAAGGAGCATTTGTAATAAGGTGGATGAATTGACCGCGCAAATAGAGGTAAACGAATATGATTTGGTTGGGATTACGGAAACGTGGCTCATGGATGGCCAAGACTGGGAACTCAACATCCAGGGGTATTCAATATTCAGGAAAGATAGGCAAAAAGGAAAGGGAGGAGGGGTAGCATTACTGGTTAAAGAAGGGATTAACACAATTGTAATGAAGGATATTAGCTATGATGATGTGGAATCTGTATGGGTAGAATTGAGAAATACTAAGGGGAAAAAAACATTAGTGGGAGTGGTATATAGACCTCCAAACAGTAAGGCGGAGGTTGGGGATGGCATTAAAAGGGAAATTAAAGAAGCGTGCAATAAGGGCACAGCAGTCATCATGGGTGACTTTAATCTACATATAGATTGGGCTAACCAAATTAGCAACAATACTGTGGAGGAGGAATTCCTGGAGTGTTTACGGGATGGTTTCCTGGACCAATATGTCGAGGAACCAACCAGAGATCAGGCCATCTTAGACTGGGTATTATGTAACGAGAAAGGATTAATGAGCAATCTTGTTGTACGAGGCCCCTTGGGTCGGAGCGATCATAATATGATCGAATTCTTCATTAAGATGGAGAATGAAGTAGTTGACTCAGAAACTAGGGTCCTCAATTTAAATAAAGGAAACTATGATGGTCTGAGGAGCGAGTTGGGTAGGATTGATTGGGGAATGGCACTCAAAGGGTTGACGGTGGATAGGCAATGGCAAACATTCAAAGACCGAATGGATGAACTACAGAAGTTGTTCATCCCAGTTTGGCATAAAAATAAAACAAAAAAGGTGACTCAACCATGGCTAACAAGGGAAATTAGGGATAGCATAAGATCCAAGGAGAGGACATACAAATTGGCCAGAAAAAACAATAATCCTGAGGATTGGGAGCAGTTTGGGATTCAACAAAGGAGGACAAAGGGATTAATTAAGAAGGGGAAAATAGAATATGAGAGTAAGCTTGCAGGGAACATAAAAACTGACTGTAAAAGCTTTTATAGATATGTAAAGAGAAAAAGATTGGTGAAGTCAAGCGTAGGTCCCTTGCAGTCAGAATCAGGGGAATTTATAATGGGGAGCAAAGAAATGGCAGACCAACTAAATACATATTTTGGTTCTGTCTTCACAAAGGAGGACACAAATAACCTCCCAGAAATACCGCGGAACATAGGGTCTGATGAAAGGGTGGAACTGAAAGAAATCAGTATTTGTAGGGAAATGGTGTTAGGAAAATTGATGGGACTGAAGGCCGATAAATCCCCAGGGCCTGATAATCTACATCCCAGGGTACTTAAGGAAGTGGCCCTAGAAATAGTAGATGCATTGCTGGTCATCTTCCAGAACTGAATAGACTCTGGAACAGTACCCATGGATTGGAGGGTAGCTAATGTTACCCCACTATTCAAAAAAGGTGGCAGAGAAAAAGCGGGGAATTATAGCCTGACATCGCTAGTGGGGAAAATGCTAGAGTCCATTATAAAAGATGTAATAGCAGAGCACTTGGAAAGCAGTGACAGGATCGGACAAAGTCAACATGGATTTACAAAAGGTAAATCATGCTTGACTAATCCACTGGAATTTTTTGAGGATGTAACTGGTAAAATAGATAAGGGAGAACCAGTGGATGTGGTGTATTTGGACTTTCAGAAGGCTTTCGATAAGGTCCCGCATAAGAGGTAAGCGTGCAAAATTAAGGCACATGGAATTGGGGGCAAGGTATTGACTTGGATAGAGAACTGGTTGGCAGACAGAAAGCAAAGAGTTGGAATAAACGGGTCGTTTTCCGAGTGGCAGGCAGTGACTAGTGGGGTACCGCAAGGATCGGTCCTAGGACCCCAGCTGTTCACAATATATATTAATGATCTGGACGAGGGAATTGGATGTAATATCTCCAAATTTGCAGACGACACAAAGCTGGGTGGGAGGGTAAGCTGTGAGGAGGATGTCATGAAACTCCAGTACGATTTGGACAGGTTGGGTGATTGGGCAGAAACATGGGAAATGCACTATAATGTGGATAAATGTGAGGTTATCCACTTTGGTGGCAAAAACAGGAAGGCAGATTATTATATGAACGGCAATAGATTGGGAGAAGGGGAAGTACAAAGAGACCTGGGTGTTCTTGTGCACCAGTCGCTGAAGGTAAGCATGCAGGTGCCGCAGGCGGTTAAGAAGGCAAATGATATGTTGGCCTTTGTAGCAAGAGGGTTCGAGTACAAGAACAAGGATGTCTTGCTGCAGTTGTACAGGGCCTTGGCGAGACCGCACCTTGAGTATTGTGTGCAGTTTTGGTCACCTTACCTAAGGAAGGACGTTCTTGCCATGGAGGGAGTGCAGCGAAGATTCACCAGGCTGATACCTGGGATGGCAGGAATGACGTACGAGGAGAGATTGTGTCAATTGGGCTTATACTCACTGGAGTTTAGAAGATTGAGAGGGGATCTCATCGAAACCTATAAAATTCTGTCAGGTCTGGACAGACTAGATGCAGAAAGGATGTTTCTGATGGCCGGGGAGTCCAGAACCAGGGGTCATAGTCTAAGGATAAGGGGTAAGCCATTTAGGACTGAAATGAGGAGGAATTTCTTCACCCAGAGAGTGGTGAACCTGTGGAATTCTCTGCCACAGAGGGCGGTGGAGGCCAGTTCATTAAATATATTCAAGAAAGAGTTGGATATATTTCTTGAGGCTAAAGGGATCAAGGGATATGGGGAGAAGGCAGGGACAGGGTACTGAATTTGGATGATCAGCCATGATCTCATTGAATGGTGGAGCAGGCTCGAGGGGCCGAATGGCCCACTCCTGCTCCTATCATCTATGTTTCTATGAGCACAAAATTCATTGAGGTGAGGTGTAAGGGGATGAAGCTGAGGCCTTTGCTGAGGACTAATTGTTCAGGGTCAGAGAGAGGAAGGTCAGAAGGCATTTTCTTATTATGAAAATAAAGGAGGGTTGGGATCAGAGGAAAGTGAAGGGGAAGAAGGATCAGGAGGAGCATTGGTATCTAGAAAGATCTTGTTAATTCATTCGAGGAAGAAGTTACTCACTGTGTAAGTACAGAAGTTCTTGTTTAGTAAACAGGATAAGGGTTGCTCACTGATAACTACTAATCAAGCAAGGATAAAGTTAACCCTAGTCCCTTGTTGTTGACTGTTACAGTACTTGGTGGGGGGGGGGGGTTGTGGATTTTACCCCCTGTTTTAACTGTGATTGTATTTGTTTTGTCACTTTAATGAATTATGATCCTATGGAATTCTAAAGCATTTCTAATAGGAATCAGACCCCAGCATTCCTCACATTGTAGTGTTTATGTTTATCTCTGATTGTTTGTGTAGCTAATTGCTCTGGGTGAAACTTGATATTTTTACAATCTGTGCGGTGTATGAACCAGAATAGTTTGTACATTTGGTGTACTACACACACCAATGTATGGCTGTAGCCAAAGAATTATGTGCTTTAGTCGGACTGATTAAATGTTAGATGACATCTGTTTTCTTACTTGCAAGCAAGAAAATATGTTTACTGGTAAATGCTACTGCCCATACGGAGTTCGGTGCTTTGTATCGTATTTAACAGTCATAAAGATGGCAGCATGCCAATCCAGCTCCTTGTGATTTTATAACAAACATAATTTTTAAATCTTAAACATGCTGCTATAAAGAACTTGCCATTGAGAATAGTCCAAATGTTATTTGGTATAAATTCACAGAGGGCTTGATCTGTCTGCCACCTTCTTAACTGCTACAAAACAAGCTGCTCCATCGGCAGCAAAGGCTGGGCTGTTGTCAGCAGGATCTTCCTGCTTCAAATCAAAACCTCTGACAATACAAGACCTTGAAATGTTCATTCCAGACACAATCCTACAAAACAAAACATTCTTGCATATAGAATATACACTTGGGAACAGTAGAATATGAAAGATACACACCGGGGAACAATGAGATTAGGTTTACTGGGTTGTGTTTTCATGGGCTTATTGGGATATGTGTCCATGGGTTTGTTGAGTCGTGTGTTCATGGGTTTGTTGAGTCGTGTGTTCATGGGTTTGTTGGGTCGTGTGTTCATGGGTTTGTTGGGTCGTGTGTTCATGGGTTTGTTGGGTCGTGTGTTCATGGGTTTGTTGGGTCGTGTGTTCATGGGTTTGTTGGGTTGTGTGTCGATGGGTTTGTTGGGTCGTGTGTTCATGGATTTGTTGGGTCGTGTGTTCATGGGTTTGTTGGGTCGTGTGTTCATGGGTTTGTTGGGTCGTGTGTTCATGGGTTTGTTGGGTCGTGTGTTCATGGGTTTGTTGGGTCGTGTGTTCATGGGTTTGTTGGGTCGTGTGTTCATGGGTTTGTTGGGTCGTGTGTTCATGGGTTTGTTGGGTCGTGTGTCGATGGGTTTGTTGGGTCGTGTGTTCATGGATTTGTTGGGTCGTGTGTTCATGGGTTTGTTGGGTTGTGTGTTCATGGGTTTGCTGGGTCGTGTGTCCATGAGTTTGTTGGGTCGTGTATTCATGGGTTTGTTGGGTCGTGTGTCCATGTGTTTGTTGGGTCGTGTGTCCATGGGTTTGTTGGATCTTGTGTTCATGGTTTGTTGGGTCGTGTGTTCATGGATTTGTTGGGTCGTGTGCTCATGAGTTTGTTGGGTCGTGTGTCCATGGGTTTGTTGGGTCGTGTGTCCATGGGTTAGTTGGGTCGTGTGTTCATGGGTTTGTTGGGTCGTGTGTCCATGGGTTTGTTGGGTCGTGTGTCCATGGGTTAGTTGGGTCATGTGTCCATGGGTTTGTTGGGTCGTGTGTCGATGGGTTTGTTGGGTCGTGTGTCGATGGGTTTGTTGGGTCATGTGTCCATGGGTTAGTTGGGTCATGTGTCCGTGGGTTTGTTGGGTCGTGTGTCGATGGGTTTGTTGGGTCGTGTGTCCATGGGTTTGCTGGATCATGTGTTCATGGGTTTGTTGGGTCGTGTGTCCATGGGTTTGTTGGGTCATGTGTCCATCGGTTTGTTGGGTCGTGTGTTGATGGGTTTGTTGGGTCGTGTGTTCATGGGTTAGTTGGGTCATGTGTTCATGGGTTTGTTGGGTCATGTGTCGGTAGGTTTGTTGGGTCTTGGGTCAATGGGTTTTTGGGTCGTGTGTTCATGGGTTTGTTGGGTCGTGTGTTCGTGGGTTTGTTGGGTCGTGTGTCCATGGGTTTGTTGGGTCGAGTGTTCATGGGTTTGTTGGGTCGTGTGTCCATGGGTTTGTTGGGTCGTGTGTCCATGGGTTTGTTGGGTCGTGTGTTCATGGGTTTGTTGGGTCGTGTGTCCATGGGTTTGTTGGGTCGTGTGTCCATGGGTTAGTTGGGTTATGTGTCCATGGGTTTGTTGGGTCGTGTGTCGATGGGTTTGTTGGGTCGTGTGTCGATGGGTTTGTTGGGTCATGTGTCCATGGGTTAGTTGGGTCATGTGTCCGTGGGTTTGTTGGGTCGTGTGTCGATGGGTTTGTTGGGTCGTGTGTCCATGGGTTTGCTGGATCATGTGTTCATGGGTTTGTTGGGTCGTGTGTCCATGGGTTTGTTGGGTCATGTGTCCATGGGTTTGTTGGGTCGTGTGTTGATGGGTTTGTTGGATCGTGTGTCCATGGGTTTGTTGGGTCATGTGTTGATGGGTTTGTTGGATCGTGTGTCCATGGGTTTGTTGGGTCGTGTGTTCAGGGGTTTGTTGGGTCATGTGTCCATGGGTTTGTTGGGTTGTGTGTCCATGGGTTTGTTGGATCTTGTGTCCATGGGTTTGTTGGATCTTGTATCCATGGGTTTGTTGGGTTGTGTGTCGATGGGTTTGTTGGGTCGTGTGTCCATGGGTTTGTTGGGTCGTGTGTCCATGGGCTTGTTGGATCGTGTGCCCATGACTTTGTTGGGTCGTGTGTTCATGGGCTTGTTGGGTCGTGTGTTCATGGGTTTGCTGGATCATGTGTCCATGGGTTTGTTGGATTGTGTGTCCATGACATTGTTGGGTCGTGTGTTCGTAGGTTTGCTGGATCGTGTGTTCATGGGTTTGTTGGATTGTGTGTCCATGACTTTGTTGGGTCGTGTGTTCATGGGTTTGTTGGGTCGTGTGTTCATGGGTTTGCTGGATCGTGTGTCAATGGGTTTGCTGGATCGTGTGTTCATGGGTTTGTTGGGTCGTGTGTCCATGACTTTGTTGGGTCGTGTGTTCATGGGTTTGCTGGATCGTGTGTTCATGGGTTTGTTGGGTCGTGTGTTCATGGGTTTGTTGGGCCGTATGTCGATGGTTTTGTTGGGTCATGTGTTCATGGGTTTGTTGGGTCGTGTGTCCATGGGTTTGTTGGGTCATCTGTTCATGGGTTTGTTGGATCATGTGTCGATGGGTTTGTTGGGTCACGTGTCCATGGGTTTGTTGGGTCGTGTGTTCATGGGTTTGTTGGGTCGTGTGATCATGGCTTTGTTGAATCATGTGTTCATGGGTTTGTTGGGTCGTAGTCATAGAGTCATAGAGTTATACAGCACAGAAAAAGGCCCTTCGGCCCATCGTGTCCATGCCGTCCATCAAGCCCTGTCTATACTAATCCAATTTTCCAGCACTTGGTCCATAGGCTTGTATGCTATGGCGTTTCAAGTGCTCATCTACATGCTTCTTGAATGTTGTGAGGGTTCCTGCCTCTACCACCCTTTCAGGCAGTGAGTTCCAGATTCCAACCACCCTCTGGGTGAAAAGGTTTTTCCTCAAATCCCCTCTAAACCTCCTGCCCCTTACCTTGAAACTATGCCCCCTTTTTATTGACCCCTCTACTAAGGGGAAAAGTTCCTTTCTATCTACCCTATTATGCCCCTCATAATTTTGTACACCTGAATCAGGTCCCCCCTCAGCCTTCTCTGCTCTAAGGAAAACAACCCCAGCCTGTCCAGTCTCTCTTCATAGCTGAAACGCTCCAGCCCAGCTAACATCCTGGTGAATCTCCTCTGCACCTTCTCCAATGCAACCCCATCCTTCCTATAGTGTGGCGACCAGAACTGCACACAGTATTCCAGCTGTGGCCTAACTTGCGTTTTGTACAGCTCCATCATAACCTCCCTGCTCTTATATTCTATGCCTTGGCTAATGAAGGCAAGTATCCTATATGCCTTTTTAACCACCTTATCCACCTGTCCTGCTGCCTTCAGGGATCTATGTACATGCACACATGTACATGTCGTGTGTTGGTGCTGCTTCTCCCAAATGAGCTGCCACTCATGAGCCAAAATCGAGCCCTTAAGGGATTGAGAAAATGGGGAGGTAAGATTGTGATCAATCAAGATGGAGGTTTTACTGTGGCTAAAGACCGTTTCCTGCTCCTAAACATACTGATAATATTTTACTGGTTATGTATCTTCAGTTTTCTGGAATGTGTTTACAGTGGGTTTTGGCCCCAATTTTAACTCCGCGCCAGTTCTTGACAGGTATTTTAACTTCCCGGATAACAACAGAAAATGCTGGAAAAACTCAGCAGGTCAGGCAACATCCGTGGAGAGAAATTTGAGTTGACGTTTCGGGTCGAACCCTTCTTCAAAACTGGAAAGAAAAGAAAATACATCGAAGGCAGGGCTGCGATCGGACAAAAGAAGTGAAAGAAACAAAAGAAGTAAACGAGACAATAAAAGGTATACGAAGCTAGACGGGATGGTAATAGGCTGAGATTAGGTGTGAAGTGTACTGGCAGGGCAAGAGATAGCTGCCAGGTGTGAGAGAGAAACAAAAGGAAAGGGGGGGGGGGGGAAAGGAGTGGAAAAATTACAAGAAAAAATGTAACAGGGGCCGAGGTTATGATCTGAAATTGTTGAACTCGATATTGAGTCCGGAAGGCTACAGAGTTCAATATCGAGTTCAACAATTTCAGATCATAACCTCGGCCCCTATTACATTTTTTCTTGTAGTTTTTCCACTCCTTTCCCCACCCCCCCTTTTCCTTTTGTTTCTCTCTCACACCTGGCAGCTATCCCTTGCCCTGCCAGTACACTTCACACCTAATCTCAGCCTATTACCATCTCGTCTAGCTTCGTATACCTTTTATTGTCTCGTTTACTTCTTTTGTTTCTTTCACTTCTTTTGTCCGATCGCAGCCCTGCCTTCGATCTATTTTCTTTTCTTTCCAGTTTTGAAGAAGGGTTCGACCCGAAACGTCAACTCAAATTTCTCTCCACGAATGTTGCCTGACCTGCTGAGTTTTTCCAGTATTGTCTGTTGTTATTTCGGATTTCCAACATCTGCAGTATTTTGCTATCATTTTAACTTCCCGGCTTCATTTAAATCCTGCCGACTGACTTCCCACTCTCTCCGGCAGCAGGTAAGTGGCGGGATTGGCTGCTGGACCATCCCGCGGGGTTCCTGCCAATCAGGAGGGTATGAGGGGAGAGGTGGGGTAGGCAAGTTAACGGCAAGAGAGGCTTTAGTTTTCCCTGTGGGGTCCGAAATAACAATACAGCTCCTCCTTGCTCCACGAAAATAAAAAGCAAAGAAACATAGTTAAAATGTCTCTTTTTTTTTTGGGCCTCCACACAGTCCCCGATCCTCTTCGTCACTGAGTTGGCCTGGTGGGAAACTCACTACCACTTCCCGCTCAGGCCGCCTAGGCAAAGTTGCAGTCATTTTGTGGCCTGGTCCTCATTTAAATAGAATCGGCAAGCTGCGGGCGCTAAGCGGCTGCAGCTTGCTGGATTCAGGTAATACTAGGCGGCCGGGAAGTGCTGCTGCCCAGCTGGTAGTAAGGTATGACCTGGGGGGCAAGGGGGAAGGTCACGATCGCAGAGCTGGTGACCCCACGGCGGCAACAGCCCAGGTTATCCTTGTGGAGCTCCTCCTGGCCCCACACAAAATTATTTTCAAACTTAACCTTTTTGGGGGCCTCTTCGGCTGTCCCGCCAGTAAAAACTGGGCGGAGCGTGCACGGCACATGCTCCAACTAGTTGTGTCCTAAAATGGCAATCAGGGTCCCATGGCCATCATAGGACCCCAATTTGCAAATGATAGTGGACCTACCGCCTGATACAGGTGGCCACTTCGGCTGCCCAATGGTAGGCCCCTGTCAAAATGGCGGCGGCCAGAGAGATAATATGAACGCTAAGTCTACCGACCCCATTTTGAGGCCATTACCACCCTATTATCGACAAATTCGGCAAGTTAAAACCAAGCCACATAGATTCTGTTTAGCTTACATTGCAAAACAGTTCTGTTCTGTGCCCATATTCTTCCTTCATATAGCTCAAATATGGTTTTGGAGAACGAGGTCACCGGTGCAGTGTCCGGGTATCAATAATACTCTGACTGCAGGAGAACAATAAAACAGGTATTTACTGAACAGAGGGGAACTCAAGACTGAAGTACAGAAGCCTGCTATGGCTTTATATACAGGGGTGGTCACTGCCGGTACTGCAGTATAGAATCAGTTCTTCTCTTAAAGGTACATACACAACAATTCCTCCCCTTTTAGATAAGCAGTACATAACACTCATTTAACAACTAAATAATAACTAATTACAATTACAATTTTCTCTGTACTATATACATCAACTGAAATAATCATTTATAAGTTCAGTCTTTGAGGAGGCTTCCTGATCCTGACTGGATAGCGCCTTTCTCGAGTATCCTGTTCTTGTGGCGGAGTTGATTCTGGCTCATTGTCATTGGTTGGTTCGTCAGCTTCCAATACCACTGCTTCTGAGGTAGACGCAATCTGTACTTCGGGTTGATTACCAGGTGCACCTGCTCGTGGTATGGGTTTGGCTTGTTCCTGTGACTCTAGAATCTGGTCAGCATGGCGTCTCACGATGCTCTCTCCAATGTCCACTGTGTACATTAGTGGTCCCTGTTGTGTGCATATCGTTCCTGGCTGCCATTTTTCTGTTCGGTAGTCGCGGGCCAAGACTGGTTGCCCTATCTTGAAGCTCCTGGTTGGCTTCTCATTTATGTGCTGGAATTGCTTATCCTCAACATCCCGGCTTATGTTTGGTTTGAGCAAATCCAGGCGACATCTTAGCCTTCGGTTGAAGAACATTATGGCTGGAGCTTGGTTGGTGACTGCATGTGTCGCATTCCAGTAAGCAAACAAGAAATTATCCACCTTGTGTTGTAGTGGCATGTCGTCATTATGCATTGCCTTTATTGCATTTTTAAAGGTCTGAACAAACCTCTCAGCCAATCCATTTGTGGCTGGATGATATGGGGCAGATGTGTAATGTTTCACCCCATTATTCCTCAGAAACCTCCGGAAATCCTCGGACACAAACTGTGGCCCATTGTCAGAGCAAATCAGTTCTGGCAAGCCATTCCTGGCGAAGATGGTCCGTAGGACTGCAATAGTTTTCTCCGTGGTGGTGGAGGACATTTTGATGACCTCTGGCCATTTCGAATGGGCGTCCACAGCGATTAGGAACATTGAGTCCATAAATGGACCAGCAAAATCAATGTGTACCCGTTGCCATGGAGATGAGGGCCACTCCCATGGATGTAGCGGGGCCTGTGGTGGAGCGTTTTGGACCTTCTGGCATCCTATGCATCTCTTGGTCATACCCTCGATTTCTTTATCGATTCCCCGCCACCACACAAATGCCCTGGCTAGGCGCTTCATTTTTACCCCTCCCAGATGACCCTCATGAAGCTCATTGAGCACTCTATCTCTCAACTTGGGTGGAATTACCACTCGGGATCCACACATCAAGGTCCCCCGGCACACTGACAGCTGTTCTCTCCTTGGCGAGAATGCTGGCAACAGTGAGTCGCCATGTGCTGGCCATCCCTTCACCGTCAAATCATAGACCCAAGAGAGTGTCAGGTCATTTCGGGTTTCCTTCTCTATACTTGAGTTTGTAACAGGTAGACATTCGACTATAGTCGCATGGAATATCTGAACAGGGTCCACTGCAGGTGCTTCCTCTACCGTAGGCAACGGTAGGCGCGACAGCCCATCAGCGTTTCCATGCTGTTTCGTACCCTTGTACTCTATGTCGTACTTATGTGCCCCTAGAAAAAGTGACCATCTTTGCAGCCGTTGCGCCGTCGTCATGGGAACGCCCTTCTTTGGGTTAAAAATGGAGACCAGGGGCTGATGATCAGTCAGTAGGGTGAATTTCTGCCCATGCAGATAGTGATTGAACTTCTTCACCCCCCCACACCAGGCTGAGGGCCTCCCTGTCAATCTGGGCGTAGTTACGCTTGGCTGAGGCTAACGAGCGTGACGCAAAGGCTATTGGCCTCTCTGAACCGTCAAGGAATTTGTGTGACAGCACCGCTCCGATGCCGTAGGGAGACGCATCACATGCTAACCGAATCGGTAGTGTTGGATTGTAGTGGGCCAATACTTCTTTTGAAGTGATTAGGCATTTACATTTCTGAAAGGCACGCTTACACTCATCACTCCATTTCCATGTTACTCCAGTTTGCAGTAGGGCGTTCAGTGGGTGCAGAATTGTAGATAAATTCGGCAAGAACTTATGGTAGTAGTTCACCAACCCGAGGAACAACCTCAGTTGCGACACATTTTCCGGTGCTGGAGCCTTGATTACAGCCTCAATCTTGTCCGGCGACTTATGTAACCCTTCCTCATCAATCATGTGGCCACAATACGAGATTTGTCTCCTGAAGAACTCGCATTTGGGGCGGTTGGCTCGTAGCCCATATTCCTGTAATCTCGTGAGCACCTGCTCCATGTTGGCAAGGTGTTCACTGTCATTTTCGCCCGTAACCAGGATGTCGTCCAAATAACACTGGGTCCCCGAGATCCCTTGCAGGACTTGTTCCATCGCCCTCTGCCAAATAGCCGGGGCCGATGCTACCCCGAATACCAGTCGATTGTACTGGTAAAGGCCTTTGTGAGTGTTTATCGTGAGGTATTTCCTAGATGCTTCTTCCACCTCCATTTGTAGATACGCTTGGGCCAGATCAATCTTTGTAAAGCGTTTCCCTCCAGATAGTGAGGCGAAAATATCTTCTATCCGTGGAAGTGGATATTGTACTGTGTGCAGGACTGGGTTCACAGTTACCTTGAAGTCCCCACAGATGCGAACCTTCTTCGGTTCCCCAGGCGTGCTGCTCAATGATTTCTTCATTACAGGAACGATGGGTGTGGCCCACTCGCTCCAGTCCACCTTGGACAGCACACCCGAATGCTCCAGACTCTCCAGCTCTGCTTCAACGGCTGGGCGGATCGCGTAAGGTACCGGTCTGGCCTTAAAAATCTTGGGTTTGCGTTATCTTCGATTTTTATCGTTGCCGTTACTCCTTTTAGAGTCCCAAGTCCTTGTTGGAACACCTCTTTCACGTCAGTTAGAATTTTTGACAGTCGTCCAGGTGTGACGGCATCATCCTTTTTATCAGTCACAGTTAGCGCCTGAATAGAATGCCAATCCAATTGTATTTTTCAGATCCATTCACGTCCCAATAATGGTGGTCCTCCATCTGGTAGTATATATAGGTACAGTTTCTGTGTTTCCTTGCCATTGTATTCAACTGGCACCCTTATTTTTCCTCTGTGGTAGACTTTTTGCCCCGTGTATGTCTTCAATACAATGGACGTGTCCTTCAAGGGTATGTGTGAGAATAGCCGCTCATAGTCTCGTCGATTCATGACAGTTAGGGCTGATCCTGTGTCCAATTCCATCTTTACTGGGGACCCTGCTATCATGAGGGTGACCCAAATGGTTCGGTGATCCTCCTTTGCGATCACGTTGTGTAACTTTAGACAACTTAGTCTCCTGCTCCCGGAGTCCTTATCACTCTCCTGATCTTCCGAACTACTGTCTGTCAATTTCTTTACTTGTACTTTTCCTTAGTAGTTCTTGTAGTGTTGGTTTTCTTTCCCGACCTGCAGACTCTTGCTATGTGTCCCATTTTCCCACATTGCCTGCATACTTTGTCCTTAACCCAGCAGTCCTTCTGATCATGGGTTGTTCTGCTGCAGCGATAGCACTTTTCTGCTCCATACGCCATTTCGTTAGCACTGTATTCTTGTGGTTTCTGTTGTATTTCCGCAGCTCCCCGTGCTGCTGCTTCGTAGGATACTGCCACGCTGAAAGCCTGTTCTAGCGTCAGGTCCTTTTCCGAAAGTAGTCGTTTCTGGGTTCCTTCACTCTGGAGCCCGCAGACAAACTTATCCCGTAAGGTGTCTGCCAGTCCTGCTCCGAACTGGCAGTGCTTCGATAACTTGCGTAGTTCCATAAGATAGTCAGCATTGCACTCATCTTTGTGCTGGTTTCTTTTATGGAACTTGAATCTTTCTGCTATCAGCAGCGGTGTAGGGTTTAGGTGTTCCTGTAAGATATTAACAATCTCTTCAAAACTTTTCTCCATTGGTTTAGCTGGGGTAATTAAATTCCGCAATAGGCCGTACGTTCTCGCGCCCGTCAAATTGAATAATACCGACGCCTTCTTTCCATCGGCCACCTCATTTGCCTCGCAGTACACTTCAATTCTTTCCACATACGTGGTCCAGTCTTCTACCTCGTTGTCGAAAGCAGTGATACTGCCACTTTTCGGCATCTTGGGTGATTTAAAATGGCGCCTCCCGCGCTTTTTCTTCTTCACCAATGGATTAAAATGGCGCCTCCCGCGCTTTTCCTTCTTCCCCAATGGAATAAAATGGTGCCTCCCGCGCTTTTCCTTCTTCCCCTTGCTGCCACGCTGCTCCTAGCATTCTACAGGGTAATGGCGGCGACCCGCGGCTTTGGCGCGTATCACTTTTCCTTCCCCTCGTTCTATCCTCTCCACGCTGCCTGGTTCTTGAGCATCGACCGCGCCCTGTGCGCTCCACCCTCTCTCTCTCTCTCTCTCTCTCTTTTCCTCCCGACGACGCTGCAGAGCCCCTTTGCAGAGCCGCTTGATCAAGCCCGAGCCCGCCGCAGTCCGGAAGGGTCAGCGCATTACCTGCTACCAGCACGACTTGCTGGAACACCTCGACTGGGGAGCCAGGCCCAGCTCTCCACAGCCTCCCCTGCAACTCTCCGATGGATCCCTGGGCGGTTGCCCGCGGTCGACGCCCGCCGTTCTGACTCGACCTCCAAGAAGCTTCTCTTCAGGGAAAAGATCCCCGTGAGGTGATGCAGTACTGCAGGTGAGTTCGAACCTGCCCGTCGCCAATGTAGTGTCCGGGTATCAATAATACTCGGACTGCAGGAGAACAATATAACAGGTATTTACTGAACAGAGGGGAACTCAAGACTGAAGTACAGAGGCCTGCTATGGCTTTAAATACAGGGGTGGTCACTGCCGGTACTGCAGTATAGAATCAGTTCTTCTCTTAAAGGTACATACACAACAACCGGGATCATGAATATATTAAAACCCACAAAGGAAACAGGGATAAAGTTAAGAATGAGATCAAACACTTAAGTCTTAGCCTTATTCCCCCTTTCTAAATGCCAACTTATCTCCATTCAGATTTGAATTTTAGGCCTGGCTTTTGGCTCAAAAGCTAGGAGAGAGCAGCTGGTCTTAGTGGAACTGTACAATATTATAATTCTGTGACTCCCTTCATCTCCTCATTGCCCGCTAGCTCATGTCCTGTACTGCATCCCCCTGGTTGACAGCCCATGACACATCTGGGACTAGGTGGTCTTGGCAATCGCCTCCTTTTGTTTAATTTTCCAGATATTCGATTATAGTATAAAATGGTGATTGATATGAAACTTCATTACAAACTCATCATTTGCTGCTGTGGACTCCAGTTGATTTTGGATTCCTATGACATGCAAATATTGAACCTACATTACATTTTTAATGGGTCGTGCTGGACTACGTCACAGTCATTTCCATTCCATTTTCCCTGAAATCTACACAATGCACATATCAGCACAGATGCTTGAAGGTGATAACTGTGTAAATTTATACCTGTAGCCCAAGTGTATTTTCTGCCTAGCTTATAAATTTTGCTGAGGAGCTCACATTTGTCACCATTTATAATTTGCAGTCTGGTTGCAATTCCTAGGAGCTTTGTGCATGAATTTGAAGCTGTCAGCTGTGGCTCAGTGGTAGCACTTTTGCCTCCACGTCAGGAGGTTGTGGGTTCAAGCCCCATACCGTGGTACTTGAGCACTTAATCTAGGCTGACACTTCAGTACGAGGCAGTACTGAGGGGGTGCTGCACTGTCAGAGATGCTGTTTTTCAAATGAGACGTTAAACTAAGGTCCTGTCAGCCTTCTCAGGTGGTTGTAAAAGATCCCATGGCATCATTTCAAAGAAGAGTGGGGGGAGCTCTCCCTGGTTTCCTGGGCAATACTTATCCCTCGCTCAACATCACAAGATAAACAGATTGTCTAGTCATTCTTCTTCTTCTTCTTAGGCAGTCCCTCAGAACCGAGGATGACTTAAGGGTGGAAGATGCCTGTGCGTGAATTCTTTTAACGTGGGGTGGCCGTTGCACACCAGTTACCACACGGGCTTGACAGAGCAGGGTCATGGTCCAATGGCAAGGGGACCCAAGACGATTGGAGACCAGGCTCTGCTACATCGGCCTAGCACACACACACAAACATACTGCTACTGTCCTCCTCCCTCCTTCCCGCAGGTCCTCTCTGTCTGGGTTTCATAGGCTGCAGTGTGGTCCTCCCGACCTCACTCCTGGGGCCCGTGCTCACCCCTGGGCCTCGTCCTCGCTCCTGGGCTTCGACCTCACTCCTGGATCCCGTCCTCGCTCCTGGGTCCCGACCTCGCTCCTGGGCCTCGTCCTCGCTCCTGGATCCCGACCTCGCTCCTCGGCCTCGTCCTCGCTCCTGGGTCCCGACCTCGCTCCTGGGCCTCGACCTCGGTCCTGGGTCCCGACCTCCTTATAGTATGTCTCCTTCTAGTGAGTATGTCCCGCGGTGTCTCCTTCCAGTGAGTGTGTCCCGCGGTGCATCTCCTTCCAGTGACTGCGTGTCGGTCATTACTGTTTGTGGGAGCTTGCAGTGCATAAATTGTCTTCCACGTTTCCTACATTACAACAGTGACAAAGTACATCATTGACTGTACAGCACCTTGAGATATCCTGTGTTATGTATTGTGTGTTCTATTGTGTGTTCTCCTCCCACCTGTGGTGGCGCTGTCACAGGAGATAAATGGTTGGGTGTTCTCTGTTAAGTTTAGCTCTCTTTGTTCGGAACTTCCCAGAACTTCCTTTCCTTCCAATAAAGCACTTCATGTTTGAATCTCTGAGTTCTGAGACCTAAATTGTTTCTAGGTAGAAAGGTACCGACACAACAAGTGGCAACAAGGAGCGGACGAATCTGCGTACGTTATGGGTGCAGTGAGTAAACAGAAAATTTAATTTGAAACGTGAGATGGCTACTGTATTAGGAAACATCGGTGATTTTGATGAAAATGTGGAGCAATGGAGCACTTATACAGAACGTTTTGGCTATTTTGTATTGGCGAATGCAGTGGCAAATGAAAAGGTCGTGCCTACCTTTTTGAGTGTAATCGGGCCGAAGACATTCAATTTACTTCGCAGCCTCGTGCAACCAGATAAGCCAGGAACTAAAACATATAAGCAACTAGTGGAAATTCTTGGAGCACATTTTTCACCAAAACCTCTGGTTATTGCTGAGAGATTTAGATTTCATAAACGGAATCAAGAGGAGGGGGAATCAGTGACGATGTTTATTGCTGCTTTAAAAAGGTTGTCGGAACACTGCCAGTTCAAGGAGGTGCTGAATGACACCATTAGAGACAGACTTGTGTGTGGTCTGCAAGATGCAGCCACACCGAAGCGCCTTCTTACTAAGGGCAACCTTACTCTTGAAAAGGCCATTGAAGTTAGTGTCTCCATGGAGATGGCAGAAAAGGAGGCTCACCAGTTGAGTTCAACAGGGAGAGTTCACAAGGTGTCGTCTGAGCCTAAAGGTGCGCGGAACGGCACATGTTACCATTGTGGGAAAACGGGCCATCACGCTAATGACTGCTGGTGTACGGAGCTGGAATGCCGAAATTGTGGCAAAAAGGGTCACATTGAACGCGCCTGTAGAGGTAAAAAAAGAACTGACAGAGCTGGGAAGCATGGAAGCAAAATGTCTATATTTGGACAAGAGAGGAAAAAGAGTGTTCATTCAGTACAGTATGATGGAACAAGCAAAACAGAGGGGAGCGACACCTCTGAGGAGGAAGAGGTGCACATACTGACGGTTGCAGGTGATTTAAATGGCTACTGGGTGTCACCACTGGTGGAGGGACAATCAGTGCGGATGGAGGTGGACACAGGCGCGGCTGTGTCTCTTGTTTCAGACACTGTCTGCAACAAAATGCTAAAGCATCTTACCCTTCAGCCAACAAACATTGTGCTAAAGACGTATACCGGCGAACCTGTGGCCATGAGAGGCGTCATTGAGGTGACAGTTAAATTGAACGGACAACTGCAAAACTGCCACTATATGTGGTAAAGGGAAATTACCCATCGCTACTGGGACGTGCGTGGCTAGAGAAAATCACGCTGGACTGGCCTGCAGTCTGCATGATGTCAAAAGAGGAGTCAGGTCTGACTGCAGTGTTAAACAAACATGCAGAACTCTTCAATGGGGAACTTGGGAGCATGAAAAAGATCAGCGTGAGACTGGACATTAAACCTGACAGCAAGCCGAAGTTTCACAAAGCCCGACCTGTACCCTATGCAATTAGGCCAAAAGTTGAGGCTAACTTGGAGGCCTTAGTCGAGAATGGAGTCCTGGAGCCTGTGAGCGTGAGCAAATGGGCCTCACCCATTGTTCCTGTCCTGAAAAAGGATGGATCTGTTCGAATCTGCGGGGATTTTAAAGTGACTATTAACCCGGTGCTGTTTGCGGAACAGTACCCTCTTCCCCTCATTGATGGTCTTTTTACGGGCCTGGCCGGAGGGCAAAAGTTCAGCAAAATAGAATTATGCCAGGCTTATCTACAAATGCATGTCGATGACAAATCAAAGGAGCTGCTGACAATTGTGACACACAAGGGGCTATACAGGTACTGCCGCCTTCCATTTGGAATTACATTGGCCCCTGCTCTATTCCAAAGGGCAATGGATCAGATTTTGAGTGGACTGCCAGGAGTCCAGTGCTACCTGGATGACATCCTTGTCACTGGGACAAATGAGGAGGATCATCTTCTGAACTTGGATGCGACACTACAACGACTGAAAGAGTACGGACTCAGAGTTCGTAAAGACAAATGTGAATTCTTTCAGTCCGCAGTTGAGTACCTGGGGCATGTGATTGACACTACTGGCCTGCATAAGGCGCTGTCAAAGGTCAAGGTTATCGTGGAGGCCCCAGCACCCCAGAATGTGAGCCAGTTACGTTCATTTCTGGGGCTACTTAACTACTATGGGAAGTTTATTCCAGACTTAGCAACATTGCTGAAGCCGTTACATCAGTTGCTATGTCAAGGCAAAACATGGAAATGGACTGAACTGTGCAACGAAGCTTTCGCCCAAGCAAAGAAAGCATTGCTGAAATCGGAGGTCCTGTCACACTTCGACCCAAAGCTACCCGTGCAACTAGCATGTGATGCACCACCATATGGTGTGGGAGCAGTCATATCCGACATCATGCCTTCGGGTGAAGAGAAACCTATCGCCTTCGCATCACGAACCTTGAACAAGGCCGAGAGTAACTATGCGCAGATCGAGCGCGAAGCCTTGGGAATCATTTTTGGAACTCGAAAATTTCATCAGTACCTGTTTGGGAGAAGGTTCACACTCCTGACGGACCGCCATCCATTGACTTCAATCTTCGGGCCCCACACCGGAATTCCGTCTCTCGCTGCAAGCAGGATGCAAAGGTGGGCTTTACTGTTGTCAGGACACACATACGACATCAAATATCGCAAATCTGACTTGCACGGCAACGCAGACGGTCTCTCGAGGCTACCCTTGCCTGTTACTCCCCCAGAGCCTCATCAGATAGACATCTTCTACTTTAGACAAGTTGAGGGAGCACCTGTCACTGCAGTTCAGGTGCGAAGGTACACCCGCAATGATCCAGTCCTGTCTGAGGTAATGGACGATGTCATTCGAGGGAGAGCTATAGGAGATTCTCCTAGTTTGAAACCTTACGTTTCAACAAGAAATGAGCTCTCCGTCCAGGCAGGTTGTCTTCTTTGGGGACGCCGTGTCATCATTCCGCCACCTCTGAGGGAACCTATACTGCAACAACTTCATACAGGCCACAGTGGGATGGTTCGGATGAAGGAAATGGCAAGAAGCTACTTCTGGTGGCCAGGTCTCGATGGGAATATTGAGGAGAAAGCCAAAACATGTTCCACAGCTGGCAACCCTACACCCCTGGGATTGGCCTGCAGAAGTGTGGCAGCGAGTACATGTGGACTTCGCCGGTCCTTTCGAAGAGAAGATGTTTATGGTGGTTGTGGACGCTCGTAGCAAGTGGCCGGAGGTCGCTGTGATGAGGTCTATCACGGCAGAGAAAACAATTGAGAAACTTGGTGAGATGTTCAGCCGTTATGGCTCACCAGAACAACTCGTAAATGACAGCGGTCCACAATTTGTATCACAGGAGTTTGCAACCTTCCTGCATGTGAATGGTGTCCAACACATCAGGCCTGCGCCCTATCATCCCTCTACTAACGGCCAGGCAGAAAGGTTTGTGCAAACTTTGAAGCACGCCTTGAAGGCATCGCAAGGTCAGGGCTCAATCCACCAATGTCTGAACAGCTTCCTGTTGTCCTACAGGAACGAGCCGCATGCCACAACCAAAACTTCCCCCGCTTCGCTCATGATGAAGAGGCAGTTGCGGACAAGTTTTGACTTACTCAAACCTCCAAGGACAGAACAGGTTGTCCATTGTCAACAACAAGCTCAAGTTGAAAAGAGAGAGAAAAGAGCCAAAGAGAGATGGTTTCACCCTGGAGAGCACCTCCTAGCTCGAAACTACAACACTGGACCGAAATGGGTTCCTGCTACGGTGATCGCGCAGGCGGACCCTGTGTGGAGAAGACACACAGATCAACTGTTGCTAGGAGCAGAGACAGCCACAGAGGCTCCAACGGCTGGTTGGCCTGAACTGTTTCCGGATGATACCGCAAACCAGCATCCTTTGCCACAGTGCTCTTCTCCAACACAGGAAGTCAAAGAGACTGTTCCACCTGTGCAAACTCCTGACTTTTGACTGACACAGGCACCTTCTCCATCCAGGCCTGTGTCAATGCCTACTGCTGTGGAAGCCAGCGATGACCGCCGGTATCCTGTCAGAGAGCGGCGGCCTCCAAGACGCTTGGATCTGTAGGCTTAGTGACTTACCCACAAGACTGGGGCAGAATAAACCCCAGGGTAATGTCAGGGTTTGAGGCAGTCTACCTCTACCCTAGGTTCGTTGAGTGCATTGAAAGTAACTTACCTGTTGAGGAATAATGTGGACCTTCCATTTAAGAGGGGAGGAAATGTTATGTATTGTGTGTTCTATTGTGTGTTCTCCTCCCACCTGTGGTGGCGCTGTCACAGGAGATAAATGGTTGGGTGTTCTCTGTTAAGTTTAGCTCTCTTTGTTCGGAACTTGCCAGAACTTCCTTTCCTTCCGATAAAGCACTTCATGTTTGAATCTCTGAGTTCTGAGTCCTAAATTGTGTCTCGGTAGAAAGGTACCGACACAACATCCTGAGGTTGTGAAAGGCGCAAAATACAAGTTCTTTCTTTAAATCCGTTTCTCACCATCACAGGTTTGCAATAATAATGAATTGTTGAGGTGGATAGTAGGGCTGCAATCGGAACAAGTCTCTTTACATATTACAACTCATAAGCACCACCACATTAACCCAAGGGACAGTGCGAAGAAATTAACGTAAAAACACATTATAAATCATTAAACAGCATTTTTATTCCAATGTACCATACCAAGAATTGTTTTAATTGCTGATGCTCAAAGCTACCCTTTGATGCAGGATTTTATTGGGTTTTACTGGGCTTAGTCAGTCTCATTAATAGAAGTTGTATTTCATGGTGTTATTTTAAACTTGAGTTTTACAGCCAGAAAACAATAGGGAAAAGGAAGCACAAACATTCAAATGGTATTAGTGGAGAAAGTATTTGCAGAGCTTGCAGTCCACAGAAGTGTGGTAGACACATAATAAAACTGTGTTATCAACAGTAGGACTTCTTTTTAAATCATGTTAAAGTATCGCCACTGACCTCTTTGTTAGTTTGGCCCAGTAAAAAAGGAATTCTGTGATCATGGTATGCATGACTAACTTAGTGTGAAAGTTATAATAAGCAGTCGGGGCTAACATGTTCCTTTGGTTCAAAGAAGCGTAAACAACCCTTTTTAAAAATTGTTTTTTACTACTTGCTAATAAAATGTTGGGTTTGTGTGATTTTGATATGGGCAGTCCTGCACAATCCGATTTTATTAATGGTGATGACAACAAAGCAGCCAATCATGCCCTTTGAATATTTTTCAAGACGCGGAATCGGTATAAAAGGTCAGGCGGTTCACTCATCTCGCTGTGGAGTGGAGTGTCCAATTATTGTGCAAAATGGCTGACAGAAAATCCTAATTTTACCCAGGCTTTCCAGACGCACATCCACTGCATCATAAAAAGAGTCAAGTGCAATCTAATTTTTATTTTAGGTGCGTGGTCCCTTTAACTGGCTGAGCAGCCCATTCAAATTTTCGCGCATGCGCAATTTCTTCCCTGTGAAAGCCAGTGAGCGGCCTGTGCAGGACCTCCAGACCGCTGCGCAGCTGCTGGCCGTGCAACTTAACAGGGACATGGGTCAGGTGTGAACGCTTACAGCTCCTTCCCAGTTGTTATTGTATCTTCAGACCTCCTCCCTTGGAGATTAGCGTGAAGTTAGATTTACAGGCTGGTGAAGAGTCTGACAGGCCACGCCGTGAGTGGCTCTTTACACGGCTGCGACCATCTTTATACCAGCGGATAGGGTGGTTAGTCTTATGTGGCGGGAGGGTTTTATGGGCTCCCACAACCCATTGGTGGTTGGGGGGTGGGGGGGGGGTTGGGGAAGGGACACCCAAACCCACAAGTATCCCGCCATATGTCAACCCACAATTCACAGCCAGAGCCCAGAAACAGGCCGAGACGAATTTCTGCCCCAATGTGTCAGTGAACTATTCGTATATTCTCTTGTGAGAAAAGCCTGATCACAAGCGTTTCAACAGTATATTTGGTTTATAAAACAGTGCAGATTAATTTACTGCAATTATGGTGGATTAGCGGGCAATGCTCAGAATGCCCAGTGAATGCTACTTGTGCTGTTCTACACGTTCCAAAATACATCAAATAAAGTATCAAAAATTACAATTATCCATGGGCAGATGTTGTCAGATCCACCCCCCCCCACAACCCCCCCCGCCCCCCCACCGCTTAGAAAATAAATCCTGCACCTTCTGCACTTGTAAAGCCATTAGAAATGTTTGCAATACCTACCGCTAGCCAATTGCTTTTAAAGTTTAACAGATTACACATCAATCTACGAATGAGCTTAATCGACATTTTTATTTTAACATTCTTTTGTTTCTCTCCACTTCCCCCACACTATAGGCCATGTCCCATCTCTGGCCAACAGACTGGACCAGTTGATTCAAGGCCTCTGCCTGTGCCGTTTGTGACACTTTGACAACTTTCCCTTCATTTAAGTCACTAATAACCGGGTCACACCTGGAGCAAAATAGCCACTTTTCAGGTTGACTCTACAACAACAACAACAACAACTTGCATTTATATAGCGCCTTTAAGGTAGTAAAACATCCCAAGGCGCTTCACAGGAGCGATTATCAAACAAAATTCGACACCATGCCACATAAGGAGATATAAGGACAGGCGAGCAAAAGCTTGGTCAAAAAGATAGGTTTTAAGGAGCGTCTTAAAGGAGGAGAGAGAGGTAGAGAGGCGGAGAGGTTTAGGGAGGGAATTCCAGAGCTTAGGGCCCAGGCAGCTGAAGGCACGGCCACCAATGGTGGGGCGATTTCCTAGGATTGTTTTACGATGGGATGGCATTTTTTTTTAAGGAGGTTTGTAAATGCAGTTATAGAATATACACCAGTTCATTATTAATAACATTAACAAGACTTAACAAGCAAAACTTCTTCATTAACTCAGCTGTTGCTAATGTTTTTGTTGCTAATGTTTTTGTATTTTTTGGGGGGAGGGATAGGAATGGTTAGAACAGTAAGGAACACCAATGAAAACTCTGTTAGTGTTTCCCACAAATTCTATCACTTTTACAAATATCATATTGGAAAGGACATGGTTATGCTTAGGCTCCTGTTTCATAATAGGTGCTTGTCCACTTTAGCCACGACATCCCCACTTTATAACGGTGTAGGTTATCTTGGTTTCAGTGGCAATGTGTACGACTCTGAGTTTCTAACTTACCATTTGTCCACTTGAAGGGGAAAATTTTGCAGAGCTATGGGGAAAGGGCAGAGGAGTTGGCCTAATTGGCTCGCTCTTTCAAGGAGCAGGCGCAGGCACGATGGGCTGAATCATAGAAAGATACAGCACAGAAGGAGGCCATTCGGACCATCGTGGCTGTGCCAGGTCTTTGGTAGAGCTATCCAATTAGTCCCACTCCCCTGCTTTTTCCCCATAGCCCTGTATTTTTTCCCCTTTAAGTATTTATGCAATTCCCTTTTGAATGTTACTATTGAATCTACTTCCACCGCTCTTTCAGGCAGTGCCTATCAGATCACAATAACTCACTGCGTAAAAAAATGTTCCCTCATGTCGCCTCTGGTTCTTTTGCCAATCACCTGAAATCTGTGTCCTCTGATTACCGATCCTCCTGCCACCGGAAACCGTTTCTCCTTACTTACTCTACCATTCATGGTTTTGAACACCTCTATCAATTCTCCTCCTAACCATCTCTGCTCTAAGGAGAACAATCCCAGCTTCTCCATTCCTTCCTCATAACTGAAGACCCTCATCCCTGGTACCATTCTAGTAAATCTCCTCTGCACCCTCTCCAAGGCCTCGACATCCTTCCTAAAGTGCGGTGCCCAGAATTGAACACAATACTCCAGCTGAGGCCTAACCAGTGTTTTATAAAGGTTTAGCATCACTTCCCTGCTTTTGTACTCTATTCCTCTGTTAATAAAGCCAAGGATCCTGTAAGCCTTTTTAACAGCCTTCTCAACCTGTCCTGCCACCTTCAAAGATTTGTTTACATACACTCTCAGGCCTCCCTGTTCCTGAACCCCCTTTAAAATTGTACCATTTAGTCCATATTGCCTCTCCTCATTCTTCCTACCATAATATATCACTTCACACTTCTCTGCGTTAAATTTCATCTGCCGTGTGTCTGCTCATTTTATCAGCCTGAGGCCTGGCCTCCAGTTGAATGGCCTCCTTCTGTGCTGTATCAGTCTACGAGTCTCTGATTATAGACTGGTTGCGGGGGGCGGGGGGGGGTGAAGGGAAGAGGCAAGATCTGAAATTTGAAAAATAACTCTCATCGCAGCTCAGCCTGAAGTCAACTTAATAACCTGATGGTAACAAATCCTTTCTGCTTACCCTGCACCAGAAACAATACATGAAAAATTCCAGTTGCCCTTCGTTCTGAGCAGAAGATTTAACATTTGAAGTTGGGTTTGACAGAAAGGGTATGTCTCCCTGGACGTGCACTTGATCTCTGTCTTAGCTGTGGCCTTGATGGAACAAACTGATTTCTTTTCCCCTCTCTCCGCTGCGATGATAAATAAACTCATAACAGGACACCGCTCCGAGAAATGCCGGCCGACACTGACTGAACACTCTGACCTCCAAAATGGAGAGAATTGAGAGCTGCTGTCGTTGCTGAATGAAAACAGCAGCTCGTGTCATCAGGAAACACCAGTTAGAGAGCCCCTGGGCACCAGGCCAAGATGGCCAGTAACAGATTGACACAAACTGGCAGTAGGCGCTGGGGGTGTCAACGCATGCAACCATGAGATGTGATCTAGGGTGACCTGGTCACCTTGCCAAGATGGCCAGGTCAACTATGACAGGCAAATTCCACTGGGAGTGCAGGGTACAGGCTTCGAAGTTGACAACCAGCAAAGCTAAAGGGCTTGTATAGCTATGATAACACACGAAGAGCTTTCCTGGTACGATAGCAAAATACTGCAGATGCTGGAAATCTGAAATAACAGCAGAAAATGCTGGAAAAACTCAGCAGGCCAGGTAACATCCGTGGAGAGAAAATAAAGTCAACGTTTCAGGTCAAAACCCTTTGTCAAGACTGAAAAAGTACAGGAAATGAAATAGATTAAAAGGCCAGGCTGGGGGAGAACAAAAGAGAAGTGAAGAGACATTAAGAGGTATTCAAAACGAGACGAGATGATGATAGGACAAGTGGAGACAAAAGGCGGCTCTAGATTAGGTGTGAAATGCACTGGCAGAATGAGAGACAGCTGCCATGTGGGAGAGAGAAAAAGGGGGGCCCACATGGCAGCTGTCTCTCATTCTGCCAGTGCATTTCACACCTAATCTAGAGCCGTCTTTTGTCTCCACTAGTCCTATCACCATCTCGTCTCGTTTTGAATACCTCTTAATGTCTCTTCACTTCTCTTTTGTTCTCTCCCAGCCTGGCCTTTTAATCTATTTCATTTCCTGTGCTTTTTCAGTCTTGACAAAGGGTTTTGACCCGAAACGTTGACTCTATTTTCTCTCCACGGATGTTGCCTGGCCTGCTGACTTTTTCCAGCATTTTCTGTTGTTATTTAGGAGCTTTCCTGGTCTTGTTTTACGATGAGATGGCATTCTTTTTTTAAGGAGGCTTGTAAAGACCAAGCTGACCCCTGTCTGTATTTTCCAAGGTCATAGAATCATATAGAATCGCACAGCACAGAAAGAAGCTATTTGGCCCATCATGCCTGTGCCGGCTCTTTGAAAGAGCTCTCCAATTCGTTTAAAAGATTCTAATCGGCTGGTTCTCTATTTATTAGGACAGCACTTTCTATAAAACAAACTCAAAAAAATTAAGTAATCAGCCGGATCAGAAGGAGAGAAGCAGCGCTAATCTAAAAAAAAAATAGTTGCTGGTTTATGCAGTGAGTACAGATCTGCTACAAATGTTAAAAGAGGCGATGGACAACTTCCTGGAGGAGGCTGCAATCTGCTCAGTACAAAGGGTGGGTGGGATGTTGAGTAATGTACCTCATGGTCACTCTCGTTGCCGGAACTTGCTTTTGAGGTCGGAGAAGAATTTCCCAGAAAACTTGTTCCAGAGGTCAGTGACCGTCTGCAAAAAGAAAACCCTCCTGACATCTAGCCTAGTTCTAGGCCTAAGTAATGTATATACATGTCTACTCGTTTCCCCCAAACTTATCTCATTCAAATAATCTGTTCACCAGGACATAATCTCGTCACTCATCATTTTAACTACTTCAATTCTTAAAAAAAAACACTCCAGCCAATAGAATAAAAAGAACAGAACACTAGCTCCAAAGAAACTAAAAATGACCCACCCTGAAATGTTGGAACTTCAGCTGATTGAAGCACAACGTTTCAGTCCCTCATTTGACAAAAGCAACTACAGTCATTGCAGTCCAGAATTACTTCATTGCATAAAGTACTTTAAGATGTTCTGTTGAGATAAGCTGTATAGATGTAAGTGTCATAACAGTGAGTTGACTCATACACCACTGCTCTGTTGACAGTGATCTATTCTAGTGCACTCACACAACAACAACTTACATTTATAGAGTGCCTTTAATGTAGTAAAATGTCCCAGGAACGTTATCAAACAAATTTTGACACCGGGCCACCTAAGGAGATATTAGGGCAGGTGAGCAAGAGCTCGGTCAAAAGGAGGGGAGATAGGTAGAGAGGTTTAGGGAGGGAATTCCAGAGCACAGGGCCAAGGCAGCTGAAAGCACGGCCGCCAACAGTGGAGCGATGATAATCGGGGATACGCAGTAGGCCAGAATTGGAGGCGTGTAGAGATCTCGGTGGGTTGTAGGGCTGGAGGAGGTTACAGAGATACGCTAGTACCTCGCCAGAAAAAAACTCAATAGGACCTGTTCTCCAGGTGGGGGATAAAATGGGCTGTGCTTTCAGTACTCTTGAGGTTCCTGTGCTTGGGAGAAGTCAGCCATGCTCACTTGATTCTGTGGGGGCAGGTCATTTAAATGGCTCCCGATGCAGCTTAAGTCTTGCACAGGGAATGTTGGGAACGGAGACTCCAAATTAAAGGGATGCACCCACTTAAAGGTAAGTGGTTGCATGCAGGGACAAAAATATCTGCAGCCTTCCTAAAGATTGTAACAGAAGTTTTAAGAGATTATTCAGCCTTTGCCAAGTGAGGAAATGGTAGCCAAAGAAAGGCAGAAGTGAATAATATGGAGGCACAAAATGAGGTCTATGGGCAAGTGGTGGAATGGCACTGTTTCCAATCCCACGTTTGATGGCTGATGAAATCAAATTACTGATACATGAATGAAATAGATAAGGTGAGGCTTGACCTGAATAGTACTCCTGGGCACCCTCCACAGCAGGCAGCAGTTATACCATAATAACAACAGAAAATGCTGGAAAAACTCAGCAGGCCAGGCAACATCCGTGGAGAGAAATTAGAGTCAACGTTTCGGGTCAAAACCCTTTGTCAAGACTAAAGAGTGACAGGGAATGAAATAGATTAAGAGGCCAGGCTGGGAGAGAACAAAAGAGAAGAAGAGACATTAAGAGGTATTCAAAACAAGATGAGATGGTGATAGGACTAGTGGAAACAAAAGGCGGCTCTAGATTAGGTGTGAAATGCGCTGGCAGAATGGGAGACAGCTGCCATGTGGGAGAGAGAAAAAAAAAAGGAAAGGGGTGGGGGGGGGGAACCAAAACAAAGGTGTGGATGAAAAATATAAGTAAAAATGTAATGGGGGCCGAGGTTATGATCTGAAATTGTTGAACTCGATATTGAGTCCGGAAGGCTGTAAAGTGCCTAATCAGTTATACCATTCCTGGCAGGATGTGACGGCTAGACTGAAAGCTGTCTTAAATACCTGTAGACAGGTTCAGGAGAAGCCAGCAGACCTTAAGGGATCTGGCAAGATGTTTCTAAAGACTGATAGGATATCTTTATTAGGCACCTTTCAAAGCCTTGACTGATCAGGTGACCTGCTAGAATATAACCTTCAGAAAACTGACCAGATCTTTGCGACCGGGTGGGAACCGCACAGTATTACAGCTTAATGTGAGTTCAATGTAGTATTTGGTCTATGAGGCCAATTCCTGTAGACCTAGGTGCTTGGAGAGCAGGTGCACAACTGGCACAGAGGGAGGGCTGAATTCGCAGAGCAGACAGTCTGCCAATTTCTTTTTGGCTTGCAGTTCTGTGCTCTTCTATTTTTAGCGAGCTGAAGAGCTTGTTCCAATTTCTTGCATGAGCCGCAATATGCCCAGATTTCATGCAAAAGTACTTTAATATACCCCACCATGGCCAGCGCTTTTGCATTTCTTTCCCAGTGAACAGCATGAGATACATGCTCAATGTCAGCACATTGGTAGATTTCCCAATGGCTGAAGCCCTTGGAAGATGTAATTGATCCAAAGATTTCAAATGTACATTGTATCAGTCCACCTGGGTATGCATGAAATGCAGTGAAAGCTGGAGGATTGCATGAGGGCTGTCATCAGAAGAGCAATAAATATAGAACAGGTTGACACTTTATGGCTTGTGTCATCTACTTAGTGCATGATGCTTACCTTACCAGGTTCCTTAAAGTGTGCCATCTTTTCCCACGACAGTGTTAAGCTTGATTGCTACCTCCTGCTAGGCATGGAGCACTGTCATCTTTGGAAATGCCAAACAGGGCACACCTTCTCACACTCACCTCATGAAGTAGTGCATCCACTTTGCTAGCCACCAAACAAATGTTCAAGGGGGAGCTCTGGTCTGCCACTTGCCCACAAACTCTGGTTCATGCTTCCGCACTGTGACTACATAGAATTACATAGAATTCATCGCACAGAAACAGGCCATTCGGTCCAACTGGTCCATGCTGGTGTTTATGCTTCACGTGATCCTCCTCCCACCCCTCTTCATCTAACCCTATCAACATATCACAGAATCACAGAAACCCCACAGTGCAGATAGAGGCCATTTCGGCCCATCGAGCCTGCACCGACGCATATCCCACCCGATCCCCGTAACCCCTACACCAACACATATCCCACCCTATCCCCGTAACCCCACGTATTTAATCCCCCTAACACTAAGGGTCAATTTATCATAGCCAATCAACCTAACCCGCACATCTTTGGACTTTATATTCCTTTCTCCCTCATGTGTTTATCTAGTTTCCCCTAAAAGGCCATCTATACTATTTGCGTCAACTACCCCCTGTGGTAGCGAGTGCCACATTCTAACCACTCTCCGAAAAACCAGCGCCCCGAAAAAGTTAACACCCCCCCGCGCCTGAAATTCTCTGGTAGCGCCCCAAGAGGGAGTGCCCTTTTCTAACAGAAGTAACGTGCACATGCCTAGTCTGTTATTATCTGATAGCATGAAAGCCAAGCGCTAATTCTTTTTAATGTAAACCCCCCGTCATGCCACCCCCCCCTGCCCCCCACCACCTCATGACACCATCTAAGTGAATTGCTGCCTAGAAATTCACTCTTTGCTGCCACTTGGCCATTTTGAAACCGTTCCACTTGTGTGGGTCACACATTCCACATTCAGCATAGGCCACTTGCATCTCCATTCCGATTATAATGCTGCCGCATTTTGCACAAGGACAAAAATAGCAACCTCTGTCAAAGTGTGAAGCTGGCAAAATTTGTGTTACATTAGTGCTGAAAATAGCGATTGAAATGAAAGAAAGTAAAATGGGGTCCAATTAGCATGATAGCTTTCATTCAGCAAGCTGTCATAACAGCTTTGTGCAGGACATCTCAACCCCAGATCATTATCTGATGAACATTAAAGAAGAAGCACATCATTACGTGCACACGTTTGAGAATCCTGACAAGAGTTTAAAAAGTTGAGCATCAAAACTTAAAGTGGCTATGAGAAAAAAAAGTCTCCATTCTGGGATCCGATTTCAATTTTTATTCTATCTTTTGAATATTGGAAACGTGACTGTGATACATCCAACGTTCAGACTTCTCTCTCGGTATAATGAATGTGACTGATTATTTTGTGAGGCCGTTTTAATTGGGATTCCTTTGTTAGTGTCAGTGTAATTTTTTTTTAACTAGTGGAGCGCTTGAAGTGACTTGTTTAAAAAAAGCCCAATAGACTGTTTATAAATCTCTACTAACTTAATTGTTTAGTTGCCGTTGCCTTTCCAAGGCTAAGTAATCCTGAAGCACCCTGCATGAAAAGACTAATGCCTCTGATGAAGCAGTCTTGTATTCTTTTCTGGATAGAATGAGTGTGTGTAGACGGCAGTGATAAACAGTCCTTGGAGACTGCAAACATTCCAGACTCACTATTAATGTCTGGATATGCATTCAGCAAAGCCCTGCAGGAACTTTAGGGAGTTCAGCTTTGGTAAAGCAAAATGGTCAGTAAAGCAGGATAATAGATGCAAGCTAATAAAGGATAATGGGCCTTGTGACCTGTTTGTATCTGGTTAGTGTGTTGTGCAACGTGAGGTCAAGCATTTATTTAATCAAAATGGAACGTCAATTTTCTCCACCCCCTCCCTCCCGCCCTCTCCCCCGCAAAAAAATCTTGATAGCAGAAAGCAATAAACACTATTTTCTACATTCAGCAGCTCACTTCAGTGGGTGGGGGGGAGGGGGGTTGCAGGCAGGAGAATGGCTCGCAAACCTTGCTGGTGACGGTGCAGACTCGATGTATAACGAAGTGCATACATGTGGTCGCAAAAAAATATGCTGTTTACTTAATAGCCCATGGAAGTAGTAATCTTCAATTCTCACACAAGCCACTGTAGCCACGCAGAGGAAGAGCGACTACTTTCCTGGTTGCACAGCTGGTCGTGTTGAGCACGCTGTAACATGTGCCTGGGAGGGCTCGTCGCTTCTGGGTGAATGCAAGCTGCAACAGCCGTGCCCATACTCTTCACTTCCACACCTGAGCACCCAGTGGGCTCTGAGGTCTTGCCGTGCTCTCCAGCAGACGCTCCTGCACCTATTCCTGCTACTCTGAGGCAGAACCGTCCGTTAGATTTGACCATATCTCCCACATCTATCATCAGCTGTCACACAGCAACGCTCCTGACAGATTTTTTTCAGAACTTCCTCAGCCATTTTGCTTTTGTTTCTCACGGGAGGACGTCCTACACAAACTTCCAAAACAGTCTAATGGATTAGTCCCGGTTCTCTAAAGTCGTTTCCAGGTAGGTGTGAAAATGACTGCGTGTGTGGGCACTCTTAACGTGGCAGGTATGGCCAATCAGACTCTACTGGCTGTCAATCTCCCCGCCAGTACTGCATTCAACAGTACCACTGAAAGTGGGTACTGTGTGAAAGAAGTGCCACTTTTGTGACTGGAAGCCTATGGCCAGTGGGGTACCACAGGGATCGGTGCTGGGTCCCTTGCTGTTTGTGGTCTACATTAATGACTTGGATATGAATGTAAAAGGTATGATCAGTAAGTTCGCGGATGATACAAAAATTGGTAGGGTGGTAAATAGCGAGGAGGGTAGCCTCAGGCTGCAGGACGATATAGATGGGTTGGTCAGATGGGCGGAACAGTGGCAAATGGAATTTAACCCAGAAAAGTGCGAGGTGATGCACTTTGGGGGGACTAACAAGGCAAGGGAATACACAATGAATGGTAAGACCCTAGGCAAGATGGAGGGTCAGAGGGATCTGGGTGTGCAAGTACACAGATCCCTGAAGGCGGCGGAACAGGTGGATAAGGTGGTAAAAAAGGCATATGGGATACTTGCCTTCATTAGCCGAGGCATTGAATATAAGAGCAAGGAGGTTATGATGGAGCTGTATAAAACACTGGTTAGGCCACAGCTGGAATACTGTGTGCAGTTCTGGTCGCCACACTACAGGAAGGATGTGATCGCGTTGGAGAGGGTGCAGAGGAGGTTCACCAGGATGTTACCAGGGCTGGAGCGCTTCAGCTATGAAGAGAGACTGGGCAGATTGGGTTTGTTTTCCTTGGAGCAGAGGAGGCTGAGGGGGGACATGATTGAGGTGTACAAAATTATGAGGGGCATAGATAGGATGGATGCTGAGGAGCTTTTTCCCTTAGTAGAGGGGTCAATAACTAGGGGGCATAGATTCAAGGTAAAGGGCGGGAGGTTTAGAGGGGATTTGAGAAAGAACTTTTTCACCCAGAGGGTGGTTGGAGTCTGGAACTCACTGCCTGAAAGGGTTGTGGAGGCAGGAACCCTCACAACATTTAAGAAGCATTTGGATGAGCACTTGAAATGCCATAGCATACAAGGCTACGGACCAAATGCTGGAATATGGGATTAGATTAGACAGGGCTTGATGGCCGGCGTGGACACGATGGGTCGAAGGGCCTCTATCCGTGCTGTATAACTCTATGACTCTATGATATGGTTATTCAGGTCTTCACGTATCTTACTTATGCCATCAAATCTGCTGTCCCAGATTCTTCTGCAAATAGGAGCTTCTTCGTGCACTAATTCTCTCCCAATCTAAGGCACGTGTCGCTCTGCCTGCAGATGTGGGTGTGAGCTCATCACTGGCTGGGCACAGGAAACCTCTGGTGCAGACCAAACTGCCTGGCATCTCTGCTTTGGTCTTCTTCTTCTTCTTCCTCCAGAAAGATCAGAGAGGGAGATTCCCATTAGGAAATCCATCAATGGCAGCAATGGTGCTGGTGAGGAAAAGAAAATGTACTGAGCAATGGGAAACCAGAAAAAAATCCCAAATAAACATGGCAATAAATGGTTCAGGAAAAGCCTGAAAACACACTACGGCTTTATTTCTTTAAATAAACTCCCAGGCCTCATCTGCCTTTTCAGGTGGAAGTATAAGATCCCATGGCACTATTTCAAAGAAGAGCAGGCGAGTTCTACTGGGGTCCTGGCCAACATTTATCCTCCAACCAACGTTGAAAACAAATTATCTGGTCATTTATTTCATTGCTATTTGTGGGACCTTGCTGTGCACAAAATGGCTGCCGCGTTTCCTACACTACAACCGTGACCACGATCAAAAGTACCTCATTGGCTGTAAAGCGCTTTGGGATGTCCTGCGAATGCAAAAGGCGCTACAGAAATGCAAGTCTTTCTTTCTTTTGATAAGGCTTCCCAACCCCTAGCTATCCTCGATGCCTATTTGAGATGAACCTTATTTACTCTGAGTGTCCCGTGTGCATGGACAACAGGAATTTACATGCAGGATGTCCTGACGTACGTTTCAATATTTAAGTGAAGCTCCTGCCTTTTTCAGGTGGGACCTTTCTCCCCCCATCCCTGTCTCCCCCGGGAATCCACATCCGGTGCAAAAGCGACGTTGCAGATCCACACCCTTTTTTCCGGTCCTACACAACCCATGAGCTGGTGATGCACAAGGGGCATAAACAGCCATGAAAATCAGATCTGATGTCTTCTGGAGAAGAGGAGAAAATGAACAAAAATAATTGATGCAGTGTGAAGGACTGACTCAAATACAAAGCGTGAAGGCATACTTGCCTAGAAATTGGGTGATAAACAATTCAACACAGAAACAATGCTTAGAAATAATATGGGCAATTGTGCATTGAATTAATTATGCCCTGCATTGGCTTGTTGGAGTCAATCAGCCAAATTTGCAAGATCCTTTCAAACAGAGGAAGGGGTGTGGTGTAAGAAAACTACTAGGCACTTGGTCTAAGCGTTAAACAAAGCTTTAATCAACTGTTTTACAACATGGAGGTCTAGTTGTGTCCTTCACTAGTTCCTGTTAAGAATGTCCTGCGCAAGCTGGGCCCGTGCCCGAGTATTTATACTCTCCCTGGACAGCGTCACCCGCAGGCCACTCAGTATTATTTCATATGTCTTTCTTTCATGAATGACTGATTCATGTCAGGGTGCGTTTACCAGTTTGTGCTGATGATGCAGAGCTTCAACCAGCGGGAGCACATGTCGGGAGTTGGGGTACCAGATCCTGTAATTTGACTGGGTTATGGGCACACAAGCAGGTAACGTATGATAATGAGATTCATAAGCAGACTTCATCAAATTTGGCAAGGCCGGCTCATTATTCTGCTGGAGCAGGATTCGGGCTACACGCAGGTCCTTTAGCCAGAATCTCTGAATGGGCCATATGGCCTCTGAATAGAGATACAACAATAGGCAGCAATGTAAGTATACAGCTAACACTCCCTCTCAACCAAGAAAGTTGCGATCAAGAGTACCGAAGCTAATCAGCTATACCTATTAGAGGTGATTCTGTGATACTATGCCCACAGTGAGGAAGCTGCTCAGTGACGGAGCACGAGTTGGAGATAGCTTGGAGCCCCAATTCATCAAATCCCAGTCCCTGTGAGTGCAGCTCCCTGCTGGAAGTGCAGAATCATACCTACTTAGTCAATCAAGAAGTTCCAATGGATATATATGAGACAAGTCGAGCCCATTTAAACAGCCAAGGCTGGTAAATAAAGCTCGAGGAACAGCACCTCACCTTTCGATTAGGCACTTTACAGCCCTCTGGACTCAACATAGAGTTCAACAATTTCAGATCATAACCTCGGCCCCTATCACATATATATATTTTCTTCCTTTTTTTATCCACACTTTTTGTTTTTTCTTCAGTCCAAAGATGTGCAGGTTAGGTTGATTTGGCTATGATAAATTGACCCTTAGTGTTAGGGGATTAAATACGTGGGGTTACGGGGATAGGGTGGGATATGTGTCGGTGCAGGCTCGATGGGCCGAAATGGCCTCTATCTGCACTGTAGATTCTGTGATTCCCTCCCTTCAGCTGTCCTTCATTCTGCCAGCGCAATTCACACCCCATCTAGAGCCATCCTTTATTCCTTAACCTGTCCCATTACCACCTCCTCTTGCCCTGAATATCTCTCAGTGTCTCTCAATGTCTCTCAATCTCTCCGGCTCTCTATCCTATCACTGACCTTCCCTTTTGTTCTTTCCTCCCCTCCCCCTTTTCCCAGTCCCCAAACTTGCTTTCCATTTCCTGCTTTCTTTCCAGTTCTGACGAAAGGTCCCAGACCTGAAACGTTAACTCTGTTTCTCCCTCCACCGATGCTGCCTGGCCTGCTAAGTTTTTCCAGCGTTTCCTGTTGTTATTTCGGATTTCCAGCATCCGCAGTATTTTGCTATCGTACTGGTAAATAACCCTTTGTTCTGATTGTTTGAGGCTTCAGTTGCTTTAAAGGAGGTTGTCATACAGAAGTTTTGCAATAGCAATTTGTGGTAACAAGGTTCTACTATATACGATATATACTCTATCCCTCAATTAACTGCACTAAAAAAACAGATGACCTGGTCATTATCACATTGCTATTTATGGGAGCATGCTGTGCGCAAATTGGCTGCTGCGTTTCCTACATTACAACAGTGACTACAATTCAAAAGTACTTCGTTGACTGTAAAGTGCTTTGGGACATCCTGAGGCATGAAAGACACTGTAGAAATGCAAGGTTTTATTTTAAGTCAGGAAGCTCTTTCTAGGCATGAGCCAAGATGATCCAATTTGGTGGAAATCCACTGTATCTGCAAAATTAAGGCACATGGGATTGGGGGCAAGGTACTGACTTGGATAGAGAACTGGTTGGCGGACAGAAAGCAAAGAGTTGGAATAAACGGGTCGTTTTCCGAGTGGCAGGCAGTGACTAGTGGGGTACCGCAAGGATCGGTCCTAGGACCCCAGCTGTTCACAATGTATATTAATGATCTGGACGAGGGAATTGGATGTAATATCTCCAAATTTGCAGACGACACAAAGCTGGGTGGGAGGGTATGCTGTGAGGAGGATGTCATGAAACTCCAGTACGATTTGGACAGGTTGGGTGTGTAGTGTATGTACCCGTCTACCTTTAAGGGAACTATTGAATGTAACCGTTCACCTTTAAGAGAACTACTTTAGGTGTGGCACTATTTGTTTGGCTTCTGTATACTGTAATACCGATAGTGACCACACCAGTATATAAGTGTTGTGGCAGGATTGCTGGGGCAGATTCGCCCTGACCTTCGAATAGTAAAGACCTGTTTGTTTGTTACTTCTGAAGTCTGTGTATTTATTAACTGCACAACCCACAGACTTTACAGTGGCGACGAGTCCGATCGTACCCTGCGGCAAGACTACCAAAGCAACGAAGAGCGTCGAAGAGAGGCAACCGCCCTCGTCGTGCTGCTGAAAGAAAACACGAGGCTGCAGCAGGAGGAAGGAGGAAGACTTTAGCAACAAAAGCTTCCATCTGCAACAGGCACTGACTACCCTTCTACCACGGTGCGGAGTGAGCCGATCAGCAGGAAACAAGGCGGCCGCGGAGACTGTGAGTAGGGGAAGGTGTAGAGAATATCTGGAGGATAAGGGCTGTGCACTCGACCACGGTCGAGGGGGAACGGAGCCGGTCAGAAAGTCGGGTCCAACGGCGTCGTGAGACAGTCGGACCTCGATCGGCGGGAAAAGCCGGGCAGCGACCGCAGCCACGAAGCGCTGAGACTGGGAGTAGGCGCGGGAAGAGAAACCCAGCCGCAGCCGGGGAGGGAAACGCCGGTCTGCGAGAGGGCTGGGAGGCGAACAGGAACCGTGCGGGTGGGAGAGAGAGACAGAGCCGAGCAAGGGGAGAGAGACTGCGCGAGAGCCAGTCCAGCGGCTGAGCTGTCCTCCACCAACGGGGTAACCAGAGCCGGTAGAACCGAACGTGCGGGAGAGGGAGAGACAGAGCCGAGCAAGGGGAGAGAGACTGTGCGAGAGCCAGTCCAGCGGCTGAACTGTTCTCCACCAACGGGGCACCCAGGGCCGGTAGAACCGAACGTGCGGGAGAGAGAGCGACAGAGCCGGGTACGGAGAGAGAGACTGCGCGAGAGCCAGTCCAGCGGCTGAACTGTCCTCCGTTAACGGGGTGTACCCAGCGCCGGTAGAGCCGTGCGGGTGGGAGGAAAAGACAGAGCCGAGTAAGGGGAGCTGTGCGAGAGCCAGCCCAGCGGCTGAACCTGTCCGCTGTGGGGAAAGCGTACCCCTTCCACCAGGAAGAAACGCGGGAAGCCGCCATTCGGCGGAGGAGACGACAGAAGCGGGAAACCGCCATTGAAGGGGGCGGGGAGAGAAAGGAAGAGCGGGAAACCGCCATTTTCGCGGGAAAACCGCCATCTTAGAAATAAACAAATAAATAAGAATACTTAAAGAAATACTGGTGCTGCTCCCAAGGGAAGAAAGATGCCTAAGAGAGGGAATATTAACGATTTTAATTCTGAAATTGAAGACTGGGCCACGTACGTGGAACACATAGAGATCTATTGCGAAGCCAACAAAATAGAGGAAGACGACAAGGCGATAACATTGCTAAACTCGATGGGGGCAAAAACATACGGGCTCTTGAAGCATCTAATAGCACCAAATAAACCAGCGGATCAGACCTTCAAAGAGATTGTGGCTGTGCTGAAGGACCACTTGAACCCCACACCGTTGATGCTGGCTGAACGATTCAAATTCTACGCAAGAACGCAGAGGAAAGACGAAAGCAATGCGGAATACTTGGTCGAACTGCGTAGGCTAGCGAAATACTGCCAGTTCGGAGGGAATCTGACAGAAGCGCTGCGGGACAAGTTTGTATGCGGATTGTCCAAAGAAGGGACGCAGAAGCGACTACTGGAAGAGAACGACCTCACACTGGACAGGGCTGTCCTTATAGCTGCATCGCACGAAGCCGCAGCGAAAGGAACGGCGGAAATGCAACTAAAGGCGGCGGCACTCGGGGTGGACCAAATTACTTCAAGCACAACAAAATGCTACCGTTGTGGGAAGACAACGCATGACCAGAATCAATGCTGGTTTAAGAACCAAGAGTGTAGGAAATGTGGCAAACTGGGTCACATCGCGAAGGTATGCCGGTCCGGGAAAAAGACCAACAATCAAAGGAAGCCACCACAAGAAAGGTACAACAAGGTACACAAGGTGGCTGAGAAGAGTTCAGACGAACAGAATTCAGACTCAGACCCAAACAACCAGGAGCTGGGTAGTCTGAGAATCCACAATGTGGGTAAAGAAACGGATCTACAAACCATCTGGGTCATACTAAAAATAGCTGGAGTCCAAGTAAGAATGGAGCTGGACACTGGATCAGCTCTATCAGTCATCAACCGAAGGGACTACCACCGGCTATTCTCTCACATACCTTTAAGAAATACCAAGTTCGTATTACAGACATACACGGGGCATAACGTATACCCCGTGGGGAAAATAAGAGTCAAGGTGAGAGATAGGGGTAAAGAACACCCAAGAATGAACTTGTACGTATTACCTGAGGGAGGACCACCACTTCTAGGACGGGAGTGGATTAAGAAAATAGACATGGAAGGGCATTACCTAAAAGCCATAATGAGGGAGGACTCGGTGCAAGCTATTAGCTCAGATTCTGAAATGGATGATGATAAGACCAATTCGAATATGGAAGACAAGGCTAAAAGGGACTTGCCGACGATGGGGAAGAAAACGAAGACATGCAGAAGGACTTATGTTACCAAGAAGAATAAAGCTGCAGAGCAGAACTCCAGGTTGACAGAGAATTCTGAGCCTGTTCAAGCAAAGGATTCATCCACGACGGAAGAACACCGAGTTCGGACTCAAACTTATGTCAAAGTACGACAACAATTAGAATAGTTGAGTGACCGTCTCGTACAAGAGTTGAAAAATATGGAAAAGTTCTGGGACACCGAGTGGGAGAACCTGGAAAGACAACAGAGACAGCCAGCTCAAGCAGAGAGCGACCATAGAGCCATCGTGGCCAAATACCAATCACATTCCCCTGATGCTGTTCAGGAACTAGAATATTTACAGAACGAACCAAAGGAAGAGGAATCTTCAGGAAGCCAGGATTTTATTCCAGTTCTTCTCTACGACTCCTTACAAGCAGAGTGTGAGAAGTTGAAAGAACAGTATGAACAGGCCCAGGCTACAATTCTGGAGGGGGTTAACTCGGCAACCTCCGAAAAGCTAGTTTCAGTAGAAGCATATGAACAACTAAAGGTTGAACATGAGCAAGAAGTCCAAAGGCTGCAGGAAATTCTTGATGAGCTCAAGGCCAAGACAGACTCATCGGTAGAAGTTCCATCCATAGATGAGAAATTAGAGGTGAAAAACATGGCAGAACATGAAAGACAGGATGTCCAAGAACTCATAAAAACATTGAAGGACACCCAAGACAAATATGAGGCGGCAATGACCAAGGTTCAACAACTTGAAGAACAGATTCAACTGGGAATCCTTTCAGTGGAAGAAAAGGAAACTGTAAGAAACTCAGAGACTGTAAGAATGGTCCCTGAACATGAACTAGAGAGCATCAGGGCGCAACTTTTCCGAGCGCTGAAAGCCAAAGTTCAAGAGGAACAGAAGGTGGAAGTATTGGAGGAAAAGGTGGATGAAATGGAGAAGACTCTGATCCACCGTGTTCCCAGGGAAGAGTTAACGGTCAGCCAACTCCTTCATAGGCTGAAGGACAAGACTCTGCAAGGGGAACAATCTGAACACGAGCTTCAATCGTCAGGCGGAACGAGGTCGGAGCTCTCAAAAGTCACGGAGATAGCTGAGGTGGCAACACAAATTTTACAAGGATGCCAAAAGTACGTTGAATCGCGTCAAGGTGAACAGAAGAATGTGGAAACCGTTACTTCAGTAGAAGGATTAAATAGCCTGATAACGCAATTCCCGATGGAAGGGGAGGTATTGAACTCACAAATGAGGTCCGTCGTGAAGGAATGGCAGATAACCCAGGAAGAGCGGGATGAATATGAATGCATGAAGAAGTCTTTTCAAGAAAGATGTTTAGGGAAGGAACCACCGTCAGCTAACGTCCAGACGGGTGAGGAGGAAGAAGAAGGCTCTCTCGCTGGCCTAACTCAGGACGAACCCGAATATTACCATAACCTGTTGAGTGACACTGAATATTACGAGGATGTGGTCTGCCCAGCTTGTGATGAAAACTCCCAAAGTGCTGAAATCCGGATGAAGCACTTAAGGTCTAAGGAACATAGAGAGTTGGTGGCGCTACAGCTGGCAGCCGAGAAAGGAGCTCCGAGAGTTTCAAAAAGGCAGAAAAGAAAAAGAAGAAGCAGAAGATAATAACTGTCTAAAATATTAGCACTTCTACCATCTCAGGCGGGACACTACGAAAGGAGCTAAATTAGTTGAAAAACTGGAAAATGTCAAGACAGCCAGTTGGTTGTAAAAGTCCGCACTGCTGGTTCAACAGGACGAAAGTTCAAGCTGTTACGTCAAGAAAAGGCTATGGAGGAGTCACGCTAGCCAGGTGAACCGGCTACACCAAAGAAATGTTGTTCGGAACGAGTCAAGATCAGAGACTGAATCTATGAACTGTTTCCGCAGAGACTGAACCTGTGAACTGTTCCCACCGAGATTATATCTGTAAATTGTTTTATATGACATTGACTCCACCGAGATTATATCTGTAATTTGTTTTATAGGAAGTTGAAGATATGTATGTTTAACGGGGACTCTGTAAGTAATAAGCTAAAAAGGGAGGATTGTAGTGTATGTACCCGTCTACCTTTAAGGGAACTATTGAATGTAACCGTTCACCTTTAAGAGAACTACTTTAGGTGTGGCACTATTTGTTTGGCTTCTGTATACTGTAATACCGATAGTGACCACACCAGTATATAAGTGTTGTGGCAGGATTGCTGGGGCAGATTCGCCCGGACCTTCGAATAGTAAAGACCTGTTTGTTTGTTACTTCTGAAGTCTGTGTATTTATTAACTGCACAACCCACAGACTTTACAGGGTGATTGGGCAGAAACATGGCAAATGCACTATAATGTGGATAAATGTGAGGTTATCCACTTTGGTGGCAAAAACAGGAAGGCACATTATTATTTGAATGGCAATAGATTGGGAGAAGGGGAAGTGCAAAGAGACCTGGGTGTTCTTGTGCACCAGTCGCTGAAGATAAGCATGCAGGTGCAGCAGGCGGTTAAGAAGGCAAATGGTATGTTGGCCTTCGTAGCGAGAGGGTTCGAGTACAAGAACAAGGATGTCTTGCTGCAGTTGTACAGGGCCTTGGTGAGACCGCACCTTGAGTATTGTGTGCAGTTTTGGTCGCCTTATCTGAGGAAGGACGTTCTTGCCATGGAAGGAGTGCAGCGACGATTCACCAGGCTGATACCTGGGATGGCAGGAATGACGTATGAGGAGAGATTGGATCGATTGGGCTTATACTCACTGGAGTTTAGAAGATTGAGAGGGGATCTCATCGAAACCTATAAAATTCTGTCAGGCCTGGACAGACTAGATGCTGGAAGGATGTTCCCAATGGTCGGGGAGTCCAGAACCAGGGGTCATAGTCTAAGGATAAGGGGTAGGACATTTAGGACTGAAATGAGGAGGAATTTCTTCACTCAGAGAGTGGTGAACCTGTGGAATTCTCTGCCACAGAGGGCGGTGGAAGCCAGTTCATTAAATATATTCAAGAAAGAGTTGAATATATTTCTTAAGGCTAAAGGGATCAAGGGATATGGGGAGAAAGCAGGGACAGGGTACTGAATTTCAATGATCAGCCATGATCTCATTGAATGGCGGAGCAGGCTCGAAGGGCCGAATGGCCTACTCCTGCTCCTATCTTCTATGTTTCTATGTTTCTATGAGACACCACTTCCGCCCATCCATTTGTCCTAGCACTGACCCCAGACAATTCCCAAGGTCAGCGCAATTTTCGTGGGCTCCTGACGGGAGTCCAGCACGTTCCGGAGAATCCCACCTCAGGGGGAAAGGACTAAGGATGGAAAATCTCTGGTGCAGGCAGCAGACCAAGGCTAACTGCCTCTGAGGTAGTGAAGGGGAGTCAGGTTTTAATGTAGGTTTTTAAATAGCAGAGTTTGAAAGTTTTTTAATCACCCTGTGATCGATTACATTCCCTTGGCGGGGATTTAAATTTTAAGGGGGAAAAATTGGGTGGCACCAATTTTGGGGCGCTAACGTTGCCAGGGCGCTAATTTAAAGTTAGCGCCCCTCCGCTGTAAATTCAGTAGTAGCGCCCCAAGCAGGAGGTGGGGCACTACTGGAAAGCACGCCACCTCCTGCTTGGGGCGCTACTGAATTTCATGGTGCTACATGCAGCAGCATCACGCGTGGCGGCACGTAGCGCCACTGCATTGCAGGCCTCCTCCCCTGTTTAAAGGGGAGGGACCTAGCGCTGCGCACACCAGGGCCCTGACAGACCACCAGGGAGTGGGGTGCCGTGAAAACAGCCCGGCACTCAAGAGGAGGTCCGGGCTGAACGATCGCGGCTGGCACCCCGCATAAAAAAGTGAAAGGGGGGCAGGTGCTGGCAGTCAGCCAAAATAAAAATGGCCGCCCGACACCTGCCCTTTAAGTAGCTCTGCCGCCGCTGCAAAAACACCCCCTGATCCTGTCGGACATAGCGTCCGGCGATAGGTCAGGGGGCGCAAGCATAGAAACGTAGAAGATAGGAGCAGGAGTAGGCCATTTGGCCCCTCGAGCCTGCTCCGCCATTCAATTCGATCGTGGCTGATCATCCAAATTCAGTACCCGGTCCCTGCTTTCTCCCCATACCCCTTGATCCCTTTAGCCTTAAGAAATATATCCAACTCCTTCTGAATATATTTAATGAACTGTCCTCCACTGCCTTCTGTGGTAGAGAATTCCACAGGTTCACCACTCTCTGGGTGAAGAAATTCCTCCTCATTTCTGTCCTAAATGGCCTACCCCTTATCCTTAGACTGGCGCTGTGCACGGCGATGATGTAATTGCCGGCGGCACAGCAGTGCGGGGCGCTACCAGTTACCGCCACCACTAACTTCCTGCTGAATTTCGCGGGAGGCGTTAGTGGCACCGCGCCCAGGCGCTCGGGGATTTGCGCCCCATTAGCGCCCCCGGGGGCTCTAGCGAGAGACGCAAACCAACCCAATTTTCCCCCTAAATCTCCTTCCACCCAACAAAGCAATACTGGCCAGCAGTAACACATTGGTGCCCCTTCTATCCCCTATTGTCATGGTGATAATGATGGGAAATATGTTTGACATGAATCAGTCATTCATGAAAGAAAGACTTATGAAATAATACTGAGCAGCCTGCGGGTGGCGCTGTCCAGGGAGAGTATAAATACTCGGGCACGGGCCCAGCTTGCGCAGGACATTCTTAACAGGAACTAGTGAAGGACACAACTAGACCTCCATGTTGTAAAACAGTTGATTAAAGCTTTGGTTTAACGCTTAGACCAAGTGCCTAGTAGTTTTCTTATATCAATGTTCATGTCATTATTGATCATTTTGGATATGCCCACCCATATTTGGGCAGATGATTTTGTTAGCTGCTGTTGTTTCTGGCGGGAAATCCTGGAAGTGATGGAACCCAGCGGAATGGTCCCAAGAAGATGTTCCACACCCACCAGCCCCAGATCCTCCAGAATTCAGGAGGATTCGAGTGGAAGGTTGCCCTTGCTATTTTTAAGCAGAGAAGGAATGACTGCACAAAGTTTCAGTCCCAGGATATTTCCAATGTTCATTCCTCTGGAATGTTCTAAAAGGAAAACAAGTAGCCACACATACGTTTAGGAGTTGAAGTTTAAAAAAAACTAAATGGACTTCTTCATATTTTTGGTCGGACTAATTTAGCCATTTTGAATCCTCTGAGAGTATATGTTTATCAATCTGTACCCTCTTCTCCTCCACTTCTCCTCTTTCTCTGCTCTACAAGATCAAGTTAAAAAAAAGCTTCCCTTTTCTGACAAGTACAGTAACTAGCTAATCACTGCGCTGCACTCCTGCAAGTTAACAAGGACTGAGCAAGCCAATGTATGATTTTAAATAGCTTTGGAAGACAAACAAAAAAAGGATTTGGAAATCAGAGACTGGAATTTGGATGAGTTTTCTACCCTTTGCTCCCTTTATCTAAAGTGCTGGCATTGAATTTGCTACGTATATTAGGTAGGCCTCGGTTTATTCCTTCGCTACTGAATCCTGTCAGCAAGCTGGTTATGGCGAAAGCACACTCTCTGCTCAGTGTCCATGGAACCCACTGGTCTCGAAAAGCACTCGGACCCTCTTGGCAGGTTATGCAGTCTGTGTTTAACATATTTATCGCTAAAAACTGTGGAGAGTCTGGAACCGCGCCAACATTTCCCCATGGTTATTGACGCCACTGAGATCCTTTGTTGTTATAGCAACAGAACGTTATGTACAACCTCTAGGCACAGGGCAGGGGTGATAAACTGTGGGACAGTAAATCACAGAATGCTAGGTGATCTCCGAGTAATTCGTAACTGCAATCTGAAAGGGATTGGCCAAGTTAGAAATGTTTGCAACATGATCCCCACCCCCACCCCTATCCTGTTCAACTATTTACCCAATGTTTTGGGTTAGGATATGGCAACATCTCAGTGGTAAGTGAATTAAAGGCATTGCTGGGGAGGATACTGGCTTAAATGTTTGGAATTGTTATACAAGAACTTTGCAGAATTGGCTGCTGGGAGATGTCAGTCAATTAACTCTGAAAGAACATTCAGTTAGAAGGAAGCAATTTACTCATAGAGCCTCAAATATCTTTAGCCATTATTCTGCCTCAGCAATTGTTGAATGTGGTTCAAAGAAGAAGTTTCTTAAAAAAAGCAAAATACTGCAGTGGCTGGATATCTGAAACAAAAAAAAAACCTAGAAAATGCTGGAAACACTCAGGAGGTCAGTCAGCATCTGTGGCAAGAACAGACAAGTTAACATTTTGGGTGCAGGCTTCTGCAAAGGAACAGTTTCTTTGAAAGAACAGTGAGGGTAAAACTAGCAGCGTAGTACCTGGGACACCATTTTCAAAAGCATAAATTATCCAGTGCCAAATCAATGGAAAATAATCAATAGCTGGGATTGATTTACAGAAAGACTTGCATTTCTATAGCCTCTTTCATGACCTCAGGATGTGCCAAAGCATTTTACAGCCAATGAAGTACTTTTTGAAGTGTAGTCACTGTTGTAATGTAGGAAACGCGGCAGCTAATTAGAGCACAGCAAGCTCCCACAAACAGCAATGGGATAATGGCCAGTTAATCTGTTTTTAGTTGATGTTGGTTGAGGGATAAGGGAGAACTGTTCTTCTTCGAATAGTGCCATGGGAATATTTACGTCTCCCTGGGAGGACTTGGTTTAATGTCTCATCCAAAAGACGGCACCTCCGACAGTGCAGCACTCCCCCAGCACCGCACTAGAGTGTCAGCCTGGATTTTGTGCTCAAGGCTCTGAAGTGGGGCTGCAATCTTGCGGTTGAATCCAAATTTTTAACTTATTGAGAAACTTGTCCCATGCTGTAGGGCAGCAACAAGATTCAAAAGATTAGAAAAGATGATGAGATAAAGCAAATTGTAGTTAGGTGACGGCCAACTTTAGATTGTAAAAAGAAATGACGTTTGAGTCGGTTAAGGAGTTGCACAGTTTTAAGGTCCTGTAAAAAAAATAAGATAGATGAAGTCTCGAATGATCTATAAAGAGCTAAGATGAGATTCCAGCCTCCAGGAGCCATTATTTTTTTTAAATAATATATATGAAATGTAGTTTGTGGAGGTATTTTTATTCTGTTTACAGCTCTTTCTCCTTTGCTGGCTGACAGTGTTACAGCTGATATCAGCAGGCTGGATCTCTATTATTAAGCAGCCCTGTTGGCATTGAAGGATTAACGATTGTGACAATCATTGTAAATTTAATCGGTTGATAACCACAGCTGATAACTGATAATACCACAGTCAGTTTATATTATACCCAATGCAACAACTTGTTTATAAATTTGAAGACAGAAATCTATAATCTTGCAATGCAAACAGCCAGAAAGTAACGAGGGGTTTGCTAAGAATTCCTGTCACCGGGCAGAGAATCCACAAAGCAAATTGGATTTAAAAAAAGCCAGTTGAGAGTTAAGATAATGAAATCCACTTTTATTCGTGTTTACCGACTAGGAGAAATTGTTTCCTAGTAATTTTACCCCATTTGCAGGATCATTCTTAAGAGGGCAAACATAAGCCACTTGAAACCTCAATGATAGGAACACTCCCTTGAGCTTGGTCAGGGAGTTAAAAGCCAAACTGCTAGGAAATAATACTTCTGTCATATTGCCAATCTTCTGAGCCTCAGATATCTATTCATAACATCTTATGGTGTTCTGATAAGGTAAATTTTTTTACGACAGTATGAAATAAAGAAAAACCTGACTAATAAAACTGTCATTAACCGAAACAAGCAGTGGCCACAAGATCTGCCCTGAAATGAAAACCAGCTGAACTTCAAACATTTCTTATATACAAAGCCATTTCCATTCATTGCAATGTAAAGTCCCCTGATTAAAATCAACTCAATAGGAGTTAAAGTTAAAAAAAAATCGACATTGTAATTTTAGTCTGTGGTCATTTGAAGATAAAAAAAAAATCCCAGCCCTTCTACTCTGTCCCACAATATATCAAATCAGCAGGTTCTTTGAGTCTTTTACAGGGAAGTGACACTGCAGACCCTATGCCGATGCACAGCAGTCCTGACTTTCTTTGATGCAAACTGGCTGACTCCCATCACTGCTAACTTAAGCTGCTAGGAGTTATGGAACTGAGAGCAAGCTCGGGCAAACACTCCCAGATGGTAGATTATGAAGGAAAGAGGATAATGTGCAGACGGGATTTCAGATTATTGTCAATTGCTTCAGACATGTTAATTTGCTCAAGTGTCAACAAATATTTCAGCTTAATTTGCAAACAGTGCAGGGCAAACTTTTAAAACAGTCGCAACAGGCAGCTGGACTTCCTGGTAGCTTTTAAACTTCATACTTAAACTCCTCATTATTAACAAATAGCTGGCTCTTTGCTAACATTGAAAATTTAACCAGCATTTGCACCTCAGCCAGTGGCTGGACAGAGAGGGGCTCAGAACCGGCAGTATAACTCAGTATCACTAAATTGGTACCAGTCTCAAACCAGTCAGTACCTGTGATACAACTGCGACATAACAGCGATTTTGATTTTTTTTTAAATAGAAGCTGTAACCTTCAACTCTGTTCCATGTTTCAGTGAACCTTGAATCTATTGTAATATCTCAACTACTGACACCCAGCAGCCTTGGTAACCCAAATCTGCTCCCCTTTTATCGAAGTAGAATAAATCACTTGCCATTCACTGGTCTTGCGTAGAGCTCCATAGGACCAACTATTTCTCATTTCTTTATATTAAATGGCAGCAAACAACACAGGCTTCTCATTTATTGTCTCAGACCTTACACTGGATTGTGTCACATTAGCATACGAAATTCCTAAAATGGGCGTTTGAAGTTCCTATTCTAACAGGGGAGTTAACATGTTTGAAATAAATGGACAGCTATCTATGTTAAAATAACAAGGGAACTTTGCGTGAAGCAGTTTAGCATCTATATGCCAATTTAGACAGACATTTCAAGACACCCGTGTTTATTTCTGATGGATGAAGTTGTTTACCTTTAATTTCTGTATTACAGCATCCCAGTTGCACAAACCACTGCCTGTTGCCTCCTGATTTACAGGTTATAGGATCAAACCACTGAATCACTGATTCCTATTAAATACATTTCCAATGCATCTAACTAAATCGATTGACATGGATCACAACCACTTCAAATTAAGTTAGAGAAACGTTATTTCTTTTTTACGGCTATTATTTCCCCCCGACAGCGGTTTCCCCTCCTCTGCCTCTTCTCCTGTAGGCGGTGACCGTTCGGTAGGGTTATTGGGCCGGCTACCCTCTGCCAACCTGGCCACGTAAGCCAATCTCCAGGTACGAGCCGGGGCAGTGAGGGGTTGACATTCCTCCGTGGGCTATTTTAGCACACTGGTTGAATGGGATCACATCAAATTCCTCTGTGTGCTATATTAACACCCGTTTAAAGTAAAAGGATTAGGAACTTTGTTAAAATAGTGCATGCAGGGGGTGGGGAGGGTGTTATCTGCTGGGTCTGATTAAAAAACATCAACCCCTGTGCGATCAGGAACATTTGTTGATTTTCCCCCTCTATAATCCAGGGGATAGAGGCCAATTGCAGCACAACTGCTTGGTATAGATCAGCTCATGGCCTTAATCCATAAATCCTGACTTAGAGGGAGTGAGAAGCAATTACTCCTCTAATGGTAATTTTCATTGCACACTGCAGCCATAATCTAAAGCCCATAATGAAGTTACAGACCCTGCAGCTAACGATTGCCTCGGGTTCATTTCCAGCCACCTGGCACAGCTCGCAGTCCGCTGTCCTGCTCAATGTCACTAGCCAAGAGGAATTCTAGGAGGATGGCACTGATTGGCTTTTCGCTGAGCTCGTGACTGTCTACAGCTGTGCGGGGAGCGGGCGGAAAGGACGCATTCTGTTGGCGTGTGGCAACTGTAACTGTTGGCATCCACTCCGGAATGACTGGTGAGTGACGTGGGTGAGGAAGATAGCAAAATACTGCAGATGTTGGAAATCCGAAACAACAACAGAAAATGCTGGAAAAACTCAGCAGGTCAGGCAACATCCGTGGAGAGAAATTTGAGTTGACGTTTTGAAGAAGGGTTTTGAAGAAGGGTTCGACCCGAAACGTCAACTCAAATTTCTCTCCACGGATGTTGCCTGACCTGCTGAGTTTTTCCAGCATTTTCTGTTGTTATTTTGGGTGAGGAAGAATTGAGTTTAGAGGGAGAGTTGCTGTCTCTCTCCACACGGCTGTCTATAAGACACTCCGTTATCAGGATCCGAGTAAAAAATCTCCACATGTCAGACAGCTCTAGGAGTTTATCCTTGCAACTATTAACAAGAAGCTTGCAGATGTGGCAGCAGTATCTTTCAGATTGTTTAGCAATAAACGTAGCTAAATCAACAGTGTACAAGATAATAAACATCTCCTATACACTGAATCAATAGGAAGGATTTGTACCTAAAGTTTTGGGATTACCAAACCCATTGCCAATATGCTAATCTACAAACGTTAATGAAGAACTACAGAAGCAAATGTAATTATTATGCGTTGAATTGTAGAACCCCGACATTTAAAAAAAATCTTGAGAGCCTCCCCTCATCTGTTGATCTATTCTGTTCAGATAACTGATGCTATCTCTGATCACTAGATTTTACAATGGAACAACTGACGTCTTCTATGTCTGAGTGGCAGTAAAAAATTTAATGTACGGCAATAAAGGCTCAAAAGACCTAAACAAAATCACTTAAGTTAAGGCTCGACCAACAAAAATATAAATGGGTGCGTTCCAGTGTTACCCTAACCCTATTTGCAGTGCTTATTTCCACGGGGGTCACATTTGGCAGGGAAACCAGACTCGAACGCACCTGAACTGGGGAAACTAATGCAGGGCGGCAGACCTCATCAAGGTGAGAATAGAAGTTTTAAGTAACACAGAGGATAACAACATGAACTTGATGCTAACCCAGGCTTGGTGTTGATCGAGAAAATTCAGGCTCTCATTCAGTCCTCTTCCCCCAATGTTGTCACGTAAGTGGACATTTAAAAAAAAAATTGTTTATGGGATGTGGGCGTCACTGGCAAGGCCAGCATTTATTGCCCATCCCTAATTGTCCTTGAGAAGGTGGTGGTGAGCTGCCTTCTTGAACTGCTGCAGTCTGTGTGGTGAAGGTACTCCCACAGTGCTGTTAGGGAGGGAGTTCCAGGTATTTGACCCAGCAACAAAGAAGGAGCAGTGATATACTTCTAAGTGAGGATGGTGTGTGGCTTGGAGGGGAACTTGGAGGTGGTGGTGTTCCCCTGCGCCTGCTGCCCTTCTAGGTGGAGGAGGTCACGGGTTTGGGAGGTGCTGCCGAAGAAGCCTTGGCGAGTTGCTGCAGTGCATCTTGTAGATGGTACACACTGCAGCCACGGTACGCCGGTGGTGGAAGGAGTGAATGTTTAAGGTGGTGGATGGGGTGCCAATCAAGCGGGCTGCTTTGTCCTGGATTGTGTCGAGCTTCTTGAGTGTTGTTGGAGCTGCACTCATCCAGGCAAGTGGAGAGTATTCCATCACACTCCTTACTTGTGCCTTCTAGATGGTGGAAAGGCTTTGGGGAGTCAGGAGGTGAGAAACTCGCCGCAGAATACCTGGCCTCTGAACTGCTCTTGGTGCCACAGTTAAGTTTCTGGTCAATGGTGACCCCCAGGATATTAATGGTGGGGGATTTGGCGATGGTAATGCCGTTGAATGTCAAAGGGAGGTGGTTAGACTCTTGCTTGTTGGAGATAGTCATTGCCTTGCACTTGTGTGGTGCAAATGTTACTTGCCACTTATCACCCCAAGCCTGAATGTTGTCCATGTTTCAGCCAGCTAAGTCTTCATGTGGGGTGGTGGGGGTTTGGTCGCAGCTATAAATCTGGACCTCTTGCAGCCATTTTTCTACTTCCAAATTTACCCTGCTACCTGCAGCCACATTTACCCCTCCCCTTTAAGAGATGCTGGCTACCTTTAAGTGGCATCAAAGAAGCCCGGTTTCCTGTCCCCACTTCCCTAGACAGGCGCACAGCCAAAAAGGTGGATGCAGGGAGGGTGTGGGGGAGGCTGAAAGTGGCCGAGGATCCCAGCAAGGCAGGGGATGTGGAGGCCCGACTGAGGTCGCCATCGGGGCCTCATTAACATATTGTAGATCCACCTCCTATCTGGCAGCTGGCAAAATAGACAGCCTGGCCGACGGACGTTTGCGGCAGGAGGCCGCAGCCAGGGACCTGTGTTGTCAGTGCCCAACACAGGGAAGGGAGTTTCGGGTGACGATCATGATGGAATGGGAGGAGGTCATCAATTTTAGGTTGTAACTTGCAAGATAGATAAGGGGGAACCAGTGGATGTAGTGTATTTAGATTTTTAGAAGGCATTCAATAAGGTGCCACACAAGAGGTTATTAAACAAAATTATGGCTCATGGGATTGGGGGTAATATACTAGCATGGATTGAGGATTGGTTAACGGACAGAAAACAGAGAGTAGGAATAAACGGGTCATTTTCAAGTTGGCAGGCTGTGACTAGTGGGGTACCGCAAGGATCAGTGCTTAGGCCTTAGCTATTCACAATCTATATCAATGATTTGGATGAGGGGACCAAATGTAATATATCCAAGTTTGCTGATGATAAAAAGCTGGGTGGGAATGTAAGTTGTGAGGAGGATGCAAAGAGGCTGCAAGGGGATACAGACAGGTAAAGCGAGTGGGCAAGAACATGGCAAATGGAATATAATGTGGAGAAATGTGAAGTTATCCACTTTGGTAGGAAAAACAGAAAAGCAGAGTATTTTTTAAATGGTGAGAGATTGAGAAATGTTGGTGTTCAGAGGGACGTGGGTGTCCTTATACATGAATCGCTGAAAGTTAACATGCAGGTACAGCAAGCAATTAGGAAAGCAAATGGTATGTTGGCCTTTATTACAAAAGGATTTGAGTACAGGAGTAAAGATGTCTTACTGCAATTATATAGGGCCCTGGTGAGACCACACCTGGAGTATTGTGTACAGTTTTGGTCTCCTTATTTAAGGAAGGATATACTTGCCATAGAGGGAGTGCAACGAAGGTTCACCAGACTGATTCCTGGGATGGGGGGGATTGTCCTATGAGGAGAGATTGAGTAGACTTGGCCTACATTCTCTAGAGTTTAGGAGAATAAGAGGTGATCTCATTGAAACATACAAAATTCTTACAGGGCTTGACAGGGTAGATGCAGGGAGGATGTTTCCCCTGGCTGGGGAGTCTCAGAAGTCACAGTCTCAGCATAAGGGGTCGGACATTTAGGACTGAGATGAGGAGAAATTTCTTCACTCAGAGGGTGATGAATCTTTGGAATTCTCTACCCAAAGGGCTGTGGATGCTCAGTCGTTGAGTATATTCAAGACAGAAATCGATAGATTTTTGGATATTAAGGGAATCAGGGGATATGGGGATAGTGCAAGAAGGTGGAGATGAGGTAGAAGATCAGCCATGATCTTATTGAATGGCGAAGTAGGCTCGAAGGGCCGAATGGCCTACTCCTGCTCCTATTTCTTATGTTCTTATGTAATCTGGAGGGTTGTGGGGGGAGGCTGGAGATCGGGGCTGGGGGAGGCCGAAGGCTTCCTTGAGGGGCCTGGGGTGGGGGGAGCTCCTCCTGGCTCACAAGGACTGCTAAAAGAGCCATATACCTTGGGGAGTCGACAGCTCCCGCCTTCAATCAGCAGCCAGGAATCCGACAGCTCGGTCCTCCTCCTCACTATTAAATTCAATTCGCAGTGCCGATGATGCCATCAGGTCATGTATTTGGTATGTTAATGAGGAACCCCGTCTGCCTTTTGCGGGAGCCTCGTCTGTGGCCTGATCGCTGCACTGTAATATTTAAAGGGTCGGGGTTGGGTTCCGGTTGGAGTCTGGTTGTTTGATCCTGATATTTTAACCGCTCCCTACGCCCCCACCCCCCATGACCTTCTCCCGCCCATTGAGGCTGAGGTGTCTAAGGGCTGAGCCTATCGAGCTATATTAGACAGTAAATGGTATAGATAGGTAAATCTGTAAAATATATTTTAAATTATAATGTGACAGCCTGACAAGGAGGTCATAGGTTCAAACCAGTAAAAGACAAATTTAGGCTTGATATCAGGAAGTTCTTCGTAAAAGCTGATAAACACATGGAATGGATAGAGTAATGGAGGCAAAAACATTGGAATTATTTAAGAACCAATTGGATGCTGAAATAAGGGCACTTTAAGGTCATTCTGCCTGGATGAACTAAGTTGGTCCGAAAGGCCCCTCTAATTATTGTGAGTTGTGGAGTGCAGTGTGCAAACAGCAGACCAGGCATCACTGCAGGTCGTCCCGAGGTTAGCAACCACAGAGGGGTGCTCCCTGGAAGGGCCCATTTGCAATGTTAAGAGACTGCAAGGCAGGAGGTTTGCTTTCCGCTAACATTAAAAAATATTCCATGCAAAATCTTAGAAAGTCCCCAGGAGGCACTTTTAAAATGCAGCTTCCATTGCGCTGGAGCTGGACTGTGCCTGGTACAATCCAACCTCTGGTGTGGGGTCTCACAGCTCTTAACTTTAATGCACATGGGATCAGATCAAAACCTGACACCAGCGTTGCACTGCCACTTTTAAAGTGAAGCACACCTGAAGCTGCTTTGCTTCAAGCGAAAGTGGCAGCATAATTGCACCCTAACAACCCTAGCCCTTTGACACCCTTTAACTCTCCATTATGATGTATTAGGCTGGATCGGAGCAATTTCCTGTCAACGCTGTTGTACATAAATCCAAGGGACAGCCCTACTTATGTTGACCCTTATTGTATAGAATTCCAATGTACAATACAATTTCCTATTCATATCAATTATAGTCCATATACGTCAAATCATTTTCCTATTTACTATGCTTATATAGCATTCCAATGGAATAGTGCACTCCCCTTTGACTCTTTCTGCATAAAACTCCAATGCTCTTAATCATTTGCTTTTCACTCCTACTCTACAGAATCAAACCATTCCCTATTATTTCCATGGTATATCCTTCGACTGGACCAAATCATTAGCATTCAAACCGAGTACAGTTAATTTCATTGCAGCGAGCCAGTTTCCACCACTTGTCATTGTATAGAATTCCAATATAGCAAACCAATTCATATCCACTCTCACTGTATGAAATGCCATTGTGCCAAACCACTTCCCTTTCACTTTAATACTATAGTATTCCAATAGATTAAGTCGCTTCCATTCACTCCTGTTGCATAGAATTTTACTGACCAAATGACATCTCATTCAGTCTTATATATTAAATAAAATTTCAGTGTGTCAAACTGCTTACCATTCAGCTCATGTGCAGATTCATGCAAAATATTCAATTTTGTCCCTTGGTGATATTATCTGCAGTTTATGAAATTCCTAATCGAAGTATAACATTTGGTAGACTAGTTCAGTATTTAACAAGGCACATCTGTCATGAAGCAGAAATTGTTAGGCTTGATTTCAAGGTGAAGATTTTGTTTATCACCCACTTAAGAGATTTAAAAAAAAGTTATTAACCCTTAATTAATTCGTTCATTAGGTGTCAGCCTTGACTCAGTGGCTGCACTCGTGCCTCTAAGTTAGAAGGTCATAGGTTCAGGCCATACTCCAGAGATTTAAACACATCATGTAGGCTGATACCTCAGTGCAGTACCAAGGGACTGCTGCACTGTTGAATGAGATGTTAAACCGAGGCTTCCGACTGCCCTCTCATATGGACATAAAAAGTAGAAGAGCGGGGGAGTTCTCCCCGGTGTCCTGGCCAATTTATCCTTCAACCAACAGCACTAAAACAGATTACCTGGTCATTTTATTTCATTGCTGTTTGTGGGATCTTGCTGTGCACAAATTGGCTGCCACGTTTGCCCGCATTGCAACAGTGACTCCACTTCAAAACTTCTTTGTTGGCTGCAAAGAGCTTTGGGATGTCCGGTGGTCATGAAATATGTTATATAGCTGCTAGTCTTTGTTTCTTAAGTTTGTTTGGAAATCAAAATCAAAACAAAGTTGTAGAAATTTTCACGGCCATGTTAAGCTCTGATAAAATACAACCAAGATGAACTCTGGGTGATCTGTGAAAAATCTGTCAGCACAGTCTCTCTCCTCCCTGCCCCGCCCCACAAGCTCACTCACAACAATGAAAATCACTGCAATTGCAGAGCTGAACTTAAAATAATATCCAGCAGACTTTGCTTGCTAAGTCACATTAGTTGTACCACAGAAAGTGTGCTAGATGGTAAAAGTTAAACTTATCAAAATGGAAAAAGAAAATTAACCTATAAAGAGATGCTATTAGGCTCCCCAATGCCAACATTGTTTTGAAACACTGGACTGATGCAAGTGTGTAGGAATGAGTTTCAGAGAAAACAAGTTGCCTCACTTCTCAACCAGGTTCCAGGCAGTTAAACAAAGGAGCTCACAATGGGAGTAAATATCCTTTTGGAAATGTATGCGGTGTATGATTGTATGATTTTTTTCACAGAGAGCAATGCGTGGTCCATCTACAATGTAGCTCCATGTCTAGTAACTGTCTAAAAAGCAACGTAAGATGTCTTCCTGGGAAAATAACATACGACAGAGCATCTCAGCCACATGTTTGGTTCTCGTCTAACATTCTGAAGTGCAAAAAGATTTGCTCTGCTGGTTTTGAGACCCATCTCTCTGTACGTATACCAAATCCCATCCTTAGTGATTGGCTTGCAACCAATGCTTCCAAATATGTAGATGAACTTGTATCTATATACTGTAGTGTCTTTCATGACCTCAGGACATCCCAATGTGCTTTACAGCCAAGGAAGCAGTTTTGAAGTGGAGTTACTGTTGCAATGTGAGGAAACGTGGCAGCCAATTTGTGCACAGCAAGATCCCACAAAGAGCAGTGAGATAAATGACCAGGTAATCTATTTTTTTAGCGATGTTGGTTGAGGGATAAATATTGGCCAGGACACCAGGAGAACTTTCTTGCTCTTCTTTGAATAGTCCCATAGGATCTATTACATCCACTTAAGATAGCAAACAGGGCCTCGGTTTAATGTCTCTTCCAAAAGACGGCACCTCAAACCACACTCTCAGTATGGCATTGAGATACCAGCCTGGATTATGTGCTCATATTCTGGAATGGACTTGAGCCCATGACCTTCTGACTCATAGGTGAGAGTGCTACCACTGAGCAAATTGATTGTTTTGGCACGTGGAAACATAGAAGATAGGAGCAGGAGTAGGCCATTCGGCCCCTCGAGCCTGCTCCGCCATTCAATGAGATCATGGCTGATCATCCAAACTCAGTACCCTGTCCCTGCCTTCTCCCCATATCCCTTGATCCCTTTAGCCTTAAGAAATATATCTAACTCCTTCTTGAATATGTTTAATGAATTGGCCTCTACTGCCTTCTGTGGTTCACCACTCTCTGGGTGAAGAAATTCCTCCTAATCTCTGTCCTAAATGGCTTACCCCTTATCTTTAGACTGTGACCCCTGGTTCTGGACTCCCCTGCCATCGGGATCATCCTTCCTGCATCTAGTCTGTCTAGTCCTGTTAGAATTTCATAAGTTTCAATGAGATCCCCTCTCATTCTTCTAAACTCCAGCGAGTATAAGCCCAATCGACCCAATCTCTCCTCATACGTCATTCCTGCCATCCCAGGTATCAGTCTGGTGAATCTTCGCTGCACTCCCTCCATGGCAAGAACATCCTTCCTCAGATAAGGTGACCAAAACTGCACAAAGAAGAATCCAAGATACAAGGGTACTTAAAGATGGATTATGTTCCTCTGCTGGCTGTAAGGGTCCTCTACGATATGAGTTTGGACAGTCTCAACGCAATTCCTAGTGAACATGAGCTGATGACACAAGACTTCCCCTCATTCAATATTAATCGGCAATGCCATTCAGACAGGCCTTCGCATGGTTGGTATGCGAACATGAAGCAATGTCACATTGGGCAGTGCAGGGTGTTCTTCTGAGGTTATGGCTGAGGCACACTGTTGAACAGAGGGTGCTTTACTCCACATCTAGCTGGACTATACCTGACCTGGGCTGCTTGATGCTGACACCAGGTGCCTAAAATTGAAACGGTTCCATTCCTGAACGTTTAAACCTCTCACCTTTGGAGAAGCAAAACCCCCCCAAAAAATCAAATAACAAAGCAAAGGGTGCAGCTTGCCAAGTTGTCTGCCCACAGGAACATAATAACTCGCTCACTGTGCCCCCTCCCCAAAGAATTCAACATCTGGCTTGTCCTGATTGATTTTTCTTTTGGAAAGTCATTTGAACTTCAACTGTGATTTATTCGCCAATGGATCTGGTTCTCAATTAGCCAGGGAACCATTAGTTTGGAATGTATTGTGTGAAATTACCAAATGGGTTCTGAGCGGGGAGGGCGGGGGGAGGGCGGGGGTGTAGGGGGAGTATCCAATGGCATCTATGCTGGGAGTGTAATATAAATATTTTTTTTTAATAGGTAATCTATACACATCAAATGAATGGAATACTGTTTCTTTTCTTTTAATATAAATAACATGTCGACTCCTACCAGTTTCCTCTTGTTGACTCAGGTACAGCTAGCTCTAGTTACAGTTGTTCTGACTATAGATCCATATTGAGGACTTCCTTCCTCTTAAACATGCATTTGACACTTGAAAAATATTGCCAAAATTATGACAATTAGTTTGGGAAAGTTAAAAGGGCTCCCTGGCAAACTAACTGTTTAAGACAATGCAAACAGTTCTTTGACAACATCTTTTTCTCCAAACAGTTGGGAATGAATCTTGTAATATTGCATGTATTGCATTTTGTGCTATACTAGAGAGCATAACAAGGTGCAATTGCAAGAAACTCTATTACAGATAGATCATCACCCCATATCCCTCCAGATTCTCTTCCAGCTGCGAGGGTCTGGGGTGCTCACCTCCTTCCTCCTCCTACATTTTCCATCACAACACAATACCAGATTTCACTCACTCCGAGACGGAACTCCCTACTCTCACGTGGCACTTGGCTTACATGAGCCAGTCAAGACTTGTCAACGTTCGCCCAAGTGGAAGCCCAACTGACAAACAACTAACTGAGGTAAAATGAGTGAGAGGTAGTCCAAAAAGGACCCAAATGAATGTGGTGGGTGTGAATCCTTGCCACAGGCTCGAACGAAAGAAGTGAGTTTCAGTGAAGGATACCGCCTAGGTAACCTCCACTGTTGTCAGTGAGTGGTAGCCCAGATCAAGCAACTCAAGCAAATCTAAGTTTCAGACAATGTTTGGACACTAGCTCACAAATTTCTTTCTTGGGTGTCTGGCACCAAACTGCTGAGCTTCTGGAAAACCTATTACCTTCTTTTCTGAACTATTAAATTACAAAGAGTTTTCCAAACTTTTGATATTGACTGTGGAGTCAAGGTCAGACGCAAAGATAGTTTAAAAGAAGATGGAGAACTTTGATCAGCTGTCCCTCCACGGACGAGAGGACAGTTTTGAAAGATTACAAACTCACATGATACTTAATTATCAGAGACAGAATTTAAGAACCAGACCTGGAGCCAAATTTCAACATTTTCATACAATTCTGTTCTTATGTTTGCAAAGGATTTCAGTGCTGCATATATATATATATTTTTTGTGTTGGGGAAGAGAACGGAAACTGACCTTCCGGGATCATTCATATCTGGCAGTGCACAAATTTATTTTAAAAAAGTTCCACAATGCTGTTAAAAATAGTGACTTGATAAAATTCTGCCAAAATTCTACAACTTGGAATTATTGTTGTGGAAAAAATAGCTTTGGAAAATAGGACATTTTAGGACATGAAGAGAAATATTTAAACACCTCACTCAAATAGCTGCACTACAGCCTGCGAGTAATCAGTAGAAGAGCAGGCTAACCACATTCCAAAATAAAAGGGTCAGGCACAATGGGGAGAAAATTGCTGACAATATCAGCGAATGAATACTTTACACGTGCATATAACATTCCCCTGGCTGACATTTTAACTGTGAGTAGAAAGAACTTGCATCTATATAGTGCCTTTCACATCCTTGGGATGTCCCAAAGTATTTCACAGCCAATTAATTACGTTTGAAATGTAGTTACAGTTGCTTTTTAAGCAAATATGGCAGCCAACTTGCACACAGCAATTCCCACAAACAGCAAATGAGATAAATGGGCAGTTAATCCATTTTGGTGGTGCTGGTTGTTAGCCAGGACGCCAGGAGAACGCCCCATTCTTTTTCGAATAGGGCCGTGGGATCTTTTACGTCCACCTAAATAGACAGACGTAGCTTTGGTTTAATGTCTAAACTGAAAGACGTTAACCTATTTATTTTTAGTGGTTTCAACAGGTCCATCTGTTCATCTGTTAGTATCAGAATCAGTCAGGTTAAGATCTCATGGAAGAGTTGCTTGGCTAGGCATTATATCAGAGTAACAGACACATAGGGGTGAGTATAGCAGTGTCAACATTTCCATCATAGGTCAGACGGGGGAAAAACGTTCTTCTAGAACCAGGGGTCACAGCCTAAGGATAAGGGATAGGCCATTTAGGACAGAGATGAGGAGGAATTTCTTCACCCAGAACGTGGTGAACCTGTGGAATTCTCTACCACAGAAGGCCGTAGAGGCCAATACATTAAATACTAGCTGGAGTGCCCGGTGGTGCCGAGGGTTTTTTGAGGGCATGTTGTTGTTGGAAGAGAGAGAGAGAGAGACTGGGGGGAAGAGAGAGAAAGAGAGAGAGACTGGGGGGGAAGAGAGAGAAAGAGAGAGAGGCTGGGGGAAAGAGAGAGAAAGAGAGAGAGACTGGGGGGAAGAGAGAGAGAGAGAGAGACTGGGGGGGAAGAGAGAGAGAGAGAGAGACTGGGGGGAAGAGAGAGAGAGACACGGGGGAGTGAGAGAGAGAGAGACTGGGGGGAGAAGAGAGAGACTGGGGGGAGAAGAGAGTGCCGGGAGGGGAGAAGAGAGAGACGGGGAGGGAAGAGAGAGACGGGGGGGAAGAGAGAGACGGGGAGGAAGAGAGAGACGGGGGGAAGAGAGAGACGGGGGGGGGGGGAAGAGAGAGTGAGAGACTGCTGGATTTAGTTCGGGATTAGCCTGGAGAGAGAGGGGGGAAGGACGCCTCAGGCCTGGCCCGATGGACCCCTGTGAAGGAAGGAAGGAAGGAAGAAGGTGAGCTCTCCCTCCCTCTCCCACCCCCCTCACTCTTTCCCTCCCTCACCCTCTCTCCCTCCCTGCTTTACTCTCTGTCCCTCCCTCCCCTCTCCTCTCCCTCCCTCCCCCTCTCCTCTCCCTCCTTCCCCCACTCCTCTCCCCTCCTCCCCCCTACCCCCCTCCCCTCCTCCCCCCCTCCCTTCCCCCCCTCCTCCCTCTTCCCCCCCCTCCTCCCCCTCCTCCCTCTTCCCCCTCCTCCCCCTCCTCCCCCCTCCTCCCTCTTCCCCCCTCCCCCTCCTCCCTCTTCCCCCACTGCCCCCCTCCCTCTTACCCTCTCCACTCCCCCCTCTCCCCTCCCGGAGCACTCATCCCCCGCTCCAATCCCTCTTTCCGCCCCGGGGCCCAGGCCTCGGCACCTGGATGAATGCGTTCCCTGGACGTTTTTGGCGGCCTCGGCCGTCACCCTGATGCTGTTGGCCGAGGCGAAGACGGTGACCTGGTCGGCTTTCCGCCCCGTGGCCCAGGCCTCGGCACCTGGATGAACGCGATCCCCTGGACGCTTTTGGCGGCCTCGGCCGTCAACCAGATGCCGTTGGCCGAGGCAAAGACGGTGACGTGGTCGCGGAAATGAACGGCCTTGAGCAGGTTCGACAGGTTGCGGGCGCACCGGGAATCCGCTGAACTCGAGGCCCAGGCTTCCCGCGCTTCTAGGCCGCGGCTCCGCGCATCCACTACAATAAAGAGAGATTCCTAAATACTAAAGTTCAGGTTTTTAAGCACCCCATAGCTAAGAAGACAACTGCAGAACAGAACCTAACGGGGTACACACAGAAAGTGGGAAAAATAAACACACAGAAAGTGGGAAAAATAAATCAATAGTTAGGAATCAAGATGGCGGCCAGTCACCTCAGCTCAGAAGGATTAGGCCCGCCCACACATGCAATGAAACGCCCCCCGTGACGCACCGATTGGTCAACCATCAGGTTAATCCCCTGTACGATTGGTCAACCACCACGTCACTCAACGCTAATGAGCGGAATTTTGACGTTTTTTGAACCTTTTTTGTATACTGTCCGAACAATTTTTGTCTGACCAAAAAGTAAATATGCCTATTAGACTCCCCTAATGATAAGCTTTCTTTTGATTATAACATGCGTGTAGGTACGCTGTATAACTTTTGAGTGTATAGCGGACAGACAGACAAACAGACGAACAGAGAGACAAACAGAGAGACAAACAGACAAACCGCTTTATATATATAGATATTCAAGAAGGAGTTGGATATATTTCTTACGGCTAAAGGGATCAAGGGGTATGGGGAGAAAACAGGGACCAGGTACTGAATTTGGATGATCAGCCATGATCGCATTGAATGGCGGAGCAGGCTCGAGGGGCCAAATGGCCTACTCCTGCTCCTATCTTCTATGTTTCTAATTTGCCAGCTTTAGATTCAACGGTGGCGATCTTCTAATTCCGCCTGAAATGGATGTTAAGTTGGCGAAACAAACTGTTTTTGGTTCGGGCCTCATTTAAATGCTGCTGGCAAGTTACAGGCACCAACAGGCGGCCCGCTGCAGCTGACCGGTTTGGGGGCAGAGCGGGTGGGGGTGGGCATGAGAAATCAGTCGGGTTCCACACTGATGCCAGATTGAATTGCGCCCCCCTTCCTTGATTTTCAACCGCTAGCTGCCTGTTTTTTAGAGCAGAGGTGGACGGTCAGGGTGGGGGTTGAAAATTGCCCCATTTTTGAGAGGTTATTTGCGAGTGTGCATCATTGTGAATGTACTGTGAGTGGGCTGACAGCGAGGGTATTTGAGAGTAGGATACCATGCATGGCTCGAGAATTTCATGGCATTTGCTCAAACACTAAAAGTTGCTGCCTCTTAATCATTTGGGAATGATGCGTGGGCTTTTAACAATCTCTCATTTACGTTTTTTTCTTCCAGCTCTGTCATCATAACAATTATCTACTTCATATTTGGAAGCCCTGTTGTAACCTAGTCCTCAGAGGGTTAATTCTCTAATGAGAAGGGATATGACTTGTGGCAGTAAAGCTGGCAAACAGCTGCTTTTTAATGGAAAGCATATGTAGGTTAGTAATACAGACACACACCTGCAGAGCCAGTATGAAACAGTGCAATTTAATTAATAAAAACGCTTCTTCATTTTACTCGTAGCTTTTATTGAGAACTGACTTCAGTACTTAGCACAGACATTTGCAATAATATAAAACCACACTTATTGTAACTTAGTTTTCTCCCTCTCATCTCTTACTTCTCCCCATGCCCCCCAGCATGGCTACACACCCAGGCCCAACCTGTTCCTAGGTGTCTGCCAGCATTGTTTTACAACTGTGTTCCAAGAAGTGTAAAAGCTGACCCACAGGGCTGATTCATCTTTCAGTTTCCCCCTCCCTTCCTCTGAGGGAGTGCCTCTTCTCTTCTCCACCAGAACGTGCTGGCTGAGATCAAAAATTCACCTTCTGGGAAGATCAACCACAGCCAAGTGCTCAGATCTTTTGCAGGCTATTTTCTTGCCATTGAAAATGTAGCACAGACCCCTTAGCGTTTTACTGCAGTGAAATGCATTGAACATATACCACCAACTAGCCAGTGCCAGTCTCAAACAGTACTTTATATCTGAGAATAAAAAACTTCAGTTACAGTGAGCTAGCTCTTGGATGTGACTTCTTGCCGACCTTGACTGAACATGAATTCATCCTGAAATTGTTACAAAATAGGGTGCGAGAGCGTTCTGCTAATATCATATTGATGGTGCTAACTCCACAACCACGTACTCATATTATGGACTTTTATTTTACAGTCTTCTGCCCAATAGATTTTCAAACTTAGAAAGTGCTACCCTATACGTATAGATTCCTTGGGATATAATGTGGATGCATTATGTAGTAGCTCATTAGAATATACTTCAGATATGTAATATAGTTGCCCTGGTATATATTTCTCTTAGTGGTTTAGACCACTCCCTGCTTTGCCAAGCAGTTGATCTGCTTTTGAACATAGCTAGGTGCTATCTCCCCTATACTGTAGTAGGTAGTTGTCCTGGCATATGAATGGGTTTGGTTTTCGATGTAGTTACCCTGATATATGAAACAATTCCTTATCCCCTGGTCTCATCTCCATGCTTGCCGATATTTGATTTTTATTCTTTCTTAGGAAAGGTGAAGAGTATTTTATTGCCTGATACAACAACAACTTCCATTTATAGGCGGGAGAAAGGAATAGAAGGATATGTTGGTGGGGTTAGATGAAGAAGGGTGGGAGGAGGCTCATGTGGGCCTGTTGGGCCAAATGGCTTGTTTCTGTGCTGTAAATAATATGAAGCCTTTAACATAGAGATAGAGAAACTTCCCATGGTGCTTCAGAGGCACGAGAGAAATGGATGTTGAGTCAAAGTAAAAGTGATTAAGAGGAGTGACCAAAAGCTTGGTCAGACACGTGAGTTTTAAGAAGGGTTTTAAAGGACTGGAGGGAGGTGGCGAGGCCGAGGCGTTTATGGAGGGAATTTCATAAAGCAGGACCTAGGTGCCTGAAAGCACGGCTGCCATTGGTGAGGTGAAGAGAGGGGGACATAGCACAAAAGGCTGGAATCAGAGGAATAGAGAATTCGGGAGGGAATGTTTCAGAGATAGTAGGGTGGTGAGGCCATAGAGGGATTTAAAGAACAAGGACAAGAATTTTAAATTTGAGTCTTTAGGGGACCAGGAACCAATGTAAGTCAATAAGGACAGAGGGGATGTGCGAGTGGGACATGGTGCAGGGCAGAATAAGGGCAGCAACATTTTGGATGAGCTGAAGTTTACAGAGGAGGCTGGGAAGAATTGCGATAGAAGCGGTGTTTAAGTGTAAAAATGGGATTTCCACCAAACCTCCGGTGAAGTTATGGTGGTGGAGCGGGAGCAGCTCTGAGTAAATTCCCAGCCAATAACCTGTTTGTCCGTGATGGTTTAAGTTAGCATAAACGTCCGGGTAATGGTAAGATTGAGGCTAAAGGTGGCCGACGTCATACCTTCTTCTGGGTAAAATTTACTAATGAATCAATTATCTATTATATATAGGTGATTAGTAAATGGTTTTAGTTGAAGCTGAATGCCAATATTTTACTACAAAGGTTTATGATATTCTAATAGTTTTGTTGGAGGGAGCCTCGGCATTCCTGCCTCTGAGCCAGAAAGTTATGGGTTGGAGCCCCACTTCAGACAGTCTGAGCGAGTGGAGATGAGAATTCCAGTCTGGGAACACTGGGTTGACATCCAATGGGATCGTTGGTCGCGATTTTGCTGACCTCGGCAGGTCCGGTGCGGGCGATGACGATGTCGGGTCCCAGCCCCACCGCTGGCTCCAGCCCGGCCTCTGAAATGAATTTCCTTTGATTGGGCTTGTTAAGCCCGCCCAGAGCACTTCCCAAGCTAATTAGAGGGAGCGGCTCTGGTGACGTCATTCATGACGTGTCATCAGCCGGTTCCCTTAAAGGGACCATGGCCACCATATACTTATGGAGGGAGTCAGACCATGCAGGAAGGTCCTCTTCCCTTCTGATGGGGGAAGAGACCTCCCCAGGAGATCAACACAGCCTGGTTGCACATTGCAGAGGAGGGCACAAGCAGGGATGAACATAAGAACATAAGAATATAAGAAACAGGAGCAGGAGTCGGCCAATCGGCCCCTCGAGCCTGCTCCACCATTCAATAAGATCATGGCTGATCCAATCTTGGCCTCAACACCACTTTCCCGCTCTCTCCCCTTACCCCTCGACTCCCTTGTAGTTCAAATATCTGTCAATCTCCGCCTTGAATATATTCAATGACTCCGCCTCCACAGCTCTCCGGGGTAGAGAATTCCAAAGATTCACGACCCTCTGAGAGAAGAAGTTCCTCCTCATCTCTGTCTTAAAAGGGCGACCCCTTATTCTGAAACTATGCCCCCTAGTTCTAGATACCCCAAGGGGAAACATCCTCACAGCATCCACCCTGTCAATCCCCCTCAGAATCTTATATGTTTCAATAAGATCACCTCTCATTCTTCTAAACTCCAATGAGTATAGGCTCAACCTGCTCAACCTTTCCTCATACGTCAACCTTTTCATCCCAGGATTCAACCTAGTGAACCTTCTCTGCACTGCCTCCAATGCAAGTATATCCTTCCTTAAATATGGAGACCAAAACTGTACACAATACTCCAGGTGCGGTCTCACCAGCGTCCTGTAAAGTTGCATCAAAACTTCCCTACTTTAATACTCCATACCCCTTGCAATAAAGGCCAACATTCCATTAGCCTTCCTAATTACTTGCTGTACCTGCATGCTAACTTTTTGTGTTTCATGTACGAGGACCCCCAGATCCCTTTGTACCTCAGCATTCTGTAGTCTCACTCCATTTAAATAATAATTTGCTTTTTCATTCTTCTTTCCAAAGTGGATAACCTCACATTTTCCCACATTATACTCCATCTGCCAAATTTTTGCCCACTCACTTAACCTGTCTATATCCCTTTGCAGACCCTTTGTGTCCTCCTCACAACTTGCTAACCCACCTATCTTTGTATCATCAGCAAATTTGGTTACAGTACACTCAGTCCCTTCATCCAAGTCATTAATATAGATTGTAAATAGTTGAGGCCTCAGCACTGATCCCTGTGGCACCCCACTAGTTACTGATTGCCAACCGGAAAATGACCCATTTATCCCGCCTCTCTGTTTTCTGTCAGTTAGCCAATCCCCTATCCATGCCAAAATATTATCCCCAATCCCGTGCGCTCTTATCTTGTGCAGTGACCTTTTATGTAGCACCTTATCGAATGCCTTCTGGAAATCCAAATACACCACATCTACTGGTTCCCCTTTATCCACCCTGTTTGGTACATCCTCAAAGAACTCTAGCAAATTTGTCAAACATGATTTCCCTTTCATAAAACCATGTTGACTCTGCTTGATTGTCTTATGATTTTCTAAATGTCCTGCTATTACCTCCTTAATAATGGATTCCAGCATTTTCCCAATGACAGATGTTAGGCTAACTGGCCTATAGATTCCTGCTTTCTGTCTCCCTCCTTTCTTGAATAATGGCGTCACATTTGCAGTTTTCCAATCTGCTGGGACCTCTCCAGAATCCAGGGAATTTTGGTAGATTACAACCAATGCATCCACTATCTCTGCAGTCACTTCTTTTAAGACCCTAGGATGCAGGCCATCAGGTCCAGCGGACTTGCCGGCCTTTAACCCCATTCGTTTGCCTAATGCTTTTTCTCTAGTGATAGAGATTGTTTTAAGTTCCTCCCTCCCTATAGCCTCTTGATTATCTATTATTATTGGGATGTTTTTAGTGTCTTCTACCATGAATACTGATCCAAAATAATTGTTTAGAGTCTCTGCCATTTCACTATTTTCCATTATTAATTCCCCAGTCTCATCCTCTAAGGGACCAATGTTTACTTTAGCTACTCTCTTCCTTTTTATATACCTGTAGAAGCTCTTACAGTCTGTTTTTATATTATTTGCTAGTTTACTCTCATACTCTATCTACTCCCACTTTATAATTTTTTTAGTCATCCTTTGCTGGTTTCTAAAAATTTCCCAATCCTCTGCCCACCACTAATCTTTGCAACATTGTATGCCTTTTCTTTCAATTTGATACTATCCTTAACTTCCATAATTAGCCACGGATGGTGCATCCTTCTCATAGAGACTTTCTTTCTCACTGGAATATACCTTTGCTGAGATTTATGAAATATCTCAAATGTCTGCCACTGCTGATCTACCATCTTACCCTTTAATCTATTTTCCCAGTCCACTTTAGCCAACTCTGTCCTCATACCCTTGTAAATGCCTTTATTTAAGTTTAGGACACTAGTTTCAGACCCAGGTTTCTCACCCTCAAATTGAATTTGAAATTCTACCATGCTATGATCACTCTTTCCTAGGGGATCTTTTACTATGAGATCATTAATTAATCCCGTCTCATTACACATTACCAGATCTAAAATAACTTGCTCCCTGGTTGGTTCCTCAACGTATTGCTCTAAGAAACCATCCCGAATACACTCTATGAACTCGTCCTCAAAGCTACCCTTGCCAATTTGATTTGTCCAATCCATATGATGATTAAAATTGCCCATGATTATTGCAGTACTTTTCTTACAAGCCCCCATTATTTCTTGATTTATACTCTGTCCTACAGTATAGCTACTGTTAGGGGGCCTATATACTACTCCCACCAGTAACTTCTTACCCTTACTATTTCTTATCTCTCCCTAAACTGATTCTACATCTTGAGCTTCTGAGCCAATATCATTCCTCACCGCTGCAGTGATCTCACCCTTTATTAACAGAACTACCCCACCTCCTTTTCCTTTCTGCTTATCCTTCTGAAATGTCAAATACCTCTGAATATTCAATTCCCAGCCTTGGTCACCTTGCAACCATGTCTCTGTAATGACTATCAGATCATACCCATTTATTTCTATTTGTGCCGTCAACTTATCTATCTTGTTACGAATGCTGCGTGCATTCAGATAAAGAGCCTTTAATTTTTTGTATCATTTTTCCTTACTCTGACTCTATTTTCTGGTGCACTCTTATGCTTGTATGCTCTGCCCCTTCCTGCTACATTCTGGTTATCGTTACCGCTGTCATTGCCCTGCACTATTGCCTTCTCCTTTCTCTTTGCTGTCCTAAATACCCTGTTATCTGAACCCCTATCTTCTATTGCCAGCTTAGCTTTATTCCCTTCTGATTCTACCCCCAGGTTCCCATCCCCCTGCCAAGCTAGTTTAAACCCTCCCCAACAGCACTAGCAACCCCTCACCCCCCGCAATGATATTGGTCCCGTTCCCGTTGAGGTGCAACTTGTAGAGGTCCCACCTCCCCCAGAAACGGTTCCAATTCCTCTATGAATCTAAAGCCCTCCCTCCTACACCATCTCTCCAGCCATGCATTCATCTGCTCTATCTTCCTATTTCTGTACTCACTAGCACGTGGCACTGGTAGAGATTACTACCTTTGAGGTCCTGCTTTGTGGTCAGGAGGACCTGGGTGTAGTGCCGCAAACATTTCAATGATCTCAGTAGATCACGAAATGTTAGTACAAAGCCACACTCAACCTCATCCTGCTGTGCCTCTCATCACATCACCATCACTGCCTTCCCTACCCTACTCCTGCACATCCTTCTCACACCAACATACCTTGCACCTCCACCTATCCCTCTATATCTTTATTATCACATCCCCATCTCACTAGCCACCCCTCACACTCACCCTCATCCTAGTGCAATCATACCAACTAACAACACACTTGGATGTTTATGCAATGTTCATGTAAATTTTCTGTTAATGTGGTGTCAAACATTGAAACCTTTATTTTCAACACTTTGCATTCTTGAACAGATCTGTGTGCAGCTTTGGAAGTGATGCAGTGAGTTGCAGTGAATAGTGAGACATAACGGTACCCCCTGCAATGGTGATGAATGTGAAAGGAATGGTTTGGTTATTGTAGGGGTGCTTTATGGTGTTGGTGTGGGGTGGTGCCAATCTGGCGCATCATGTGGCAGCCAGGGTGTACAGCATCAAGTGAAGTAAATCTGGCCATGGTGAGGCCATCCCTGGCCTCCCGGGCAGCACTGTGGTGCTGATGCCCTCTGTCCTGTGCAGCATCAGGTGATTGCAGAGAAGGTTGGTGGTGTTGTTGTTGGTGCTGCTGGTGTGCCTGGTGCTGCAGGTGTTAGGGCTGATCGTAGTGGGATTCTGAGGGCCAAGATGAGAGAATATAAAGAGCACCCATGCTGATGGAATAGATGGCAGGTGAAGTACAGATGGCAGAAGCGATCTGTCAATAGTGAGAGAGGTAATGAGGTCAGACTGGATTGAGACTTGTGTAAAACCTTGCAGCCTGGTGAATCTGTTGTGGAAATGCAGTGAGGAAGAGTTTGTGGCTGAGGGGAGGTATCTCTGTAAGGTGGGAGCTTTTACTGTACATTTGAAGCTGTCTACTCAACAGCTGATTCAGTGGCCACTGAACCCCCGTCTCAGCTTAACAGACCAGCGTGGACCCCATGGGCGAGCTGTCAAATGCAGAAGGGGAGCTGAAATTCATTCTTAGTTGGCTCTAAACAAGCCACTAATTATCTGAATTGGGTCCCCCGCTGTGAACCCACCGCTGTGTGTTGGGTCTGCTCAGCGCTGACAGACCCGACATCGGGGAAAGGCGCGTGGCGGCGGGTTGACAGCGGGGTCCCGACCCGCTGGGGAAAAAAACACTTTCCCACCTAATCTGCCACTGATCGTGCCCGCTGACCCCCCGCAAAATCTAGCCCCTTGTGTCCGATGGGAATGGAGTGATGACCCCCATCTTATCTAGTCAATTCTCCTGGTAGGGAATTACGAGTCAGGCTAATGGCCTGTTTACATAAAAAGGGACTTCATTACGGAAGCAACCCAGAGTTGAATGTAAAGCAGTGGAAAAAATGGGCTGCCTCATGGGTGAGATGAAGAAAAAGTTTTGTTATTTTCACTGCATTTTCTTTTAGTGAGATCCATTTAGTGAAAATTAACTGAAAAGTACAATAAAAGTCCATAATCTGTTGTCAAAAGATAACTAGAAAATTGGCAGAAGTGCTCCCACATGAAGAATGTTCAGAAAATTATGAAAATACAATATATATATTTTTTTTAATTGAGTCATGATGAGGAGAAAACAAGAATGTGAATATGTCACTGTGAATGCAGGAAATCCTATCATAATAGTTCATCATCAATGCAAGAAAGAAAAAGAATTGCATTTAAACAGTGCCTTTCACGACCACCGGACGTCCCAAAGCCCTTTACAGCCAGTGAAGTACTTTTTGAAGTGTAGCCACTGTTGTAATGTGGGAAACGCGGCAGCCAATTTGCACACAGCAAGCTCCCACAAACAGCAATGCGATAATGACCAGATAATCTGTTTTTAGTGATGTTGATTGAATGCAGTAAAATAAACCTTTCTCATGCCAGCCTAAACCCAGCTCACATTCCCAAACTGAACAATTCGTCATTCGATGAATTCTACTTCACCAGGATAGAAGGAGCCAGCATCAAAGGGTCAAAACTGGAAACTGGCTGTGTAAGAACCTTTCATGTGATTAGTGGTTGGCATTACCAGCTCCTAGCTGGGCAGCAGCAAAAAGTGAGCACCATTTCAAAGGGAAAAACTTGACACTCTGCTTTCCTTTATGTAGAAATGCATGCCTTCTACTAGTCCATCTATGAAACAGCATCAAAGCCTGGAACAGTGAAGCACTCCAACCACTGTGCACTATATTCTCTAGAGGCTGCTGTCAGATGGGGCCAAGGTCAATGAAGAGCTGAGGAGGCAAATAAAAATAAACTTGCCTATACAAAAAGAAAATCAGGAATAGTTGTATTGAGCTTGCGATTCTGGTTCATATTTTTCTTAATATACTATTACGGTGTTGGAATGGGATGAAGAATTTGTAGCTCGAAGCCATATTTCTTATAACAAATATTATGTGACTTGGCATACCTACTGTTATTAATGAAGCCAGCAGCATGCATCCAACAGAATGTGTACATATTTTTTTTCACCTTTTATACAGCAGCTTTCAAATAAAAATATGACACCACTTGAGATATTGAGGACATGCCAACAGCTTTGATGGATTTGATTGTTTTATGTAGTGACTGAGGATCTCATTTCCTGAAACAGTCCATATCTCCACTGCCAGATCTAAATGGAAACCTGTTAGAGTTACATCCATACAGCCAATACATGTTCAAAAGGATGGATGGGCTGGGTCAAAAATGGCAAGGTCCCCAGCTTGGTCAGGGACGTAGCAAGGTCCCAAAGCATGTGGAAGCACTTTAGAAGTGATAAATGATTGCAATCTGCAATGTGTCTTGGGGGCTTTTACCCACAAAACCTCTAAAGCAAACAAGTGCTAACGGATGCAAGCTGAAACAATTCACAGCCTTTTTTTTAAAGAATACATTTTGCATGTGTTTCACTCCCGGAGGCTGTTTGTTGTACTTGGTGGAGTTGACAGAACCACGCAGAGTCTGACAAACCTCATGGCTCTTTGTGCCAATATTCTAACACACATGCCTGAACCCATGGGTAAAGGTTACAACTAAGGGCAGATCAGTACTAAGTGTGTGCAGTACCCAAGAGTATGCCTCCATTAACCCGTACCAGAAAAAAGCCTATTGTCAGGTAGGAGAAAATAGCAAGATGTGTAAATAAAGTTGGGTTCAGTGTGACTAGTACATGCAGTACTGGCCTTATATATTCATTATAATTTAAATCTTGATTTTGTGGATTCGTTCAGGTCCAGAGCTCCACAGCTTGGTACATATCCGATCTATAGCAAAGGTTATATACAATCAAAATTATTGGTTTGGAACAGTCATTTTGTTCCTTTGGAACAAGCGAACACTATTTCAGCATCTGCAAATTCAAGTGGGGTCTAATTGGTTCTTTTTTGGGCAGAAGGTAGTGAGGATGGTTAAGAGGGAGTACTAGGAATTGGTCTTATAATGAGGTGGGGGAGATTAAAATATTTATAAAAGGTTCTGAAGAAAGATTTAAATAATGGACCACATTGAATGTACAGAGTGGCCTCTCCTATTTTCTTGCATTATTATAGAATGGTTATCATTTTCCTGACACTATACTGCCAGAGATGAGATAGATATGTTTAATTCATGATAGTTCTGTGGGAGTGTTTGATTCTGGTTGATATGATTGAGTTGTATCAATTGGAGACAGCTCACTCCTGATGGTTCTGGAGGGTTTAATAGGTAGGTGTCCAATTGTTGATAGATTAGTTGGGACATCCAATTCACGAAAGTCTGATAAGACTATCTAAGTCCTTACAGTCTAGTAGGGATGCCTTATTTCTGACCATAAGGTGGAGAAGTCTGATCCCTAACATCCAGGGTATCTGGTCCCTTATTCATGTTTAACTTATTTTTTAAGTTCTTATCATGCGCATTCTATTGTGAGGGTGCGGAAGTATTATTTGATTGACTTTTGAAATTCGCAGAGACAAAAGTCCCAATTGTTCCTTTCATCTATTTATCTAGGCAATACAGAGGCAGCAATTTTCCCAAGAAATGTTAAACATGGGTCCTTTCTGTTTTCCTGGGTTTAACCAAGTGTCACCTCTTCAGAAGTACACACTCTATGATCACCCATCTCCAGGAAGAAATTGTTTTACGAAAATCACATTTGAGCATCTGGACAAGGTTGAGGGCTCTAACCCATTTCTTAGATCTTTTCAAACCAAAGACATGTTCTTTTTATATTTGCATGGATTGGGCAGCTGATGGGAAACATGCAGTCAACACTGTTATACAAAACAGCAATATAAAACCCAAGGGACACAAAACAGTAATTTAAAGCAGGATGCACTTAGGAAAAACATTAGCTGAATAACGGTTACATCTCCTAAAAAGAATAAAGTATATTCTATAGTAATTCTATAGGTAGTAACTAAACTTCAACTTGTGCAATGAAAAACGTCAATGAAAAGCTTCAAACTGTATTACAGTTTGTATATTGGCCAACATTTACCGACACAGACTTAAGCTCCGATTTGTACCTGGGGCGAGAGACGAGTGTGGGGTTGGTGAGGTGAGCGGCAGGTTCGCCCCAACTCTCCGGCGTGAGGCCAAGCCCATTTTAATGATTACAATATCCCTGGATTGACTCCCACCCGAACCCAACGGGAATGACGGGGAAGCTGGCGGGCAGGAGTGGGAAAGTGCGCAGTCGCAGGCCGCCTTCCAGGGACCCAAGAAAGCGGTCTCAAGCAGTCAGGTGAGTGCGTCGGGAGGAGGAAGATCTGACAGCGATGGCGATTGGGGTTGGCGGTGGGAGGGAAGGCCGAGGCAGGGGAGGTTCAAGGTTTCCTTGTGGGGCCTGGAGGAGCACATCTGCTATTAGCTTATCAACCCTCTTCTGGGCCTGCTCCCACTTGGTGCCAGGCTTCCCTACCGAGACCAGCACCTGGCGGCAAACACGTTACCGCGCGTTAAGATATAGCCGGGGTCAGATTGACTCAGATGTTTGAATATTTATGAAGCGCTCGCCAGCCTGTGGTGGGGGCCGCACACACCTCCTGAAACCTGGGTGTTAAAATTACGGCCGGCGAGAATAGGGTGCCAAGCAGTCCGCTGCCTCAATTTTAAACCCCTGCATACCTTGTTCTCACCGGGAGGCTGGTTTGGACCAACAGGGGGTCGGTAGCGTGGTGGGTATATTATTGCACTTGTAATCCTGAGGCCTGGACTAATGATCCAGAGAACGTGAGTTCAAATGCCAGCATTGCAGATTGAGAATTTGATTGTACTTTTAAAAATCTGTAAATAAAAAACTGGCATCAGTAAAATTGACCGTGAAGCTGTCAGATTGTTGTTAAAAAACCCAACTAGTTCACTATTGTCCTTTAGGAAAGGAAACCTGACGTCCTTGCACGACCTGGCTTATATTCAGCTGTATCAAACTGCTGGACTGCAGCTGGTCAGGAAGAAGGCCCACCACCACCACCACCTCCCCAGGGCATCTAGGGATGGCTGATAAATGCCGGCCTTGTCAGCGACGCCCACATTCCAAGAATGAATACAAAAATAAATATTTTTATATAATCTATTAGCCCAATGATCCACTATCCCCCTTTAGAAATTCGTTCAGAAATAAAAAAATATTTACAGCTCTTGGGAATTCATTTTTCCTTGGCTGGCTCTGCGGTCCTTTCGGCGGTAAATCTATTAAAATTCCAACACAATTGTTTTCAAATCACAACTTCACAGTTGGATATGGCTATCCATTTTAATCCAACTACAAATCAAGCTAATGAATGAATTTTGCAGCATAGAAGTAAACTCCCTGACCTTTGTAAGTAGGTCTAATGTTATTTGTGCCAATACAAAGGAATAAAGAATGTAAGAGAAAAGTAAATATGATTATCACAGAGAGGTTATAAAAATAGACAAGGCAAACCCATTTCTGCAGAGAAATTAGCCAAATCAGTACTGGTGCCTCGAAGGTAAAGGGGGAGAGAAAACATCTCAATGATGTTAAAAGTCTACCAAGGGGACAATTGCTTTCAGGCCGCAGTCTTGAAATAAAAGTGCAGAAGGATCACCATCCCAAAAATTATCAGCATAGTAGGGAAGGCCTGTTGTCTGTTTAGAGGCCGTGGCAAACGAAGACAGGGCAGAGGCAGGAGTGTAAACCTTTAGCTAGCAAACAGTCTTTCAATTAAAAAAAAAACTTGTTTAAAACTGTCACCATCTTTTATGCAAAAATTAAAGGTGTATGTATGCAAATTGTTTGTTTCTATCACTAATATATAATGCTTCTCCACAACCTCTTAAAATTCAAATACTAGCATAAAGAAAGAAGAAAGCGGCATACAGTGCCTTTCTCAATCTCAGGATGTCTCAAAGCGCTTATACAGCCAAATAAGCACTTTTGAAGTGTAGTCACTATTGCAATGTAGGGAAAGGTGGTTTAAATTTCATAACACAGGAAGCCTCCACAGAGCTCACTTTAATTTGCCGACAATTGTCAATTGTACTCTGCATAAATCATGCTGGATCTGCTGGTGTGTCACAACTCCCAGGTCCAATAGACAGTAATGAGGATGCCACCATTGTAGTCTTGAATGAAGAAGGGCTTGATAAGCAGATTAATATACCATCCTCTGAGGACATCAATTGCCAAGACAAGGCACCTTCATATGACTCGGCAATCACCTAACAGGAGCACCTGAAACTTCCTCAGGTGAAACCTGAGACGAAGGTAACCATGGAGTAACCTGAAAGAGTAAAAAATAGCCACCTCAACCACCTTGGGTCAAACATTGATGCTTCATGCCTGTTGTGTATGTACCTTTAAGGGAATAACTGGTCTCAGACTGCAGTACCGGCAGTGACCACCCCTGTATAAAAGGCACTAACAACCTTCTGTAGTTTCAGTTTCCCAATTGTCTCCATTCAGTAAAGACTTGTTATAATCAACTCCTGCTGTCCGTGTCTCAATTATACACAGACATAATATTGGCGACGAGCAGATACGAACTTACCTACAGTCTGCACCACCTCATGGGATCCATCCCTGAAGCGAAGTGAGCAGAGGTCGAGGCCAGAAAGAAGAAAGAAACAGTAGAAACGGGCGTCGACTGTGGGCATCCGCCTTTGAGTCAGCGGAGTTGAAGATTTACAGGAGAGGCTGTCGAGACCGGGGCTTGGTTCCTGTCGACGGTGCTTCAGCTAATCGGGCTGGTGGCAGGTAGTACACTGATCCTTCCTGGGCTGCGGCGGTCTAGAACTCGAGCGGGTGGCTTGCAACGGGGCCGAGCAGCGTTGTCGGGAAGAGGAGAGAGAGGGTGGAGCACACAGGGTGCGGCCGGTGCTACGAAGCCGGGTGGCGTACAGACCCGAGAAGAGGGAGGCAAGGGTCCCACAAGGTTGTTCCAGGACGGGAGAATAATAAAATAAAATATTAAACGCGCAGAAAGCCGCGAGGAGCTGCAGGTTGCTACGGAAACCGCGGAAAGCAACGCTAGCAACAGCGGGGAAGAAGGCAAAGCGCGGGAGGCGCCATCTTAATCCAGCGGGGATTTTGTTAAATCGGGGAAGAAGGCAAAGCACGGGAGGTGCCATTTTAGATTTCCAAGATGCCGAAGACTGGCTATATCACTGCCTTTGATAATGCAATAGAAGACTGGACCACGTATGTGGAAAGAGTCGAGGTATATTGCGAGGCAAACGAAATAGCTGATGAAAAAAAGGCATCAGTACTGCTAAACTTAATGGGCACAAGAACGTACGGCCTATTGCGGGACCTGATTACTCCAGCCAAACCAAAGGCGAAGAGTTTTAACGAAATTGTTGCTATCCTACAGGAACACCTAAACCCTGCACTGCTGCTGATAGCAGAAAGATTTAAATTCCACAGGAGAACTCAGCATAAAGATGAGAGCAATGCTGAGTACCTTACGGAACTACGCAAGCTATCAAAGCACTGCCAGTTCGGAGCAGGACTGGCAGATACCCTACGGGACAAATTTGTCTGTGGACTCCTGAGTGAAGGAACCCAGAAGAAGTTACTCTCAGAGAAAGAGCTGACGCTAGATAAGGCTTTCAGCGTGGCAGTATCATACGAAGCAGCAGCCAGGGGAGCTGCGGAAATACAGCAAAAGCCACAGGAATACGGCACCCACGAAATGACACGGGGATTTGCAAAATGTTATTGCTGCGGCAGAATAAACTATGACCAGAAGGACTGCTGGTTCAAGGACAAAATATGCAGGCAATGCGGAAAGATGGGACACATTGCACGAGTTTGCAGGTCTGGGAAGAAGACCAACGACAACAAAAAGGCTACTAAGGAACCGTACAGGAAAGTACAAAAGATGACAGACAGTAGTTCCATAGACCAGATGAGCGATAGTGAATCCGGGAACAAGAGACTAAGCTGTCTCAAACTTCACAACGTAATCGCAAAAGAGGATCACCGAGCCATTTGGGTCACCCTCACGATAGCAGGGTCCCAAGTCAAAATGGAATTGGATACAGGATCAGCTCTAACCGTCATGAATCGACGAGACTACGAGCGGCTATTCTCACACATACCCTTGAGGGAGACATCCATTGTCTTGAGGACGTATACGGGGCAAAAAGTATACCCCAGAGGAAAAATAAGGGTGCCTGTCGAATAAAGCTGCAAGAAAATACGGAAATTGTATCTCTACATTCTGCAAGATGGTGGACCACCGTTATTGGGACGTGAATGGATCAGAAAGATAAGTTTAGACTGGCACTCCATTCAGGCACTGACGGTGGCTGGTAAAAAGGATGACGACGTCACTCCTGGACGATTGTCAACAATCTTAGCTGACGCCAAAGAGGTATTTCAACAAGAACTGGGCACTCTTAAAGGCGTAACCGCCTCGATAAAAATAGAGGAGAATGCAATTCCCAAGTTTTTCAAAGCAAGACCGGTACCATATGCAATTCGCCCAGCCGTCGAGGCAGAGCTGCAGAATCTGGAGAATGCAGGCGTGTTATCTAAGGTAGACTGGAGTGAGTGGGCAACACCCATCATTCCTGTCATGAAGAAAACGTTAAACAATAAGTCTGAGGAGCCAAGGAAGGTTCGCATCTGTGGGGACTTCAAGGTGACGGTGAACCCAGTACTTCACACAGTACAATATCCTCTTCCAAGGATAGAAGATATCTTCGCCTCACTATCTGGAGGGAAGCGTTTTACAAAAATTGACCTAGCACAAACATATTTGCAGATGGAGGTTGAAGAATCCTCTAGGAAGTATCTCACGATAAACACTCACAAAGGTCTTTACCGGTATAATCGACTGGTCTTCGGAGTAGCATCAGCTCCGGCGATATGGCAAAGAGCGATGGAACAAGTCCTGCAAGGGATTCCGGGGACTCAGTGTTACTTAGACGACATCCTAGTGACAGGTGAAGATGACAGTGAACACCTTGCCAACCGAGAGCAGGTGCTCACTAGACTACATGAACATGGGCTACGAGCCAATCGCCCCAAGTGCGAGTTTTTTAAGAAACAGATATCGTATTGTGGCCACGTGATTGATGAAGAGGGGTTGCATAAGTCCCCTGACAAAATTGAAGCGGTAGTTACGGCTCCGGCGCCTGAAAATGTGTCGCAACTGAGGTCATTCCTCAGATTGGTGAATTACTACCATAAGTTTTTGCCGAATTTGTCCACAATTCTGCATCCACTGAACGCCCTACTACGAACAGGAGTAGCATGGAAATGGAGCGATGAATGTAAGCGGGCCTTTCAGAAGAGTAAGGACCTAATCACTTCAAGAGAAGTATTGGCTCACTACAACCCATCACTACCGATAAGACTGGCGTGTGATGCGTCTCCCTACGGCATTGGGGCGGTACTGTCACATAAATTCCTTGATGGTTCAGAGAGGCCGATAGCTTTTGCGTCACGCTCGTTAACTTCAGCCGAGCGTAACTATGCTCAGATTGACAGAGAGGCCCTCAGCCTGGTGTGGGGGGTGAAGAAGTTCAATCACTACCTGCACGTTCAGAAATTTACTCTACTAACTGATTATCAACCTCTCATCTCCATTTTCAACCCTCAGAAGGGCGTACCGATAATGACGGCACAAAGGCTGCAGAGGTGGTCCCTTTTCCTAGGGGCACACCAATATGACATCGAGTACAAGGGAACTAAACAGCATGGGAATGCTGATGGATTGTCGCGCCTACCGTTACCGACGGTGGAAGAAGAACTGACAGTGGATCCAGTGGAGTTATTCCACTCGACTATAGTCGAATGTCTCCCTGTGACGAATGCAAACATAGAAAAGGAAACACGAAATGACCCGACACTCTCCTGGGTCTATGATTTAACGGAGAAGGGATGGCCAGCACATGGCGAACCACTGCTGCCAGCATTCTCGCCGAGAAGAGAACAGCTGTCAGTGTGCAGAGGGACCTTGATGTGTGAATCCAGAGTAGTAATTCCACCCAAATTGACAGATAGAGTGCTCAATGAGCTTCATGAGGGTCATCTGGGTGGGGTAAAAATGAAGAACTTAGCCAGAGCGTTTGTGTGGTGGCCGGGAATCGATAGAGAAATCGAAGAGATGACCAAGAGCTGTACAGGATGCCAGAAGGTCCAAAACGCCCCACCACAAGCTCCTCTACATCCATGGGAGTGGCCTTCATCTCCATGGCAAAGGGTGCACATTGATTTTGCTGGTCCCTTTATGGACTCGATGTTTTTAATTGCGGTGGATGCACATTCAAAGTGGCCAGAGGTAATAAAAATGTCCTCAACCACCACAGAAAAAACTATCACAGTTTTACGAACCATATTCGCCAGGAATGGGCTGCCTGAACAGATTTGCTCTGACAATGGACCACAGTTTGTGTCTGAAGAGTTCCGGAGGTCCTTAAAGAACAATGGTGTTAAGCATTACACACCCACCCCATATCATCCAGCCACTAATGGATTGGCCGAGAGGTTTGTTCAAACATTCAAGAAGGCTATCAAGGCAATGTGTAATGAAGATATACCCCTACAACACAAGGTGGATAACTTCTTGTTTGCCTACCGGAATGCGACACATGCGGTTACCAACCAAACTCCAGCCATGATGTTCTTCAATCGAAGACTACGATGTCGCTTGGATTTGGTTAAGCCAAACGTCCGAAGAGATGTGGAGAACAGGCAGTTTCAGAATATGAATGAAAGGCTGACCAGGAGTTTTAAGATAGGTCAACCAGTTTTGGCCCGCGACTACCGCACAGAGAAATGGCAGCCAGGAACGATCTGTACACGGCAAGGACCTCTAATGTATACCGTGGACGTTGGAGAGAGCATTGTAAGACGCCATGCTGACCAGATTCTAGAGTCACTGGAAAACGTCAACTCCACACCATGATCTGATACACCTGGCGATGAAACCGAAGTACCAATTGCATCTACTGCAGAATCTGTGATATTGGAAGCAGATGAACCAAACAACAACATTGATCCCGACTCAACCTCACCAGAAGAACCTGATACCCCAAAGAGGCGTTATCCAGACAGAATCAGGAAGCCTCCTCAAAGATTGAACTTATAATTGCTTAACCTCAACCAATGTATCTCGCAACCGTAATTGTAATTGTAATTAGTTATTATTTAGTTGTTAAATGAATGTTATGTACTGTTTATCTAAAAGGGGAGCAATTGTTGTGTATGTACCTTTAAGGGAATAACTGGTCTCAGACTGCAGTACCGGCAGTGACCACCCCTGTATAAAAGGCACTAGCAACCTTCTGTAGTTTCAGTTTCCCAATTGTCTCCATTCAGTAAAGACTTGTTATAATCAACTCCTGCTGTCCGTGTCTCAATTATACACGGACATAATAATGCCCAAAAGAATGAGAAGGTTAAAGTGGATGGTATAGAGATTTTCAAAATTCTGGAACTTTTTGAGAAGGTAAATAGTGACATTGTTTTCACTGGCTTGTGAATCGGTAACAAGGGGAAATAAGCTTATGGATCATCTTTTGAAGAATGAAGAGGGAAGTTTTTCAAACAGTGGTTATTAGAACATGGAGTTCTTTAGCACACGTGGCTGTTGAGGCAGAGGCAGTGGCCCAGAAATTCGGGTCGGGGGCTTCCCGCGGGTGCAAGCCCCCGACCTGCACTTACCTAGCGCGCTGGCCGTTGAGCTGTGGGCCCGCGTGGGATTCCGATCCTGGGCCTCCTCCAACTGTCGGCGCGCAGTGCTTGCGTATCCCAGGGGCGCAGTTAGTTCGATGCGTCCCCTGGGATCACGTGGGCCATGGAGAGCCAATGGTAGCAGGGAATACTTCATTCATAAGTTTGACAGGAAGGGCTGTCAAACCTATAAATACTATAAGCCCTAAAACATCACTAAAACTTCAAATAATTTTTTTTTAAAACATCACATTTTAAAAATAACTATAAATTACATGAAATAACTATTTTAAACAATTTAAATTTTTGAAAAAATTAATTACATTTTCTAACGGGGCTAAAAATAAACTTACCTTTCTTTAAAGTATTTAAAAATAATAAACCTGTGGAAAAAATGTTTTAATTTTAATTAATTCACCACTTACCTTGTTAAAAGCACGCCTTGCGCCTGCTTTTTAAAAGTGTAACTGCTGGAGACTTACCCTCCCGTAGAACCTGCAAAAAGAACGTAAATTCGATGTGCACGCGATGCCTCTCCGGCGCACGCGTTCCACCTGTCAACCCCTTCTTTCAGGGGAACGGAAGTGCCGGTTTCCCGCGCATGCGCAGTGCATGCACGAAACCGGCACTTTTGTTGGGCCGACGCATGAGTACCCCGTGCGTACTCACGCGTTGGGACCCGAATTTCTGGGCCAATAATTTAAAAGGTAAAAAAGGAAGAATATAAAAAGATAAGGGGAAATAGCAGGGAAATGAGTAGACAGAATTAGTGCCAGTACAAGTGTGATGGACCAAATGGCTTCTTTCTGTGCTGTGGTTTCTATGATTCTAGCTCTCAGCACGATACAACTGTAAGAGAACAATGTTCAACGTTCTCACCAAACTGGAAAACTCCACTGCCTTCCTCCATTCCACAGGCATACAATTTTACAAACTGGCTGGGAATAAATCGCTTGACCAGGATGGCTCACCAGTTAGTCACTGACTCAAATCATTTAAGATGAATCACAATCTTCCACATGCCCAATAATAGCCTAACTATAGGGAATTCGGAGACAAATTGAAACACCATGGGCTGAATTTTGCCGGCGCTCAGAGGGCGGGTTCGGAGGTGGGTCCGCTGCCAAAATCGAAAAGATTGACAGCGGGCCGGTATCCTGCTCTAAACCCGCCTCCTTGTGAGTTTCCCTAGTGCCAGTTCTGCCTGCACTTTGTAGACCTGGCAATAAGCGGCGGGTCAGGCAATGCTGATAGTTAGCAGGGTAGTTAAAGCAATTGAATCAACATTTTACCACATCCAAAGCATTTTCCCAAGTTTTCCTCGAGGTTCCACCGCTCGGGGATCACGCCAGGTAAGTATGTCGGGTTCTGAACAACTCTCCATTTGTTTCATTAGGTCACATCTGCAAAGGTGGTTTAAAACCTGCCATTTTACTGCTGGTCATTTTCCAATCTCAGAAGCTTCAGCCTTCAGTATTTGGAACCCACTTTTGAAGTGTTTGGAGTAATCTCTCTATCCACTGTCACCTCCTTGGAACAACCTATCTCAACATTGACAGATTATTAATGTCATCTCAACCTCACCTGCCATCTATTCCATCAGCATCGATGCCCTTGAAAACATCTCACCTTGGTCCTCAGAATCCCATCACGATCAGCCCCAACACCAGCATCCCCAGGCACACCAGCAGCACCAACATCAACACCAACCTTCTCCACAATCAACTGATGCTGCACTGGACACAGGGCATTATCACCGGTGTACTATGCTGCCCGGGACACCAACGATGGACTCACCATGTCCAGATTAGCTTCACTTAACACTGAACACCCTGGCTGCCACATGAGGCACCAGGTTGACACCGCCCTACACCAGCACCATAACGCATCCCTACAATGTCCTAGCCATACCTTTCACACTCATCACCATTGGGGGGGGGACGTTATGTCTCACCATTCACAGCAACTCACTAAGATACTTTCAAAGGTGCACACAAATCTGTCCAAGAACGCAAAGTGTTGAAAATAAAGATTTCAATGTTTGACAGCACATTACCAGAAACTTCACATGAACATTGGCTAAACCACCCAAGTGCCTACCCTTGTGTGTTGTTAGCTGGTATGTTTGGACTAGGATGAGGGTGAGTGTGAGGGGTGGCTAGTGAGATGGGGAAGTGATAATGTAGATAGAGAGGGATGGGTGGAGGTGCAAGGTAAGTTGGTGTGAGTAAAGATGTGCAGGAGTAGGGTAGGGAAGGCAGAGTGGTGGGGATGTGATGAGTGGCACAGCAGGGTGAGGTTGAGTGTGGCTTTACAGTAACATTTCATGATCTATTACGTTCATTGAAAGGGTTGCGCCACTGCAGTCTGGTCCTCCTGATGACATTCCTACTTGTGCAACCAGGCTGTGTTGGTGTCCTGGGGAGGTATCTTCCGCCCATGGGAAGGGAAGAGAACCTCCCTGCGTGCTATGACTCCCTCCATAAGCATATGGAGGGAGTCATGAGAGAGCCTGGGTGCAGCTGTGCACCTCTGTGCAGTGCTTGTCAGTGTTTGCAGCACCTCAATGCTGCAGGACACTGACAGCACAACTGTCAAAATCAATTTGGACATGGCCCCTTTAAGAACGTAAAATGACGTCATCAGACCCGCTTCCTATTAATTGGCCGGGAACCTCGCAGGGCAGGGCTTAACAAGCCCCATCATCGGAATATCTTGTTGGAGGCCGGGATTGATACAGATGCGAGGTCCCCACACGCCACCGAAGTCGCCCGCCCTGGACCTGCCGAGGTTGGAAGAATCCAGCCCCATGTGACTAAAGTGTCCCATCACTGAGCCAAATCTTTATGCAGGTTCCCAGCCCTGATCTCTCTGTTAAAGGCTCCACACCACCGCAGCAAGGTCCCTTTGGTGCTAGCAGGGAAATCAGGATGAGGAAAGGGACTGCTTGTTGAACACATGGCGAACAAATTTAAGAAAAATATTTGGACTCAGGCTTTTCTTTTCATAAGAAAACCCCATTCATCTGAGTGCAGCGATTTCCGTCCTTGCCAGTTAATACCATTCTGTGAGATGCTTCATACTGTGCAGTGATTTCAGTATCACTTTGAACTCGTAATATGCGTTTGAACATAGTTAGGGGTATTCAGCTAAATTGTTGAGAATGTAGAGACCGACCGATGTTTATTTAATCGGGGTCGAGAAGAAACCAATGGCATCAAAGTCACTTAACTGTTGTAATTTTTAGGGTTACTGGCAACATTGGGGAAAGGCTGGTAAGATAGGAACTTACTTCAGAAATTCTGACATAGGTGTTCAGAACATAATGCACGTCAGGCATTGTTCTTCGGTTGAAAGTAGGTCATTCATTCAAGTGCTGTACATTCCAGTTATAGTTTCTCCTCCACTTGGGTTCTTCCTGTTGATGGGTTGTTGCAGCGTTTTCGCTCAGGCCAACATCCCCAGCATCGAAGCTCTGACAACGCTTGATCAGCTCCGATGGATGGGCCACATCGTCAGCATGCCCGATACGAGACTCCCAAATCACGTGCTCTACTCGGAGCTCTGACACGGCAAGAGAGCTCCAGGTGGGCAGAGGAAACGCTTCAAGGACACCCTCAAAGCCTGCTTAAAAAAGTGCAACATCCCCACCGACACCTGGGAATCCCTGGCCCAAGACCGCAAAAAGTGGAGGGGAAGCATCCGGGAAGGCGCCGAACACCTCGAGTCTCTTCGCCGGGAGCAAGCGGAAGCCAAGCGCAGGGAGCACAAGGAGCGCACGTCAACCCAAGCACCCCGCCCACCCGCCGCTTCAACCACCATCTGCCCCACCTGTGACAGAGACTGTAGGTCCCGCATTGGACTAATCAGTCACCTGAAAACTAATTTTTAATGTGTAAGCAAGTCATCCTCAGTTCCGAGGGGCTGCCTAAGAAGAAGAAGAACATTCCAGTTATAGTTTCTCCTCCACTTGGGTTCTTCCCCATCTTCCTGTTGATGGGTTGTTGCATGTGAATGAATCATTTGACTGGGTTGTGCTCTTCTGAGCACTGCAGGGTTATTAAGGCTTACAAACAAAATGAAATCTGTCAATACAAAATTGCACGTGGAATGTTTTTATTCATTCCAACTCTTCATTATAATCTCACTTGTTTTCTAATTTCACGGTTGTTGAGAGCATAATTGCTGCTTTATGACTCCAAGTGGAGACTTCATACCACTGAGAAATATGCCATGTGGCAACAAAGTGCTACCATCACAGTTGGTGCCAGAGCTTAGAGCCCAGGCAGCTGAAGGCACGGCCGCCAATGGTGGAGCGATGAAAATCAAATGAGGATGTACAAGAGGCCAGAATTGGAGGAGCGCAGAGATCTCGGAGGATGTAGGGCTGGAGGAGGAGAGAGTTAGGAAACATGTTCTTTCGTGCAAAGTGTAATAGGAAGAACAGCGAGGTGCCCTGTACGGTCCCATATTTAAAAATGTAAATGAACCATTGACCTGTGATGTGTTTCTGTGACCTCTTTACAGTGGTTCAGTGCTATTAAGACCTTAAAAACTGCCGGTACTTAATACTAATTTCTCTCAGGAAGGGTAGCAGTAACGGGAACTATTCTTACTTCTATAGCATGCCTTCCATACAGAAACGCATCTTGAAGTCTGTGACAGTGTGGCAGAAAAGGGAGGACACCAAACAGGAGGATGAGTGGGGGGAAAAAAGCAGGAAAAGGGGTTGGGGGTGAAGCTCAAAGCAGCGTCCAAGATGAGGGACTTTAGGAGGCTTTTGAAGGCAGGGAGGGAGGTGGCAAAACAGAAAAATTTGGGGGGAGGGGAGTTTGAGAGAGCAGAGGCGTTATTGTAAATGCATTTGTGAATGTATCCTCCATTATTTATTTCTAGTGAAATCATGAACATGTTCCAAAAGAATGGTTTTGTTAGAAATATAGAACAGAGGAAATCCTCACAAACACACTCACTGTAGGCTAGAAGTTGTTGATGATAATATAGAATAAACACATGATGCAGTTGGATGACATTTCTCTCTCCACTATTTTAATGGAGGCATTCATTCATTTATTTTAAATTAGCAGCTCTCTCATGGCATTGCTCACAGGTTATACTGAAGCCTGAAATCTGATATGTGACAATTAAAGTGTGATGGGAAGTACATGTGTTGCTTACAAAAAAAGTGTGCTATACACAAAACTTTGTATTTGTCCTCTATTACAGAAAGTATGACTTGCATTTATATAGCACCTTTACGACCAATAAAGTACTTTTAACGTGTAGTCACTGCTGTAATGTTGGAAACTCCACAGCCAATTTGCGCACAGCAAGCTCCCACAAACAGCAACGTGATAATGACCAGATAATCTGTTTTCTAGTGATGTTGGTTGAGGGATAAATATTGGCCAAGACACCGGGAAAAACTCGTCAGCTCTTCTTCAAAGAGTGCCATGGAACCTTTTACATCCACCTGAGAGGGCAAACAGGATCTCGGTTTAACGACTTACCCAAAAGACAACGGGCTGGATTTTCATTGAGAAGGCGAGTAGGAGGCGGGACTACAACTTTCGGGGTTGTAGTCCCGCCTCCATCGAGTTCTAGCCAACCCACGTGATTTTGATTGACCTTGTTGAGCTCGCCCAGCAGGCTCAGCAGGCCAATTAGGGGCCAACCGGCAACAGGTGACGTCACAGATTGATATTTCATCTGTCAAGACCTTTGACAGATGAAATATCAGCGTTTCACAGTTGTTTGAAGCTGTCAAACACAGACAGTCTGTACTCTAAGTTAATTCCTTCCTCTCAGGATGATTTAGAGATCTCCCAGGAACAGAAAGCTGAATGCTGCAATTTTTGACAGCTCGCAGCCATTCTGCTTTCTGTGCCGGTGAGATGAGGGACTCCTGAGACCGGAAGGAAGGAAGGATGTAAAGGTAAGTACATGTAAGTAAAACTTCTTTAAACACTTTGCACAGACCAAACACACTTACCTTTGCACTCATGCACCCATCACTCACCTGAACACCGAACATCTCGACCCCGCCAAGCCCTTCATCCCGACGGTCCGCCTCCTCTAACTTGGCATGGTTTGGAACCGTCGGGAATCCCACACTTCAACATTAAAAATAGAGATTAGGCTAAAAACTGCTTGTTAACTACCTGTTAACAGGCAGTTAATTGGCACTAATCCCCTTCCCGTCTCGGGGAGGCGGGTCCCAGTGCGCGGCGGGTACCCGCCTCCTTTGAAACTGGCATGGAGGCGGGTTGGGGGGCGGGATGGGTTCGGGACCCCCGATTTCGGGATTTTAACCCCCCACACGCCTCCAATCCTGCCTCCACGGCCCAATGAAAATCCTGCCCAGCACCTCCGACATCCCAGCACTCCCTCAGTACTGCACTGGAGTGTCGGCTTAGATTTTGTGCTCAAGTCTCTGGAGTGGGATTTCCGAACCCACAACCTTCTGACTCAGAGGCGAGAGCGCTACCAACTGTGCCACGGCTGACACTAATATCACGAACACGGAGAGGAATTCTTACTATATGATAGATTAAAGATATCCTTGGATATTTGTCTAGACTTCTGGTATTTCGAGCAGAGATTTTCAAACATTTATATGTAAGGAATTCCCTGCAGATATTGACATACTCCCAGGGACCCTGCTGAAAATACTGACACATTGCCAGGACCTCTTAATCTCTGAAAAATTGCCTTAGCTACACAAAAGAAAGCAATGGTTTCATTGCATGAAAACATTTTATTTTTGGCATACAGAAGGAAAAATAGAATGCCAGTGAGTCACCAAACTCAGGAAAATACAGACATTTGATGATAACATCATGATGATCTTGCAGACCCCTGGTATCCCTGAATGTACCCTCCGGGATCCACTTGCTGGCCTCAATTTTCAAAACCTATGTTGTAAAGACAAGGCACTGAAGTTCACCAAGTTACAATATATTTACTTTAAAGAATCTTTGTACATGAAACTGCACTACCATTTCAACCAAGAATTCACTTTGCAAATCTTCTTAGCTACATTATGGCAGAACACTCCATGGCCTTGTGCTACTGACGGGTCCTCAGCAACAATAACAGCAACAGCAACTTTCACTTATAGAGTATCGTTAATGAAGAAACATGCCCCAAGGCACAAGATAAAACAAATGGAAGGGCCAAAGAAGGGGATAATAGCAGGGGTGAGAAAAAAGCTTGGTCAAAGAGGTGTGTTGTAAGGAGGACCTTATAGGAGGAGAGGGAGGTGGAGAGGCGAAAGGGTTTAGGAAAGGGGATTCCAGAGCAAGGGGTCTCGGCAGCTGAGCCACTGAATAGTAAGGTGAAGGGATGGGAGGATGTAAAAGAGACCTCACTCATAGTGGAGAATTGCAGGAGCTTTGCATGTGATTTCCTGCCCCTATGATTTTCCAATAAGCTGCCGTGTGCTTGGTCTCGCCAGCGGTGCAGTGGCCCGGAATGTTCTGCCCGTCATTTTAAAAAGATCCCGTTTGCAGACCAATTCACTTTACTGCCCTTCTGCCAATGGCAGTCCAATTTGGGCACCGTTATGTAAATTAGAAGAGCCAGTGCTCGTCCCTTCAGACAAGAGGACATGAATCTTGTCATTCATGTGGAAATGACTTATGAAATGATACTGGGCGGCCTGCTGGTGGCGCTGTCCAGGGAGAGTATAAATACTCGGGCATGGGCCCAGCTTGCTCAGGACATTCTTTAACAGGAACTAGTGAAGGACACAACTGGATCTCCATGTTGAAAAACAGTTGATTAAAGCTTTGTTTAATACTCAGACCAAGTGCCTAGTAGTTTTCTTACATCACAAGGCAACACCTTCAGTGGCAACTTAAGCATTGCCATTCGGAGCTGGGGCTGCCATCACTTCTGGCTGTCCACAGACGGAGCTGCTCAGCTCTCCCCCCACCCCCCCCCCCCCAGCCAGGCTATTGATGCATTTCTTTTCCACTCACTGTCCTGTCCAGACCATCCACAGTCATCAGGGAAGAAAGAGCGGACAGAAATAAAGCCACAAACCACAAATGGAAACAACTGCACATGTGCAAGATTAGGCGTGCACAGCTGTGGAATCCATGCCACAGTGCGAATCGGGTGGATTCGACAATGCAAAGGAACCTCATCTGTAATATAAATGAGCCCGAACCTTTTTACAGGATACGCCACTGGTTTCAACATGATCAATCTGTAGCCTTTGACATCTCCCCCTCCCTCCACCCATCGTCCCCCCCCCCTTCCCAATTTCATGGGGGAAATCAGAGGGTTTGAAGGGTTCAGCGTATTCTTCCAGATGGCCCAATTAAAATTGAGAGCTCACTACGTGGAGAATGATAAAGTAAAAAAAAAAAACACACCCTACTGTGCTGTTGCACAGCTGGTATTATTTTTGTAACTGTAAACCTGCAACAAGAAAAAAGGGTGCATGACACTAGCCTCTGGTGCGGCTGTCTTTATCTCCGAATAATAAATTCTGAAAACCACATGAAAATTAGTGCAAGAGATGAAGCCTTTGAAAAAGGAAGCCGAGACGATCGGAATTGTCGATAGCTGTTAACTGGAAGCTTGGCTAACTTTGCAGTCGAGCCCAAAGTGAGGATTTTGCCTTTTCTGGAATATGGTTGATCAGAATCAGTCACTTTTTCTTTCACTTTATGTCTTTATTTGGAAAATAAAACATGAAATCATTATCCACTCCATTCTGCTCTTGATCTAATACGGATGACAGACATGTTTAGAGAATCTGTCTTACCTCCTTGAATAGAGTAGGTTGTTAAGACTTTTAACCTATTCTTCATTTAGAGTGATGTGCAATGTATCAGACTCCTGTTAGCTCTTTTGACGAGCGCAACCGTCAATGTAGCTCTGAACAGAATGCCTCTAGGATGGTATTAGCCCATATTTAAGGGTTGCAATGTGTGTTCAATAATGATATTACATCTGTGGTGCTCCAGGAATAAAACACATATAAAATTACAACTACAGTTACATAAAAGGATTAAACATTGAGAAAAATAATTGAAAATGCCTTTGTCGCTACAAATGGCAAATCTTAAACAGGCTTAGCTCCCGAGACGCCTATGATCCACCCACTATGAAAGCTCAGCCCAAGCTGGGCTGCGTTCGTTGTGGCAGTCCCAGATAATATATAGACTGCAATGTGAGCTGTAACAGCACTTTCTCTTACACGAAATAACAAATTTGGTGCGATAGATAAAATTGTTAATATCACGCCATTATTTGTATCACTGCTTTACCTTCCCCCCACCCCCCACCCACCCCGGTGAGATGTTTAACAAGAGATTTTAACAGATGGCACTGCCCTTTTATATATTAACTGAACCATTCCAAGAAGCAAATATCCCGACTGGGAACTGTGCCCGAAAGGCACCTCATCCCCGTCGTGCTGGGCTGCGAGGCAGAGGCGAGCAGCTCTTGTTATTTGATGACTCGGGGTTATACTGGGGCCATCGGAAGAAAAGGCTGAGACCAGCCCCAGCTCACCTAACGCTGCCCAAGCACGTCATGACAAGAAAATGGAAAGATTCCAGTGCACCCTGTAGTGGGAGAGTGTGGCCTCTCAATACGCGATAGACTGTAATGCAAACCTAAATGAGTCAGCGCAATGTTTGAGCTTATGTTCAATGCTGAGCTCAAAGAAGTCAAGCCTCCACCGCACGCACCCACACAGGCATGGGGTTATTTGAAGCCTTTATTAGTCCCACATGATGAATAGCCGTACGAAAAAAAATACAGCATCTGCTATCAGTGCCACCATTCTAATTATACAGAATATTACTGTACTGTGCTGCTGTCCATTGTATATAACCTGCTGCTCATGGAATTGCTTTGAACTGTACTACTCCCATTCTGCTGGTCTGTCTTATGTTGCAATCACAATAACATTTTCTTCATAAAGAAAGAGAAAGGGAAGGAGAAAAATAACTCCCGAGGTCGAGACGAATAGCACTGCCACCTTTAGCTGAACTTAAAACTTGACAGGGAGCAGGACAGAGGTGGGATCATAGCTTGAGTTCCCTCCGCTGCTGATGAAAATATATTTATGTATCTCATCAATTGATGCTTCATATCATGAGACATGTAGTGAGTGAATGGAAAACAAAAGCCTTTTACTTATGAAAAGTAGATTTAGTGTCCATTTTAGCAATTTCAAGACAGTGCGTTGGAAAACTCGACTGCCAGTCCAGTGGTAGGCAAGTGGTATCCCCAGAAATAACCCCAACTCCAGCCCTGGATTGTTTCCATTCAGGAGACAGAGCCAAAATCAAATTTGGCCACATTTATTCTCAGCCAAATTGAGATTTTCCTTTTCAAAGAGTTGGAGTGGAGCCAACGTTTTAGTTTGCCATCACCTTGGAGACGGACGGCATTTTTAATGGTTCAGATCGTGGATTCATTCCTAGCCTTCCCACAAAGGGTGGTAGAAATTTGGAACGGTCTCCACCAAAAAGGCTGTGGATGCTGGGTTAATTGAAGCTTTCAAGACTGAGATTGCTAGATTTGTGTTAGGTGAGGATATCAAGGGGCATGAAGCAAAGGCAGGTAAATGGGGCTGAGGTACAGATCAGCCATGATCTAATTGAATGGCAGAACAGGCTCAAGGGGCTGAATGGCCTACTCCTGTTCCTGTGCTCCGAGTTAGAGCCTGGTGACGTAGAATTTTTCAGCATCCCAGAAGAGACTAACTCATTGGCCCAGAAATTCGGGTCTCCACGGGTGAGTACGCACGGGGTACTCACCCATAAGCCCAATGGAAGTGCCGGTTTCCTGCATGCACTGCGCATGCGTGGGAAACCGGCACTTCCGTTCCCCTGAAAGAAGGGGTTCAGAGTTAGAACGCGTGCGCAGGAGAGGCTGCGTGTGCGCATCGAACTTGCGTTTTTTTTGCAGGTTTTCCCGGGAGGGTAAGTCTCCAGAATTTACACATATAAAAAGCAGGCGTAAGGCCTGCTTTTTACAAGGTAAGTGGTGAATTAATCAAAATTAAAACATTTTTTCCACAGGTTTATTATTTTTAAATATTTTAAAGAAAGGTAAGTTTATTTTTAGCACCGTTATAAAATTATTTTTTTCAAAAATTTTAATTATTGTTTAAAATAGTTATTTCATGTAATTTATAGTTTATTTTAAAAATGTGATTTAAAAAAAATTTATTTGAAGATTTAGTGATGTTTTGGGGCCTGTAGTATTTATAAGTTTTGACAGCATTCCCTGCTCCGATTGGCTCCCCATGGCCCACGTGATCCCAGGGGACGCATTGAGCTAACTGCGCCCCGGGATACGCAAGCACTGTGCGCCGGCAGCTGGAGCAGGCCCCGGATCGGAATTCCACGCGGGCCCACAGCTCAACGGCCGGTGCGCAAGGTAAGTGCAGGTCGGGGGCTTACACCCGCGGGAAGCCCCCGACCCGAATTTCTGGGCCAATAGTTGCGAAGTTGTTTCAGAATCGGTGCTGCTCCAAATGAAGACAACGTGGATTTGAGAACTTGTATACTCTAGACTTATGACTAGAGTCCTTCACCTGGTTCAGTATAAACATATTAATGAAAAATATGAGAGGTAGCCACTTAAGCCATCCACATATAAAACTGGTGGGGCGATGAAGAAGTCCCAAGGGAATTCGAAGTTTCAAAATTTTGAGTTCTAAGCTCAGGGATCAGAAGTCTCAAGGCCCACTCCATCCTGACTCTCTCAATAGGGATTTCGTGGCTTCTGACAGGGGACGATTTCTTTTTTGTGCAACATTGGCCCTGGAATTTTCGGTCAGTGGCGAAGCAAAGGTATTCGCCGCTGGCCCCGAAGTAAGCTCCCCACAAAAATCTCGTGACCTCTGTGGCGAGAGGTTCGGCTTTTCCGACGCGCAGTTGAAATCAGCGTAGTCTAGTGGGAATCCCACAGTGCGATGCTGCTGTGACGTTGACAAGCTGTCTAAGCAGCCAATCACACTGCAGAATTCTCACAGACAGAGATCCAGGAAATAGAAAGCATTTAAAGCAATCACTTTTTTAAATATTTACAGAGCGCGAAATAAAGATTGGGACATACACATTGGGTTAAGGTAGAAGCTGCAATATCATGAACAAACTTTAAAAAAAATGTTAAATTAATTTTAAAATCTAATAATTTTTAACTTAATGGAGAAATGTGATATTCCACCAATATAAAATGAGTTTTTCAGGGCCAGAACGGTTGTTTATCAGTAGTTATTACTCAGATCGGTGTTAAAAACCCAGTTACACTTCATTTGAATGGGTCTAACTTTTTATGGAGTTTCTAACAGCGATATTTGTTGGGAAAAGGGGAAGTTTTTGTCAGATCCGTGATTTCACTGATTGCCAGCTCTGGTGGGGGGGTTCCACAGCGCAGCATGTGGAGGAGCAGTGAACGACAGGCCGCAACTTCAAGGTTTTCATGTTAGGCTGCGCGTGTGCTAAATCCTGAAGTTGCGGTCAGTCTCAAAGGTGAAATGACGGCAAACGCTGCCCAGTTTGCCGTCATCATGACCGTAAGTTCTCGGCCATTATTCCTGAAATCTTTTGTTAGCCACTGAAAGTAGCTCTGAAAATGTTTGTGCTTGTAAAAGTCTCAAACACCGGGACCCTGAAATTCCATAGGGTCCTGGGTGGTCTTCCTGGTCTCTCACAAGTGGGCGATCGGCAGAACCCCCCCATGTAAATGGAGTTATGGCGAGAGGCCAGCAGAACCCCTGTGGAATTTCAGAACCAGAATATTTTTGAGGTGAAGCATAACTTGATGAGATGTAAATTTAACGTGAAATCATAATTGAATTTGTTTTGACAACCGAATCCGACGTTTGCAATGTTAGTAATCTGGCTCAGTTGGTGGCATTCTTGCCTCCAGGTCAGACGGTTGTTGTTGCAAGCTCCAATATAGGACTTTAAAACATAATCTGGGCTGATGCTCTACCGCAGTACTGAGGGGGCTGCATTGGCAAAAGTGTTGTCCTTGAGATCAGAGGTTAAACTGAGGCCCCAGCTATGTGTTCTGGTACATATCCAGGATCCCAGGACACTAAAAAGAGCATGCTAGTCTTCCAGTATTCTAGCCAACATTTCATAGAAACATAGAATCATAGGACGCGATCTTGCCAGCCCTGGTATGGAGGAGGGACTGCCGGGAAAATGGCAGAATCTGGGGGCAGATGCCCAACCCGCCTCCGTGCCATCTTGCCAGGAGGCGGGTAGCCGACCCACGCCGGGTCCCGTCACCTTGGAGGCGGGAAGGGGATTAGTGCCACTTATCTGCCTATTTACAGGCAGTTAACAGGCAGATAAGAGGATTATCCCCATTTTACCCACAGAAGTGCGGGCTTCCCGAAGGCTCCGAACCCCGCCAGGGTCACCGAGGCGAGCAGTGGGTCTGCGGGGTGCAAAAGTGCGCTGTGAAGGTAAGTGATGGGTGCAAGTGTGGAGAGGTGAGTATGTGAGGTGAGTGGAAAGTGTTAGTAAAAGTTTACTTACCTTTGTTTCTTCCTGCAGGTTTCGGGAGTTGGGTATGCGGAGAGTCTCGCACCTCCGTGGCAGAGATGACAGACGGCCGTTGCATTCTCCAATGCAACAACCATCTAATTTCTGCTGAAGAAAGAGATTTGATGAGTCTTGAATTCAAGAACTCATCAAACTACATAGAATGTCAGTGTTTGACAGCTTCACAGAGCTGTCAAACGATGACAATTCATCTGTCAAAAATTTTTGACAGATGAAACGTCATACGCTGACATTCTCTGTAACCGGCTTTCCCTTAATTGGCCTGCTAAGCCTGCTGGGCGGGCTTAACAAGGTCAACCAAGGGAAAATAGCGTGGGTTGGCCAGAAGTTGATGGAGGCGAGACAAAACCCGACAAGTGGGAGTCCCGCCTCCAAAAGCTCCCCATTGGCAAAATCCAGCCCATAGAAATTTACAGCATGGAAGGAGGCCATTTCGACCCATCGGGCTTGAATTTTCAAGCTCTGTGGAGGCGGGTTTGGTGGCGCGAGTGGTGGGGAAATTGCAGAATCGGGGGGCAGGAACCCATCCCACCCCCAATCCACCTCCGTGCCAATGTCCCAGGAGGCGGGTACCCGACCTGTGCTGGGAGCCTCCTCCCCGAGGCGGGAAGGGGATTAGTGTCAATTAACTGCCTGTTAACAGGTAGTTAACAGGCAGTTTTTTGCCTAACCCCTATTTTTAGCCCTGAATTGTGGGCTGTCCGACGGCTCCAAACCACGCCAAGTTAACGAGGTGGAGTGTCGGTCTGAAGGGGTTGGAGGGGTCGAGATGTCCTTTGTGCAGGTGAGTGATGGGTGCATGTGTGCAGAGGTAAGCGTGTGAGGTAAGTGTAAAGTGTTTTAATAAGTTTTATTGACCTTTACTTTCTCCTGCAGGCTTCCTTCCTTCAGTTCTCGGGAGTCCCTCAGTTCACCGGCACAGAAAGCAGAATGGCCGCTGAACTGTCAAAAGCTGCAGCCTCTGCTTTCTGGTCTGGAGAGATCTCTAACTGAGTCTTGTTAAGTATGTGTATTGTATTGAACAATTAACACAAAGACTTAAACGTATAACTCAAACAGGTCTTTACTGGTTGGAGGTAGGGACTATACATAGGTCTTTACTTCATGCCCACAGGCGGGAACTGAGGGGAGATCAGTACCCACAGTACTATTTATACCCCTATGGCCAGGAGTGGTACTGCGTATCACTACGCCCAACAAGTAGTGCAGTCCTGTCCATAGGTTCAAAGTAGCACACATATTACATACACAACATTCCTCCCTTCCTAGCTTTACAGTCATCTCCCCATTTAACATAACGTAATAACATATATACATATATAACTTCAGGTTTACATAACAGAATAACATAGATACATAGATAACTTCATGTCAAAACAGATCACAGATTCAGTCTCTGCGGAAAACAGTTCACAGATTCAATCTCTGTGGTGGAGTCGGTTCACGTTGCTGGAGTGACTCATTCAATAGTCCTTCCATGGATTTAACAGTTTGAACTTCCGAACTGAATTGGCTCCGTTCGGAGGGACCACGTGTGTGATCTGGTAGAGGTAATAATGGTTCAGATGGGTCATCTTCTGTTTCGACTTTTCCTTTTCTGCTTCTTGGAGACTCTCTGGGCTCCACTGTCAGCTGCCAGCTGCATGCGCAGTTCCTCCTTCTCTCCCTCCTTTTTCCGTAGTAGAGCCACCTTCTCCCGATGTTCCGTAGACTTTCGGTGCTCCTCCATGATTTCTGTATGGTGGGAGTCGAAGTTACAAGTTGGGCAGGACAGGACATAGTAATATTCGGTGTCGTCCTGATCTAGGCCAGCGAGAGGGTCTTCTATTTCCTCCATACCCAGCTGGGCGTTAGCCAGCTTTTGTTCCAAGTCCAGACATCTTTCCTGAAGAGACTTCTTCATGCGTACCTCTTCATCCAGCTTTTTCTGGGCTTTCAGCAAGTCGTTTACTAATGACCTCATTTGAGATTTTACTACTTCAACTTCTTTTGGAGATTGATTGATCGGACTATTCAATCCCTCTACCGGAGCAGCTGTTTCAGCGGTCTGTTGTTCTACGTTGACGTGAGTCAGCGTACTTTTGGCATCCAAGGGCTGCTCTGTTGCAGTCATCTCAGTCTGTGTTGCCACCTCAGCTCTTCCAATAACCTTTGAGAGCTCCGAACCCCTTTCGTTTGAATATTGAAGTTCGTGTTCAAGTTTTTCCCATTTCAGAGTCCTGTCCTTCAGCATATGCAGGAGTTGGCTGACCGTTAACTCCTCTGACATCAGACGTTTTGTGTGCTCCTGCTCCATTTTCTCCATCAGCTGCTTCTGTTGTCTTTCCAGATTCTCCAACTCTATATCAAAGAACTCTTTCGTTGCATTCAACTCTTGCTCACAACGGCGAAGCATTTGTTCTAATTGCTGTTGTAGTTTGAAATGGAGTTGAGTTCGAGCCCGGTGTCCCTCAGAAATGGGCACATCAGTAGACTTGCCAGACTCAGAATCCACAGTTAAACTATGTTGTTGTTGCTCAGTGGAATTCTGTGCTGAAACTTTGTCTTTTGCACCTGAGTTGGGCTTACCATCATCCGTTCCAGAGTCTGGGCCGACTATCTTCACCGAGTTCTCACTCGTTATTGTTTGTAGGAAATGCCAGTCCATATTCATTTTCCTAATCCACTCCCGTCCTAGTAGTGGAGAACCTCCTTCAGATATCACATATAAGTCCATTATTTGACTGTCTTCGCCCTTGTGGACCACTGCAACCTCTATTTTCCCGATGGGGTACACTCTTTGCCCCGTGTATGTTTTCAATATAATCCCCGTATCCTGTAGGGGAATATGTTGGAATAACTTTCCGTAATCTTTCTTATTTATGACCGTCAATGCCGATCCAGTGTCCAATTCCAGTTTTACTTGGACTACTTCTATCTGAAGAGTGACCCAAATTGTCTGGAGGTCTGCACCCTTACCAGCGTTGAGTACTCTTAAGCTAGCCAGTTCATTACAGCTTAAGCTAGCCAGTTCATTACTGCTAGCGTCTGAATCGGACTCCTGTTCGGTCACCTTGTGTACCTTTGCGTATTTTCCTTGCGGTGACTTCTTGTTGCTGGTCTTCTTCCCTGACCTGCATACTCTAGCTATATGTCCAAGCCTACCACAAGTTCTACATTCTTGGTTTTTAAACCAACACTGGTTCTGATCATGTGTTGTCTTTCCACAACGATAACATTTGCCAGAACTCACACCCAATTTGTGTGCACTGAGCTCCGGTGACCGTAGCTGCATTACTGCCGTGCCTCTCGCTGCGGCTTCGTGTGCTGCTGCCATAGTGACCGCCTTCTCAAGCGTCAGCTCATTCTCCTCGAGCAGTCGCTTTTGTGTATCCTGTTTAAATAAACCACACACAAATTTGTCTCGAAGTGCCTCTGTCAGTCCCGTTCCAAACTGGCAATATTTCGCTAATTTACGCAATTCCAGCAAATAATCAGCATTGCTTTCATGCTATAGCTGCCTTCTGTCATAAAATTTAAATTGTTCCGCTAGCATCAGCGGCGTGGGGTTTAGATGATCTTTCAGGACAGTAACAATCTCATCGAACATCTTATCCGCCGGTTCATCTGGTGATAACAGGTGTTTCAATTGCCCATATGTCTTCACACCCATTAAATTTAATAATGTTAGAGCTTTATCTTGGTCATGAATTTTATTGGCCTTACAATAATTTTTTACTCTTTCAACATATATGGCCCAATCTTCGAGGTCACTATCAAAGGTGCTAATATTCCCGTGTTTAGGCATTGTAGATTTGCAATTTCTCAGATTTTATTTTGTTTACTTGTTATCAAAGATGGCGGCTTCCCGCTCTTGCCGTCGTCCTCCGCCCACAAAATGGTGGTTTTCCCGCGCTTGGCGGTCTTCACCCATCCCCCGACGCCGTCTCCCTTCAGCCCCCGAGTGCGGCCCTTATCTTTGGTTCCGATCGCTGGCCCGCGCTGCGCCTTGCACTTGAAGCTCTTGCTCGCTCCCTCCCGGGCTCTGGCTTACCCACTCGCGCGTTTCACCGCGGCTCTTATCAGGGATTGCGATCGCCCTTATCTTCTCCAACTTCCCCAGCCCTGTCTTTGCAGCCAACACTGCACGGCTTACCCCACCACCTAGGTTGAACAAGGAAACTGCAGAAAGACTTCTGTCAGTCGCTGGAAGCTGTCAGGATGTTTGCTGCACTCCAGTGCTCAGTCGCTGATGGAGGCTTCAGAGTCCTAAAGCCTGTCGCTTCTAGTGGGGTGGTGATGTTTGAAACCTCTCTTCAACTGCCGCAGGGTAAGAACCTGACTCGTCGCCAGTGTTAAGTATGTGTATTGTATTGAACAATTAACACAAAGACTTAAACGTATAACTCAAACAGGTCTTTACTGGTTGGAGGTAGGGACTATACATAGGTCTTTACTTCATGCCCACAGGTGGGAACTGAGGGGAGATCAGTACCCACAGTACTATTTATACCCCTATGGCCAGGAGTGGTACTGCGTATCACTACGCCCAACAAGTAGTGCAGTCCTGTCCATAGGTTCAAAGTAGCACACATATTACATACACAACAAGTCTGAGTAGAATGATTCAAGTTAGAAGACAGATTGTCAGTGTTTGACAGCTTCACAGAGCTGTCAAATGCTGATTTTTCATCTGTCAAAAGCTCTTGACAGATGAAATGTCAATTGCTGACGTCACCAGTAACCAGGTGTCCCTTAATTGGCCTGCTGAGCCCACAAGGTCAATCAAGGGAAAATAGCGTGGGTTGGCCACAAGTCAATGGAGGCGGGACTACAACCCAAAAAGTGGGAGTCCCGCCTCCATCACGTTCCCATTGACAAAATCCAGCTCATCATGTCCACGCCACGGACAAAGAGCTATCCAGCCTAATCCCACTTTCCAGCACTTGGTCCGTAGCCCTGTAGGTTACAGCACTTCAACTCCCTTAACCCATTATTGCTCATGGGCCTTGCTGTGCACAACATGGCTACTGCATTTGCCCACATAACAACAGTCATTGCATTTCAAAGTACTTGACTGTAGGAAGTACTTCGGAAAGTTTCTGAGTAATGTGGCGTAAATGCAAGATCTTTCTTAAATATGGTGATTTAGGGGTTAATCTGGGCATCGTAAAGATTATACAACCGATTTGCAACAATTTATACAGTGCTATACTTTTTACAGTACGCTTCACAACACAGTCTGCAAAATCACGGGTAAAATTAGACATTAGACTAATTGATTATTATTACATTTTAGCTTTTAGCAGTAATTCATTAGAGCTGCTAATGGCACAGGATCCACAGCAGCAGTCCCTGGAACATCACATTTGTTTTGCCTCATGTAACACAAAAGACATGTTTTCTATATAATATGAGCAAGAATGATATCCTTAAAAAATTGCTTCAAATTACACCCCAGGGAAAAGGTGGCTGCCAAAACCGAAGGTTATTTTTAAATGCTCCTCCATCTTCACAGCATGTGTGACTTATACAAAGTGGAGGCCCTCTGCCCCCTGTCCCTGTGGTTTAAGTGAGGATCAACAGAAGAAGGGTGTGCCAATATTAATTTAAGGCCAAGAATTCAGAAGGTGCCGAACATTTGCCGAAGTTGTCCCAGCTACAACTGTCCCTCTGTTTGTTTGAAACACTTTCATTTGACTTCAATTGCCATTTTGTGTGACAGTAGACGGCTCGTTTCTTCAATGTAATCTGACGGACAATCAGTTCAGTAATGCAGTAGCTTTCTGAGTCGCCCTGCCCTTTAAACCACTCCTGGTTATCATAATGGCCCGGAATTTCCTGGAAAGCTACGGTGTAACTATGACGTAAGAGTGGAGTTATGTCGCTTATTTTCCTGAGGAAATTCGCATGTAACTGAGTCATGCCAGTTGTACGCCAGAACATCGCTACATACAATTTCCTCAATCGTTTGCGCCGCTCCCAGGTTACATCTGCTGAAACCCCACCTGGCTCATTAGGCAGCTCGACAGAGAATACGCGATTCCTCTGCATTTATGCCAGTTTTAAATGGCCCCAAATTTACACCCAACATTTTAGGTGCAGCAGGATCTGAAATCACTGGCCCGTATTTTCCGATCCCTACGGGTGTGCACGAGCTGTATACACACCCGTAGGGACCTTGCAAATGCCGGTTTCAGGCATGCGAAGCCCATGCGCTGAAAACCGGCATTTCCGATCTGTCAAGAATCCTCTTCACAGATCGGACGCCTGCCCTGGAAAAGGGCCTCTGCGGGGAGAGAGTTCCGCTTTCTGCACAACCTCCGCCCGCTGAAATCCCTTAAAAATCTTAGGCCTGCTTTTACCAGTATAAGAGTTTAATCATTTATAATTTAAAAGGTAAGTTTATTTTTAGCCCCGTAAAAAACTTTAATGTTTTTAAATTAAATTTTTGTTTAAAATATTTAATTTAATGTAACTTTAACTAATTTTAAAAATGTGATTTAAAAAAAAATTAATTTAATGTTTTGATGTGTTTTTGGAGTGATCTCCATTCATACTTTTGACAGGTCTAAGCTGTCAAAAGTATGAAGGGAGATTCCCTTCTCCCATTGGCTCGCCTGGCCCACGTGATCCCAGGGACACTTGCGAACCGCCCGCGCCCCTGGGGTACGTGGGCCCTGCGCATTTCATCATGGAGAGGCCCAGGATCGGAAATGTTTGGACCTCTGGAGCCCTCAGGTAAGGGCGTAGATTTTTTCTTATAAAATTCTAACAGGACTAGACAGACTAGATGCAGGAAGGATGTTCCCGATGGCGGGGGAGTCCAGAACCAGGGGTCACAGTCTAAGGATAAGGGGTAAGCCATTTAGGACAGAAATAGAGTCATAGAGTTATACAGCATGGATAGAGGCCCTTCGGCCCATCGTGTCCGCGCCGGCCATCAAGCCCTGTCTAATCTAATCCCATATTCCAGCATTTGGTCCGTAGCCTTGTATGCTATGGCATTTCAAGTGCTCATCCAAATGCTTCTTAAATGTTGTGGAGGAATTTCTTCACCCAGAGAGTGGTGAACCTGTGGAATTCTCTACCACAGAAGGCAGTGGAGGCCAATTCATTAAATATATTCAAGAAGGAGTTGGATATATTTCTTAACGCTAAAGGGATCAAGGGATATGGAGAGAAGGCAGGGACAGGGTACTGAATTTGGATGATCAGCCATGATCTCATTGAATGGCGGAGCGGGCTCGAGGGGCCGAACAGCCTACTCCTGCTCCTATCTTCTATGTTTCTATGTTTCCAGATCTGAGGCCTCCGCACGCAGGAAGCCTCCGATCGGAAAATTATGGGCCACTATTTCTGGAGTCTGAGAGTGAATTTTTTAAAATTCTCCTTATTGAAACCTGCTCTGCTTATTTATGGCATCAGAATCTGTTACATTAAGGGAAAAGCTTCCACAATTGCAGTTTCTTAAACACGCTGTGCGTAAATGGCGGTTTAAAAAAAAAAATTCATTCTGGGGATGTGTGCGTCACTGGCAAGGCCGGCATTTATTGCCCATCCCTAGTTGCCCCGAGAAGGTGGTGGTGGGCCTTCTTATTGAACCACCGGTAGCAGTTATGATACAACAGAGTGGCTCGCTAGACCAGTTCAAAGTCAACCATGTTGGTGCAAGACTGGAGTCACATATAGGCCAGACCGGGTAAGGACAGCAGCTTTCCTTCCCTAAAGGACATTAGTGAACCAGTTGAGTTTGTAACGACAATCTGACAGCTCTTTATTTCCAGCTTTGCATTTCCAGATCTTGTTTTTAAACTAATTCAAATTCTCAAACTGCTATGCTGGGATTTGAACTCATCCTCTCTGGATTATTAGTTCAAGACTCTAGGTCACTGGTCTAATAACATAACTACTGCACTACTGTACCCGATAGTTTGATGGCTTTAAACATTAATTTTCATGTCATCAGTAAGACAAGGAGGGACTTAAACAAGGAAGACGGTCCATATTCCACACTTTCCTCAGGTCCCAATTGTTTACACTCTTGCCGGCTCTGTTTAATGCCAATTTTTACGCTCTGAAATATGCTAATAAGATTCTCAAAAAAGTTCGGTTGAAGTTGCCATCGGCAAGATTGGCGTTAAAACAGATGTAAAGTGTGGCGTAATTTCAGCGAAATGCAATCCAGAAAATTCTGGCTCAACGTAACATTTGGCAAACAAGGCAGCAAACATGCTCACTGCATTTTTTTTCTTGATAGTCATGAGGATGAGCAAGCTTCAGCATAATGGAGCACATATACAAGTGCAGTTTGGTAAGGAATGACTACAAATCTATTAGGGATTGACGATATCAAGTAGGGGGTGAATTCAGTCAAGGATGGATGTGTCCAATGGGAATAATACTGTCAGGCAGCCATAAGTGCAATCAGAGAGGAGCATTGGGATCAATTCAGAATCAGCCAGTGAAGGAAAGGGGAGCAAGCAGGTCAATTTAGAATAATCATGTGGAGCAGAGGAATGTTCAGATGACGTGCATTTTACCAGTTAAGGCATTTGGATTAATCCTGAAATTACCAGTGTCAGGCAGGAGCCCCTCTGATCAATAGGAAAGGACAAAGGAGTACTCAGATTGATTGAAACTTTACTTTCAGATCCATCCAGTGCTAAAATTCTATATGGTACCAACAATCTGGGAAGAGGGAGTCAGGTTTGGTGCTTTTGTTTGGGTAAATTCAATTGACATTGCTCCCAGCCCATTAAATTCAGCCTGAGGGAAGAACGCTTAGATTCACTGCGAAAGAAAGACTTGCATTTATATAGCACCTTTCACAAATTCAGGACGTTCCAAAGTGCTTTACAGCCAACGAGGTGTTTGAAGTATGGCCACTGTTGTAATGGAGGAAACGCAGCAGTCAATTTGCAGACAGCGAGCTCCCACAAACAGCAATGAGATAATGACTTAGAAACATAGAAGATAGGAGCAGGAGTAGGCCATTCGGCTCCTCGAGCCTGCTCTGCCATTCAATGCGATCATGGCTGATCATCCAAATTCAGTACCCTGTCCCTGCTTTCTCCCCATATCCCTTGATACCCTTAGCCTTAAGAAATATATCCAACTCCTTCTTGAATATATTTAATGAATTGGCCTCAACTGTCTTCTGTGGTAGAGAATTCCACAGGTTCACCACTCTCTGGGTGAAGAAATTCCTCCTCATCTCAGTCCTAAATGACTTACCCCTTATCCTTAGACTGTGACCCCTGGTTCTGGACTCCCCCGCCATCGGGAACATCCTTCCTGCATCTAGCCTGCCTAGTCCTGTTAGAATTTTATAAGTTTCAATGAGATCCCCTCTCATTCTTCTAAACTCCAGCGAATGACCAGATCATCTAAAACAAAAGCAAAATACTGCGGATGGTGGAAATCTGAAACAAAAACAGAAAATGCTGGAAATACTCAGCAGGTCAGGCAGCATCTGTAGAGCGAGAAATGTTTCAGGTCAATGACCCTTCATCAGAACTGGAAAAAGTTATAGAGATGTAACAGATTTTAAGCAAGTGCAGGGCAGGGAAAGGGGGTAGGGGAGGAAAGAATAAAAAGGAAGGTCTGTGATAGGTTGGAAGGCAGGAGAGATTAAATGACAAAAGGTATGATTGTACAAAGCAAAAGTCGATAGTGATGGGCCAGAAAATCTACTTTAGTGATGTTGGTTGAGGGATAAATATTAGCTAGGAGACCAGTGAGATCTCCCTTGCTTTTCTTTGAATATTGCCGTGGGATGTTTTGCATCCACCTGAGAGAGCAGATGGGACCTCGGTTTAACAGCTCATCTGAAAGACGGTGTTGTTTTAGCAGGGTGGGGGAGTGGATAGGTTAAAAATTTGTATGAGAACTTGGCCCATAAAAGAAAAACCTAAGTAAAGATCCAGCTATATGTTTGAGATACTGCTGTTATTGATTAATTTTACCTATATCTTGCAGGCAGGAGTTAATCTCAGTGCAATAGGGCCTCCAAAGCGTCACCTTTGCCATCAATCCTCACACACCAGACAAGATCACTAACTACTCATGACTCATGCATATCCAGCTCCTGTTTGTATTGTGGTGTCACACCGACCGGCCTACGCTTACTTCATCACTTGCAATAACATCTCCCTAGTCCATCTGGCACGAATGATTCGCTTTAAAAAATAATAAAGAGTGGATTGTCCCAGTCCCCACAAGCAAGGAGGTACCTCACACCCCACGAGTACGCATTGAAAAATCAGATCAAATTGGGCCCACTGCCTGCGATTGTCCGATGCATACTCTCGGCATGTGAGATGCCATGTTATGTGCAAGACCGCTGAAAATGCACCCCAACTCCGTGGCTCAGCATGTGGCGCTCTCGCCTCTGAGTCAGAAGGTTGGGGGAGTTCAAGGCCCACGAGAGACTTGAAGACAAAATCTAGGCCAACACTCCCAGTGCAGTACTGAGGGAGTGCTGCACTGTCGGAGGTGCCGTCTTTCGGATGAGAAGTTCAACCGAGGCCCTGTCTACCCTCTCAGGTGGATGTGAAAGATCCCACGGAACTATTTTGAAGAAGAGCAGGGGAGTATGGTAATCAATAACTCCCAATTTCTAAATAAGAAAATAAAATCTCTGACGTCATGTATCTTAAGTAGAAGCATGTGCCAATCTGCATTATCACCACAGTTTTATCAGCATGTGTAAGCCCCTATCTCTCCAGGAGCCTAAAATGCTGCGTCTTTTTATCAACATTATCTCAGTAATTATACGCACATCGTTTTTTTTATCTGCACGTCTAAATATAACAGAACATTCACTCTGGTACAGCACACGCGATTAAAAATGAAATATGATCTGTGTTTATGGGTCTGGCTGCCAAGGCTGCTTTCATGCTGCTTTTTGGCATGAGTGACTATTTTTACGACTATTTTGTATAAACTGTTGATGCATTGTCTGTTTTATTGGCTCGCAGACACTTTCTGTAAAATTGTCAAAATCAGATCCACATGCCGGGGTTTTTATAGGCCCAGCACCCTCCAAAGGGTGGGAGATATTTTCGGCGCTCAGAATCCACATCACCTTATTTTTTTACATCCTATCAGTTGATGTAAAAAAGGGTTTCTTAGCAATGTACCCAGGAAATTGGAACAAAATAGTGGAGAGTGGAAAAACGCTCCAGAATTCATCAACTAGATCTGCAAATTCGGACACATTTTTGACTTGGGGACAGACGTAGCAATCTTGAAGGAGTTAAAAACTCCAGATGCACGATATATTTTTTTTTCGAAAGACAGAAGCTAATTTCTGTAAATACAGTTCACACTGTACCCAGAAGTAAAGATGTCTGCCAACGACCGTAGCCCGGTATATGCCACTTCCTGTTGCGATGGAGCAACAGCAATGCTGCACGCCTTGTACAACTGACGTGAAAGCTAATCGGATCAGATTAGACTGAGTGACTTCAGACACATCGCCTCATAGCCTCTTGCCCAGTGCAGTACACTGACACTTCCGTTTTGCCATTCCCTCCTCTGCAGTACCACACTCATTGATTCTGCTTCTCGTCACTGTGCTTCCATATAAATAAAGCACATTCAAAAACTCCCATGGGGCTGCTGGAGACTTAAGAAACAGCCATTATGATAAATTAAGTTGTTGCGTTTCCATCTAAAAATGTTTAATTTAGCACATCAGTGAAAATTCACTTTCTTGTTTGTGACTGCAACCATGTTATTGTGGGATAGGATAGAGGCAGCAAACATTCAAGAATGAGCACTTGAAATGCCATAGCACACAAGGCTACGGACCAAGTGCTGGAAAATGGGATTAGAATAGACAGGGCTTGATGGCCGGCGCGGACATGATGGGCCGAAGGGCCTTTTTCTGTGCTGTATAACTCTATGGCTCTGTGTCCCTCCTCATCCTCCTTGACCTGTCTGTAGCCTTTGACATAGTCACCCACACCATCTGACATGAATCGGTTATTCATGAAAGAAAGACTTGTGAAGTGATGCTGAGCGGCCTGCGGGTGGCACTGTTCAGGGAGAGTATAAATACTCGGGCATGGGCCCAGCTTGCGCAGGACATTCTTAACAGGAACTAGTGAAGGACACAACTAGACCTCCATGTAGTAAAACAGTTGATTAAAGCTTTGTTTAACGCTTAGACCAAGTGCCTAGTAGTTTTCTTACGTCACCATCCTCCTCCAATACTTCTCTGTTGTCCAGTTCAGTGGGACTGCCCTTGCTTGGTTCCACTTTTATCTATCCAATCGAAGCCAGATCATCTCTATCAATGGCTTGTCTTCCCAATCCAAACTGTCAGCTTGGGAGTCATCCAAGGATCAAGCCTTGATCACTCTCTTCATCCTCATCTACATGCTGCTACTTGGCAACATCTACAGATTTAGGGTCAGCTTCCACATGTTTACTGAAGACACCTTTACTTTACCTCACCACCACTTCTCTTAACCCCTCCGCTGCCTCTCTGATAGCGACTGCTTATCCAGCATCCAGTCTTCGATGAGCCACAATTTTCCCTCCAACTAAGCATTGGAGAGACCAAAGCCATCGTCTTCAGCCCCCACCTCAAACTCCATACCCTCGCAACTGACTCCAACCCCTCCCTGGCCACTCTCAGGCTGAAACAGATTGTTCACAACCTCAAAGTCCTATTCGACCCTGAGCTGAGGTACCAACACCATATTCTCTTTATCACAAAGAACACATACCTCAACCTCCACCCTTACTTCAGCCGATCCGCCGCTGAAATTCTCCTCCACGACTTTGTCGTTTCCAGATTTGAATATTCCAGTGCTCTTCCAGACAGCCTCCCATCCACCACCCTCTGTAAACCTCAGCTGTAAAACTCTGCTGCCCGTCTCCTATCCCACAATAAATCCCACGCACCCATCATTTCTGTCTTAACTTACCGACATTGACTACTGGTCCCACAATCTCTCAAGTTTAAATTTCTTATCCTTGTGTTTAGAGCTCTTCATTGTCTCACCTTTTCTCTATCTCCAGCGCGATAACCCCCTCCCCACCCCAGAACTCTTGTTTCTCTAATTCCGGCCTCTTGTGATTCTCCTCACTCTTTGCCCCACCATTGGGGGGGCCATGCCCTCAGCCACCTAGGCCCCATACTCTAGAATTTCCTCCCTAAAGCTCTCTGCCCCTCTAGCTCCCTTTCTTGAAGCCAATGGACTGTTCAAGGGATTGGGGGTAATATTCTGGCATGGATAGCGGATTGGCTATCTAATAGAAAGCAGAGAGTTGGGATAAATGGTTCATTCTCAGACTGGCAAACAGTAACTAGTGGTGTTCTGCAGGGGTCAGTGCTGGGTCCCCAACTCTTTACAATCTATATTAACGATTTGGAGGAGGGGACTGAGTGTAACATATCAAAGTTTGCAGATGATACTAAGATGGGAGGGAAAGTAGTGAGTGAGGAGGACATAAAAAACCTGCAAGGGGACATCGACAGGCTAAGTAAGTGGGCAGAGATTTGGCAGATGGAATACAATACTGGAAAGTGTGAGGTTATGCACTTTGGCAGGAAAAATCGTAGAGCAAGTTATTATCTTAATGGCAAGAAACTGGAAAGTACTGAAGTACAAAGGGATCTGGGGGTCCTGGTGCACAAAACTCAAAAGGTTAGTATGCAGGTGCAGCAAGTGATTAAGAAGGCCAATGGAATGTTGGCTTTCATTGCTAGGGGGATAGAATATAAAAATAGGGAAGTATTGCTTCAGTTGTACAAGGTATTGGTGAGACCGCACCTGGAATACTGCATACAGTTTTGGTGTCCATACTTAAGAAAAGATATACTTGCTCTCGAGTCAGTACAAAGAAGGTTCACTCGGTTAATCCCGGGGATGAGGGGATGGACATATGAGGAGAGGTTGAGTAGATTGGGACTCCACTCATTGGAGTTCAGAAGAATGAAAGGCGATCTTATTGAAACATATAAGATTGTGAAGGGGTTGGATCGGGTGGATGCGGGGAGGATGTTCCCGATGATGGGTGAAACTAGAACTAGGGGGCATAGTCTTAGAATAAGGGGCTGCTCTTTCAAAACTGAGATGAGGAGGAACTACTTCACTCAGAGGGTGGTAGGTCCATGGAATATGCTGCCCCAAAAAGCTGTAGAAGCTACATCATTACATAAATTTAAAACAGAAATAGACAGTTTCCTAGAAGTAAAGGGAATTAAGGGTTACGGGGAGCGGGCAGGAATTTGGACATGAGTCTAGGTCCGGATCGGTCATGGCCCTGTGGGTAGCGGAGCGGGCCCAGGGGCCCTGTAGCCTGATCCTGCTCCTATTTCGTGTGTCTAATTCTGTTAGATTCAGGAGATGGTTCTGTGATAGTAGATTGGCAGTTAGGATCAGATCAGCCATGATCTTATTGAATGGCGGAGCAGGCTCGAGGGGCCGATTGGCCTACTCCTGCTCCTATTTCTTATGTTCTTATGTTCTTATGTTGGGTTCAGCAATGGGTGCGCGATCCATTCCATCAGGTTACCTCCTGGGTGGTGAAGTTGAAAGTTACCCCCAGTGAGTTTTGACCTACTTCTCCCGGTGAATGCACAATTCTCAGGCCCGAGTTGGGTAGGGGACTGGCTTGTTGGGGGTTTGTCTATTAAAAAAATACATTAGCAAACATCCTTTCCAAGCACAATAGAAACACAAACAAAGTCATTTTTTCCAAGACACTGGCTAGCTATCGTGCAGCAACCAGGTCAGGCAAAAAGAGCAACCAACAAGTAGGAAAGCATTAAATTTGTCTATAGGTAAATGTGCCCTTGGACAGATCACAATAAACCTTTCTGCTTACAGCAAGGAGATTTAATAAGGGTAATTTATTTTAACTGTTCAGTTATTTGGCCCTAACCTCCCCCGCCATCTCATGGTTGTAAATGCTAATTTGCAAATTGTTTATTTATATGCGAGACAGGAGCTGATATAAATATCAGGCTTTAATCTCTTTAACTATCCTATGTGTTTAAATAAGAACCAGTACTTTACTAAATAAAGGCTTCGACCATATCATACTTTATAGGGGCTGCTCTTGCCTGCCGGATAAATAATGCAAAGCAAGATAAAAAGACAGACAAAATAAAACTCTGACTGTGTTTCCTCAAACTATTGTCATTTTCGGAGAATGAATTTGTAAAATCTATGTATAACAAGGAGAAAAATATTGCACAGTATTGGGACAGTGCCAAGATGGCTGTGTGATGTATGTGTTGTACAGGGACACATAAGTAATAATGGCTGAGATTGCTCAGTCAGTAGAATGCTTGGCTTGCAGCTGAAAGGTTACGGGTTGAAATCTCGGTTCGGCGCACTCAGCTTTCCTTCTTTGAGAGGCTGGTTGAACAAGTTCAGTCCAGGCAGGAAGGCAACGGTAGCGAAATAGAGAAGGGAGGCAAGCTGTCCACATTACTGCTGATAGCTGCTAAAAAGGTACCCCTGAGTTTCAAACAAAGAAACCTCAGGCAACGGCATGTCAAACATGTTTCTGTACAGGCTTGCATTTATAGATTTGCATTTACATAGCGCCTTTCATGGCCATCAGACGTCTCAAAGCGCTTTACAGCCAATGAAGTACTTTCTTTTAAAAATGCAGTCGCTGTTGTAATGTGGGAAATGCGGCAGCCAATTTGCGCACAGCAAGCTCCCACAAACAGCAATGTGATAATGAACAGATAATCTGTTTTAGTGATGGTGGTTGAGGGATAAATATTGGCCTCAGGACACGAGGGATAACTCCCCTGCTCTTCTTTGAATTAGTGCCATGGGATCTTTTACGTCCACCTGAGAGAGCAGACGGGGCCTCGGTTTAACGTCTCGTCCAAAAGACGCCACCTCCAACACTGCAGCACTCCCTCAGCACAGCACTGGAGTGTCAGCGTAGATTTTTGTGCTCAAAATCTGGAGTGGGACTTGAACCCACAACCTTCTGACTCAGAGAGGTGGTGTAAGGTATAAGGAGGTGTTGGCCAGGTCAGAATCACTGCCACCGGTTCCAGGGTTCTGGATGGCGGTTGCGTTGGCGGTGGGGGGTGGGGTGGGATTGAGAGGGGGAGACTGGATCAGGATTAAGGGCACCGTGTCCAGGTTTCTAGGTGGGGTGTAAGGGGAGGAGGGGTGAGGCTGGATCAGGATTAAGGGCACCTTGTCTGGATTTCGGGATTGTGGTGTCGAGGGGAGGTTGAATCAGAATTAAGAGCACCATGTCTATGTTTCTGGATGGAGGGTTGGTGGGGGTGAGGCAGAGAATCTACATCTGGATTAAAGACATTAGGGTACATATTTGTCTTGGAAGGCAGTGCAAAGTGGGTGATGGCGAATCAGTAGCTCGATTTACACTTCCACTGATGTTCCTTTCCATTGACTTTAAAGTCGATACCAGAAATGCGACGGTATACCTATCAGGAAAGGTTGAACAGGCTGGGTCTCTTTTCTCTTGAAAAGAGAAGGCTGAGGGGTGAGCTAATAGAGGGCTTTAAAACTACAAAAGGTTTTGATAGAGTGGATACAGAGAGAGCGTTTCCACGTGGGGAAATGCAAAACTAGAGGACACAGATTTAAGGTGATTGGCAGAAGAACCAATGGCGACATGAGGAAAAACTTTTTTACGCAGCGAGTGGTTAGGATCTGGAATGCACTGCCTGAAAGAGTGGTGGAGGCAGGCTCAATAGTGTCTTTCAAAAGAGATTGGAGAAGTACTGGAAGGAAAAAAATTTGCAGAGCTACGGGGAAAGAGTGGGGGAGTGGGACTAGCTGAATTGCTCTTGCAGAGAGCTGGCACGGGCTCGACGGGCCAAATGGCCTCCTTCTGTGCTGTAACCATTCTATGATTCTATGATAGTCACCAAGAAATCCAATAGGGAATTCAGAAGGAACTTCTTTACCCAGAGAGTGGGGAGAATGTGGAACTCGCTACCACGGGGAGTGGTTGAAGCAAATAGTATAGATGCGTTTAAGGGGAGGCTAGATAAGCATATGAGGGAAAAGGGAACAGAGGGCTATGCTGATAGATTTAGATGAGGAAAGATGGGAGGAGGCTCGAAGTGAGTATAAACGCCGGCATGGACTGGTTGGGCCGAATGGCCTGTTTCTGTGCCGTATATCCTATGTAATCAATGGAAGAGAAAATTGGGCAGAGTGCAAAATGGGCTGCCAATTCGCTACCATCCGAAACAAATTCATACCCCAGTGTGTTCAGAATTCTGGATGGGGGAAGTTGGGTCAGGATTACAGGTATCATGTCCAGATGTCGGGCTGTTTGGGCAAGAGCCACATCAAGATTACCGGGACCACCCTCCTGGTTATGGGCGCTGGGGGGAATGGGAGCTCGTCAGGATTACAAGCCTCTCTTGATTCAGGAATTATTCCCTTAGATTGGAAAATTGCCAATGTCACCCCACTATTTAAGAAGGGTAGGAGAGATGAACTAGGAAATGATAAGCCTATTAGTCATGGTGTGGAGATGCCGGAGTTGGACTATTAGTGTAATGTCTGTCGTGGGGAAGTTACTAGAATCTGTTATTTGGGACAGAGTGACTGAGCACTTGGACACTTTTTAAAAATTCATTCCTGGGTTGTGGGCATCGCTGGCAAGGCCAGCATTTATTGCCCATCCCTAATTGCCCTGGAGAAGGTGGTGGTGAGCTGCCTTCTTGAACTGCTGCAGTCCGTGTGGTGAAGGTACTCCCACAGTACTGTTAGGGAGGGAGTTCCAGGATTTTGATCCAGCGATGACGAAGGAACAGCAATAAATATGAGCTGATCAGAGAGAGTCAGCATGAATTTGTAAAGAGTATGTCATGTCTAACAAATCTAATTGATTTTTTTGAGGTGGTAACTAAACTGGTAGATAAGGGAATGTCTATGGATGTTATTTATATGGACTTCCAGAAGACATTCAATAAGGTTCCACACAAGAGATTGTTAACCAAAATGAGAGCACCTGGAATTGGAAATAACCTATTGACATGGGTAGGGAATTGGTTAGGAGGTAGGAGACAAAGAATAAGGATAATGGGTATGTACTCAAGTTGGTAGGATGTGACTAGTGGTGTCTCCCAGGGATCTGTCCTGGGGCCTCAGCTTTTCACTATATTTATAAATGACTTTGAGGAAGATATAGCCATATATTCAAGTTTGCTTATGACGTTAAGTTAGGTGGCACAGTAAATAGTACAGATGGGGCAGAAGGTGGCAAAGGGACATTGATCGATTAAGTGAGTGGGCAAAACTGTGGCAGATGGAGTTTAGTGTGAGGTCATCCACTTTGAAACTCAAAAAGATAGATTAGAGTATTTTCTAAATGGTGAGAAACTAGGAACTGTGGAAGAAGCAGAGATTTAGGTGTCCATGTACAGAAATCACTAAAAGCTAGAGGACAGGTATAAAAAAAATCATTAAAACGGCTAGTGGAATGTTGGCCTTTAGCTCAAGGGGGCTGGAATACAAAGGGGTGGAAGTTATGCTACAGTTGTATAAAGCTCTTGTAAGATCTCATCTGGATTACTGAGTTCAGTTCTGGTCACCACACCTCAGGAAGGATATACTGGCCTCAGAGTGGGTGCAGTGCAGATTCAACGGAAGGGTTATATGATGAGGACAGGTTGCATAGACGAGGCTTGTATTCCCTTGAGTATAGAAGATTAAAGGGTGATCTCATTGAGGTGTTAAAGGATTTGATAGGGTAGATAGAGATAAACTATTTCCTTTGTTGGGGGAGTCCAAAACAAAGGGGGCATAACCTTAAAATTAGAGCTCGGAAGTTCAATGGTGATGTCAAGAAGCACACCTTCACACAAAGGGTAGAGGAAATCTCCTCCAAAACGCTGTTGAGGCTAGGTTAATTGAAAATTTCCAAACTGAGATGGATTGATTTTTGTAAGGGGGCAAGGGTATTAAGGGGTGTGGAACCAAGGAGGGTAAATGGAGCTAAGATACAGATCAGTCATGATCTCATTGAATGGTGGAACAGGCTGGAGGGGCTGAAAGGCCCTATATTCCTTTGTTCCTATTACAGTGATTGTGCTCATTTTCTGGATAAAGAGGGAGTAGCTCTAGAGATTGTGTTTTATGATAAGTGGGTGAGCCGGGGGCAGGGTTACATGGGCTGTGCTTATATTTCTAGATTGGGTGGAGGGGGGAGGAGCGGGTTGATTATGTTAAGTATAGAGGGACAGTGCTCCTGTTTGATTTTCAAAGCTTTACAGGATTTTCCTAATTTGAAAGAGATGTTAATACAAAGGAAATTCACCTTCCCCCATAAATAAATCAGAGCTATTATGTGCATGAAAGTAGGCCGATTCCTGGTCATTAGCAGCGAGGCGCATTCAGTGCTCAAAGGATTACGAGTCTTTCATATTTAATTTGTCTTTGTCTGAACTTTTATAAACAAACGTGAACTTTTTTGACCCTATTAGCAACGGAGGCATATCACGCTTACGATCTTCAGGGACTGAATAGGCTTTCCCCATCATAGACACGTCGCTTAGTACAGGATACACACAGGACAACAGTGGGGTAGACTGATTGTACAATGTGAAAGCAAGACAACGCTGATTGCTCCTGACTGCGATAGCTCTTTGTCGTAGTTGGAACGTGCTCAATGACCCACTCGTATAAACTTTCAACATAAATCAGCTTCTAACAGCTTCTAACATCCTAAATAGTATTAAGCATAAGAGGCCAGTTGAACAACTGAGATGAGGAGAAATTTCTTCACTCAGAGGGTTGTGAATCTTTGAAATTCTGTACCCCAAAGGGCTGTGGATGCTGAATCATTGAGTATATTCAAGGCTGAGATAGATTTTTGGTCACTAGGGGAATTAAGGAATATGTAGATCGGGCAGGAAAGTGGAGTTGAGGTCAAAGATCAGCCATGATCCTATTGAATGGTGGAGCAGGCTCAAGGGGGCCGTATGGCCTACTCCTGCTCCTAATTCTTATTTTATGTGCAGAAGGCAGCTTAGATGCTTCATGATGTCATGAGACCCTCTTATGACGTCACAGCGTGGATGCTGTGGATCTGAGACACCCCAACGTTAGTGTTAAATTCAATGACATTTTTAAAGTTACCATCAGGACACAATGGTCAGTCAGAGCCCTGTGATCTGAAAGTGCCGCTCTTCACTACCCCCCAACTCCACCATCTCAATTTGAGCATGCTGCTGGTCCCAATGTAGGCCTATCAGAGTCCTAAGTGTTGCACTGTCTTCACTGATGCCTCCAAACCCATGAAAACTTGGGTCCAGCGGAATTTTAATAGTGTGGCATGCCAGTGGTAGCTGCAGGAGTATCGTGTAGGCACCAAGATTAGGGTACTGCCAATGTATAAACACCAAACAGCGATGTTAACATATAATTTCTGCCACCGATAAACAGTGACTGAGAGTTATGGGAAGATCAGCCAGGTGTTTTGAAAGAATGACTCTCTACAAGTAACTTCTCAGGTGGGGTAGGTCTGTGGTTGATTCCACAATACAGTTTGTGCGAAGGGCCGTCAAGTGATAAACAACTGTTGTTAGAGACTACTTTCACTGAGCAAGGCAAATCTAACAGATACTTAAATCATTTTTAACAAAGGTAAAAAAATGTCCTGTTTGGATTTTATCTTCTTGTGTACAGTATAAGTAACAGCTTTGTGACTCTTGCTAACCGGTTGTGATGTCAATGCCAGGAGACAAGAGGCTGACCATATAATCCACAATTGACAAAGTTGTAGGCTAGTTATGTCAGTTTGGTTGGTTGGTTATGTTGGTCTTGGTCCTAGTTGACTTGTTATGTCAAGCAAGTTCACGAATAGTATGAACATCTACAGCTCCTGTATGTATGAACATTTACACCATTTGTCATTTATTTATTTGTATTTAATATTTTTTTCTCCTCCCAATTCAGTTCTTTACGTAACAGCCTTCACTTTATTTGAAAACGTAATTCATTATGTGAAGGGCTTTGAGACATTTTGAGTTGTAAAGTATTACATAAATGCCAATGTTATCATTTTCTTCTCTCTCTAGGCCGTGATTTTCTCAGTGGTGTCAGGATGGGGGCGGGTCAGCTGGTTTCTGGGTGCCGGTCCGACCCCCAGCTGCCTCCGCTCTGCAGACGTGATTTTCCCTTGATTGGCCTTGCTGCGGGCTTACCGGCCAATTAACAGGAAGCGGGTCTGATTACTTCATTTGATGACGTGTCATCTGCCGGTTTCCTTAAAGGGACCATGCACAATTTTATTTTGACTATTGATTTTTCAGTGTTTGACAGCATTGAGGTGCTGAAAACACTGACAATCACTGCACAAAGGTGGCCTCTTGCACCCAGGCTCTCCAATGACTCCCTCCATATGCTTATGGAGGGAGTCACAGTACGCAGGGAGGTTCTCTTCCCTTCCAAGGGCGGAAGAGACCTCCCCAGGACACCAACTTACCTTGCACCTCCACCCAACCCTCTCTATCTACTTTATCACTTCCCCATCTCACTAGCCACCCCTCACACTCACCCTCATTCTACTGCAAGCATACCAACTAACAACACACAAGGGTGGGCACTTGAGAGGTTTAGCCAATGTCCATGTGAAGTTTCTGGTAATGTGTTGTCATACAGTGTAATATCTTTTTCAAAAAGTGCCCCTTATTGGACAGATCTGAGCGCACATTGAGAAGTGTCTTACTGAGTTCCAGTGATTGTTCAGTCATAACTACCCCCCACCACCACCCCCACACACCCCCATCTCGCTATAGTGATGTGTGTGCATGGAATGGCTTGGACATTAAAGGGATGCTTCACGGTGCTGGTGTGGGATGGTGTTAACCTGGCGCATCATGTGGCAGCCAGGGTTTACAGCATCAAGTGAAGAAAGTCTGGCCATGGTGATGCCATTGTTGGCCTCCGGCCAGCAGTTTTGTCAGGGGCTGATGACCTGTGTCCAGCGCAGCATCAGGTGATGGTAGCGAAGGTTGGTGATGAGGTTGGTGATGTTGGGGATGATTGTGGAAGGCTTCGGAGGACCAAGTTCTGATTGTTTCATTGGCTCCGATGTTGCTGGAATAGATGGCAGTTGCAGGTGAGATGACAGAAGCAATCTGTCACTGGTGAGAGAGGTTCTCCCAATGAGGTGGTACTAGACATACAGTTCGATTTAAAAACTTGTAAGCTAAAGAAATTTGTATATGTATTAAAAATGCAGTAACCAACCTTTTCTTTGCTTTGAAACTCACCATGTGCAACATTGCATCCTTGACACCACTTCTGCAGCTGTCATCTTTTCACAAACATCAGAGCAGACTCACAACACGCCACACTTTCCTGGTGTGTTGTCCGAACATCGTAAAACCCGATCCAGAAGCTGGAGAATCAAAAAAGACCCTGAAAACTGCTCACAGGTACCTGGTAATAGGCAGTTAATTGACTTTAATCCATTTCCTGCCGCTAGGTGTCGGGTCCATTCGCAAATCAGGGACCCAACACTTGGGAAGGCTGTGTGGAGGCAGGTTGACGGCAGGTGCGCAACCCGCCGTTAATCAAAATGACTTTAACCTCTGCTCCGCCTCCAAACCCGCCCTCTGAGCGCCGGCAAAATTGCGGCCTAAGTCTCTATCACCATTTACCACTAGTTGTTGGAGCAGGCATTCTGTTCCCAGGCATCTGCTCTCTGACTCCTTAACTGATTGCTAGTAAGGGATGGTGTTTGCAAGAGCAGCTCAGCAATGACTTACCTTGTGACTTTCCATCTCTCCCCTGTGTGACATCCACTGGCACTTACCCCTTTGTGGTTCAGGCAGGATCTGGGGAACACTGCAGGAAGTCCTGGGCATAGATCCATATCCTAATATGCCATAGCATTCTATCAATACACAGTGCCACTTTCAACTGCAACCCCACACCAGCATAACATACAGTTACATAACTGTAGGGGTTCCTAGAACTGTAGGGGTTTTCTTTAATGTCAAGTCTTTAAATTATAACTGGAGAGTGAAATAGTTCATTACAATGTGATCTGAACCAGGGAAATGTCACCGTTATGAATCTTGTTGCCATGGAGTGCAAACGTCTGCAAGAGGGGGAGGCCTTCTTAGGAGCTGTTTTCTTTAATTAGTTTTTTTAAAATTTCAATTCATTTAACTCGCCACTGTTTGTTTGGGTTTGAATGGGTTTTGTGTGTGTGTTGCTGTGGGAACCGTGGGGTAGGCTGGGTAGAATTTATGTGCTTCATGTGGGGGTAGGTCTGTGGAGGCCCCATGACTGAATTTTAATTGCAATATTTTCACACGGGTTTTTAAAAAAATATTAATATAGAGATGTAACACAACCGGTATTAGGTTGTTTATATTAGCGCTCCAGACACATCACAGCTGGGATGACTAGAGGATATACACCAGGGGACAGTAGGGAGTACACAAGGGGGGACAGTGGGATATTGGGGATATATAGTAGAGGATAGTGTAAGACATAATTCAGTCCATGCATACACAACCCATATGAACCTCTTATTTACACAGAGTAAACATGTTACAGAAGTGGTACCTTAAGCTTATAAATACTACAAGGTCATTTTACACAGCATTTTATTAGCTGCAATGTATACATTATAGGATTAGCAACTATTCAATGTACATTATATAGTTAGTATCTAAAATGTACAAATTGCATAAGTATGGGGTATATTACACAGTAGACACTGTACATAATACTGTGTTAGTCAGTACAATATGGGCTGGATTTTCATTGGGCCGTGGAGTTGGGATTGGAGGCGTGCGGGGGTTTAAAATCCTGAAATCGGGGGTCCCGACCCCATCCCGCCTCCAACCCGCCTCCATGCCAGTTTCAAAGGAGGCGGGTACCCGCCCCGCACTGGGACCCGCCTCCCCGAGGCGGGAAGGGGATTAGTGCCAATTAACTGTCTGTTAACAGGTAGTTAACAGGCAGTTTTTAGCCTAATCCCTATTTTCATTGTTGAAATGTGGGATTCCCGACGGCTCCAAACCACGCCAAGTTAGCGAGGCGGGCCATCGGGATGAAGGGCTTGGAGGGGTCAAGATGTTCGGTGTTCAGGTGAGTGATGGGTGCATGAGTGCAGAGGTAAGTGTGTTTGGTGTGTTTAAAGTGTTTAAATAAGTTTTACTTACATTTACATACCTTTACAGCCTTCCTTCCTTCAGGTCTCGGGAGTCCCTCATCTCATCGGCACAGAAAGCAGAATGGTCACCAGCTGTCAAAATCTGCAGCCTCTGCTTTCTGTTCCAGGGAGATCTCTAAATCATCCTGAGAGGAAGGAATTAACCTGGAGTACAGATTGTCCGTGTTTGACAGCTTCAAACAGCTGTGAAATGCTGATATTTCATCTGTCAAAAGGTCTTGACAGATGAAATGTCAATCTGTGACGTCACCTGTTGCCGGGTGGCCCTTAATTGGCCTGCTGAGCCCGCTTGGCAGGCTCAACAAGGTCAATCAAGTCTAAATCGCGTGGGTTGGCTAGAACTCGATGGAGGCGGGACTACAACCCCAAAAGTTGTAGTCCCGCCTCCTACCCACCTCCTCAATGAAAATCCAGTCCTATGTGTCTATGCTACAGGGTTATCCCTTACAGTAAGGACCTTATTTTAAAAGGCTCTGTAGCATCAGTTGGGGTCTTGCCCATTGCCTCTGGATAATTGGGCATTGGGTCTCCATTGGCTGAGGCACCTACGCCCAATTTTCTGAGCTATCTTTTTGGAGGCCTGCGCTGAGGGAATGTGAAGGTCATCAAATTTTATTTCATTTACCTCACTCTGTATTTTTCAGTGTCAGAAGAAGCTCTGCCCTCTGCGTGAACGTCGCCCATCAGAGATGGGCGGAGCCTCTATGATAACGAACAAGCTCTTGGAGTTTGTCAGCACCAGGAGCCCTCGTAAATGGAAGGAAGTTCTTTTTTAATCCATTGCTTTATTGCATTTTTTATGCCCCATTCCTGCATTTAGCTCCATGTATTGGTTTTGCAGGGAGATCCTCCATTTTCTTGTATTTTTTTTCACTTCCAATATTTTTGGTTCTCTTTGCTGTGATGTTCCACTTTACAAGGCATCCGAAGGCAATGGGTAAGGTACAGAGCCTTTTAAAATAAAGTTGTTACTGTAAGGGATAACGCTGTAGCATAGACACATATTGTACTGACTAACACTGTACAATGCCTACAGTGTAATATACCCCATACATGATTACTTATGCAATTTGTACATTGTACATTATAACTGTATAATTGAATAGTTGCTAATCCTATAATGTATACATTGCAGCTAATAAATGCTGTGTAAAATAACCTTGCAGTAAATATAAGCTTAAGGTACCACATCTGTAATATATTTGCTCTGTGTTCATAAGAGCTTCGTATGGGTTGCATACGCATGTGCCACCTCACCAAACTGCTAGAGTGGGCATATCTTCAGGGTTCCAGAAGTGCTGCATAAGAAAGTTCAAGATGGGCCCAACGGTGCAGGTGCAATGACCCCTAGGGTGCTCTGGCCCAACCAGCATTATTGCAGGACCTGCACCTGGACATGTTAGAGAAGCCCTATCTCCAACGCCTCAACTTCAGAAGAAAGACTACCAGAGAGTTATGCCATCTGCTGCCCACTGATTGGCACATGACATCTGGCGCAGGGATGGTATTTCCAGGAGAAGTGTAAGCTATCACAGCATGAAGCCTCCCTGCCATCTCATCCTTTAGAAGGTTCAATTATGAGGATAGGTTTCATAAACTTGGCTTGTATTCCCTTGAGTATAGTAGATTGAAGGGTGATCTGATCAAGGTGTTTAAAATGTTAAAAGGTTTTGATAGGGTAGGTACAGAGAAACTAATTCGTCTGGTGGGGGCATTAAAAGCAAGGTGTCATAATTTTAAATTAAAGCTAGTCAATTCTGGAGCGAAATCAGGAAGCACTTTTTCACACAAAAGGTAGTAGAAATCTGGAATTCTCTCCCCAAAAAGGCTGTGGATGCTGGGACAATTGGGGCTTTGAAGACTGAGCTCGATAGATTATTGTTAGGTAAGGCTATCAAGGGATATGGAGCAAAGGAGGGTAAATGGAATTGAGTTGCAGATCAGCCATGATCTAATTAAATGGCGGAGCAAGCTTGAGGGGCTTAATGGCCTACTCCCGTTCCTAATGTTCCTATGAGGACAATCATCATTGCCTTGCTCCTGAGGAGAACATATCTTCCTTAGTTGTAGTGAGGTACGAATGAATTGAGTGACTGCATTGACTCGGGGACTGACTTACCTCCATGCAGTTGTCAACTGTGCTTTTATTGGAGGGTGGTCCACAACTCCAACTAGGACTACCTTCCTTAGGTACATCTAATGCAGTAGCACCCCCAAACCTTAAGGATCAAAGGTAAATCGTGCTTGACTAATCCACTGGAACTTTTTGAGGATGTAACTGGTAGAATAGATAAGGGAGAACCAGTGGATGTGGTGTATTTGGACTTTCAGAAGGCTTTCGATAAGGTCCCGCATAAGAGATTAGCGTGTAAAGTTAAGGCACATGGGATTGGGGGTAAGGTACTGACTTGGATAGAGAACTGGTTGGCAGACAGGAAGCAAAGAGTTGGAATAAACGGGTCTTTTTCCAAGTGGCAGGCAGTAACTAGTGGGGTACCGCAGGGATCGGTCCTAGGACCCCAGCTATTCACAATATATATTAATGATCTAGACGAGGGAACTAGATGTAATATCTCCAAGTTTGCAGATGACACAAAGCTGGGTGGGCATGTGTGCTGTGAGGAGGATGCCGAGAAACTCCAGTATGATTTGGACAGGTTGGGTGATTGGGCAGATGCATGGCAGATGCAGTAGAATGTGGATAAATGCGAGGTTATCCACTTTGGTGGCAAAAACAGGAAGGCAGATTAATATCTGAATGGCAATAGATTGGGAGAAGGGGAAGTGCAACGAGACCTGGGTGTCCTTGTGCACCAGTCGCTGAAGGTAAGCATGCAGGTGCAGCAGGCGGTTAAGAAGGCAAATGGTATGTTGGCCTTCGTAGCAAGAGGGTTTGAGTACAGGAACAAGGATGTCTTGCTGCAGTTGTACAGAGTCTTGGTGAGACCGCACCGTGGCCTAGAAATTGGGTTGGGGCGCCAAAGTGGCGCAAAATTCGGCTAAGCGCAGGATTTAGCGCAGCAATCGGTGTGATACTGATCACCAGAAATTCAGTTTCAGTGCCCCTCGAGGGAGACGGGGCGAGGCTCGAGGTGCTCCGCGTCCCTCTTAGGGCGCTGAAACTGATTATCGCAGCGCAATGTGCCGCAGCGCCACATGCTGCGGCACGGCACGCTGCGGTACTGCAGGCCTTCCTCCCACTGTTAAGGGGGAGGTGCCTGCAACAGCGCGATCCCCGATCGCGAGTGCCGGCAAATGAGCCCGGCACCAAGGAGAAGTGCCGGGCTCTCGGGAAACAGCTGGCAATGCCGCGGGGGGGGGGGTTAGGAGGCTGGGGACGGAGGTGCTGGCAGGCGGCCGCCGAAAAAGGCGGCCGCCCCGCACCTCCACCTTAACTTGCGCCGCTGCCGGCACAGTAAGGCCCCGTGAACCAGGCGCGGGTAGCGAGCGGCGCAACTGCAGCGTTCGCTACCAAATATCGCGAACGGGCCACGATTGGGGCGCTGTGCACACCGATGACGTCATCGGTGGCGGCGCAGCGCAAATGCCTAACGCCACCATTAGCGCCCCTACTGAATATCGCCGGAGACGCAGCCAGTGGTGTTACAGCCACTGACTGCCTCTTTAGGCGCTAACAGGTGGCGCTACTCACCCAATTTCTCCCCCCTTGAGTGTTGTGTGCAGCTTTGGTCGCCTTATCTGAGGAAGGATGTTCTTGCCATGGAGGGAGTGCAGTGAAGATTCACCAGACTGATACCTGGGATGGCAGGAATGACGTATGAGGAGAGATTGGGTCGATTGGGCTTATAATCGCTGGAGTTTAGAAAAATGAGAGGGGATCTCATTGAAACTTATAAAATTCTAACAGGACTAGAGAGACTAGATGCAGGAAGGATGTTCCCGATGGCGGGGGAGTCCAGAACCAGGGGTCACAGTCTAAAGATAAGGGGTAAGCCATTTAGGACAGAGATGAGGAGGAATTTGTTCACCCAGAGAGAGGTGAACTTGTGGAATTCTCTACCACAGAAGGCAGTTGAGGCCAAGTCATTAAATATATTCAAGAAGGAGTTAGATATATTTCTTAAGGCTAAAGGGATCAAGGGATGTGGGGAGAAGGCAGGGACAGGGTACTGAGTTTGGATGATCAGCCATGATCTCATTGAATGGCGGAGCAGGCTCGAGGGGCCGAATGGCCTACTCCTGCTCCTATCTTCTATGTTTCTATGTTTCTATCAAAAGGAGCAAAGTTGCCCATGTGTCTCCGTTGTGCCATGGTGAACAATTAGGTAACATTTCTGTCCCCACCACAATTTCCTCTTTTATGCTTGTAAGATCTGCTCCCATGACCAACGCTCCGATCTCTAGCCAAGTTTGCTGCAGGCCAAGATCCCATGTAGTGTAGTCAAAATATATCCTATATCCTATTACACAAAGGATATAGAGGCACTGGTGAAGGTGCAAAAAAGATTTACAAGGATGATACCAGAACTGAGAGGTTATAACTATCAGGAAAGACTGAACAGACTGGGGCTCTTTTCTCTAGAAAAGAGAAGGCTGAGAGGTGACCTAATAGAGGTCTTTAAAATTATGAAGGAGTTTAATAAGTTAGACACAGAGAAAATGTTTCCACTTGTGGAGGAGTCCAAAACTAGGGGCTATAAATACAAAATAGTCACTAATAAATCCAGTAAAGAATTCAGGAGAAACTTCTTTACCCAGAGAGTGGTTAGAATGTGGAACTCGCTACCACATAGAGTAGTTGAGGCAAACAGCAAAGATGCATTTAAGGCTAGCTAAGCACGAGGGAGACAGGAATAGAAGGATATGCTGATAGGGTCAGATGAAGCCGGGCGAGAGGAGGCTCGTGTGGAGCATAAACACCAGGATAGATCAGTTGGGCCAAATGGCCTGGTTCTGTGCTGTACATTCTTTGTAATTCTATCTAAAAAATGGAGTGCGGAGCTTATATCAGAAAATCTGGTGCAACCACCCCCACTCTACAGACATGAGTGCACCTAAGATTTGGGCCAGCACGAGCCCATTCTTGCTAGGATCAGAAATTCAGTTCTTATGAATAGACAGGATTAGTTACAGTGATAGATAAGCACAATATTAGTCAATGCACAATTACAGATTTGGTCACTATAAAGTATATATTATGAATTAATTACATTACTGTACATATTACAGAGTTATCTACATAGTATATATTAAAAGTTACTGTATATTACAGGATTGGTCACTGCATAATGTATGCTATACAGTCTCCTCCTCTTAATTCAGAGTCACTAAATTCAAATTATCTGTTAAGTGCCAGCTGTAGCTCAGTGGGTAGCACCCCTAGCCTCTGAGTCAGAAGGTTGTGGGCTCAAGTGCCCACTCCAGAGACTTGAGCATAAAAAATCTAGGCTCAATGCTCCCAGTGCAGTACTGAGGGAGTGCTGCACTGTCGGAGGTGCTGTCTTTTGGATGAGATGTAAAACCGAGGCCCCGGCTGCCCTCTCAGGTGGGTGTAAAAGATCCGATGGCAGTATTTTGAAGAAGAGTAGGGGAGTTATCCCCGGTGTCCTGGGCAATATTTATCCCTTAATCGACATAATTGAAAAAAAACAGATTATCTGGTCATTATCACATTGCTGTTTGTGGGAGCTTGCTGTGCACAAATTGGCTGCCGTGTTTCCATACATTACAACGGTGACAACACTTCAAAAAGCACTTCATTGGCTTTGGGACGTTCGGTGGTCATGAAAGGCGCTATAGAAATGCAAGCCTTTCTTTTTTTCCTTTTAATTTGCATTGAAATCATGAAAAATAGCTAAACATTACAATTGTTTAATTCAAGCTGCTGGATAATTTGAATTATTTCAAGCAAAAAGCTATTTAAAGTTAAAATGATAATAGCAAGCCCCATTTGGTATATATTAATACATTTTGATTCTAATTAGTATCTCGTAGTGCCTCACCTATATTACTAGCTGAAATGTTATTCCATTTCAGGTTCCCTCCCAGCCTTGAATGTCAGATCTTTCTATATTCTTGTCCATCATTAATTGTTGGATGTTTTCAGCACTTAACATTTTCTTAGATCCACCTTTCACTGCTTTGCTGTCAATAGTAGGCTGGCAACTTAAAGAGATTTTCTTTCTGACGTTTAAAGATGCGTATTCTCTTCATCTTTACATCAAGAGAGCGTGCTGCTGAAATCAGCCGTAGAGTGGTACATATCCAACTTAAAAACTTTACAAAATGCACAATAAATTGAATCCAGCATTGTGTACACAGGGCTGATATAAATGGCACCCCTGGGCTTAATTCCAATTACAGGGTATTGGTGAGGCCACACCTGGAATACTGCATGCAGTTTTGGTTTCCATATTTAAGAAAAGATATACTTGCTCTCGAGGCGGTTCAGAGAAGGTTCACTCGGTTGATTCCGGAGATGAGGGGGTTGACATATGAGGAAAGGTTGAGTAGGTTGGGACTCTACTCATTGGAGTTCAGAAGAATGAGAGGCAATCTTATCGAAACATATAAGATTGTGTTCATTAATAAATAGACATTCTTATTATGAACACAGCTAGCTTTTGCTAGACACTTTATTGAGCACATGTGGATTAGGTACAGTATCTGTAGAGGCATCCATCTTGACTGCTGCCTTGTGGGTAGCCTAGTGCCTCATGGGTAATGTAGTCTTAATATACATACAGCTGGGTAGTGTAGTCTTATATACATACAGCTATATACAGCTCTACACAGCTCTACGGCTCCACCTAGTGTCCACTATAGAATGACATGTTATTGATCATTACATCCCCCTTTCTTTGAGGTTTAACAAAATCAATATCAATCAACTTTCAAGAAAACAATAAAGATAATATCAGTAACACTTTTGTTAGTGCTCTATAAACATAAACATTTTCAAAACAGTCAACACATTTTCAAAGCTTTACATTGTACTCAAAGATTAAGTCTATCAGGCTTTTTTACTTCACGTGTGGATCTTCTCAACACGGGTAAGTCTGATGTGTCTTCATGAGATTGTTCTGGCGGTGAATGACAAGATGCAGTTGCAGCATTGTCATCAATCTGGTCTTGAATAGTCTCTTGTGTTTTTAGGAGGGAACGGCGGTTCCTCCTGAGAATCTGTCCTTCCTCAGTTCTAACAGTGTATGACCTTGGTCCTACTTCCTCAAGAACTGTAGCTTTCCTGTTCCATGCATCTGGATCCTCAATCTTGACAACATCATCCCTTGTCAATGGTTTTAGAGTTTTGGATGACTTGTCATAGTATGATTTCTGTTTCAGCTTTAACAGTTGAAGTCTCTGTCTCAGTTCATCACTTTGCTGTTCTTTTGCACAGCAGGGTAGCGTGGTGCGCAACTTGCGACCCATTAGTAGTTCAGCGGGTGAAGAACCACAGTCTAAAGGTGAGGCTCGGTGGCTCAGCAGGGCGAGATAAGGATCAGACTTGCTTTCTGTCGCTTTCTTCAGTAGCTGCTTGAGAACTTGAACACCTTTCTCTGCCTTACCATTTGACTGAGCATACAAAGGACTGGATGTGATGTGCTGAAAGTCATAATGTGCTACAAACTGTTGCCACTCCTTACAGTTGAAGCACGGACCATTGTCGCTAACGGCAATCCTGGGAATTCCATGTCTGGCGAAGATGGATTTCACATGCATTATGACACTGCTTGCTGTGGTGCTTGAGAGCAGTGCCATCTCAGGATAGTTAGAATAGTAGTCAATCACTATTAGATAGTCTTTACCAGTTAAATGAAAAAGGTCCATACCAACCTTTTGCCATGGTGCTGTTGGTATGTCAGCTACTATCATTGGTTCCTTTGCTTGTTTGTTTTGGTGTTTCTGACATGTCTCACATTTGCCTATCATGTTCTCAATGTCCTTATTTATGCCAGGCCAATAAACAGTGTCTCTTGCCCTTCTTTTGCATTTTTCAATTCCGAGGTGTCCCTCATGAATCCTTTTGAGCATGTCTTGACGTAGAGCCTGTGGAATGACTATTCTGTTCTGTTTTAGTAATAGTCCACTTGCGACACTCAATTCTGACCTTATGTGAAAATATTTTGGACAGGAACCTTTTGGCCAACCATGATGAATGTTCTCTATTACTGTTTGTAATACTGTATCTTTTACTGTTTCTTCTACTATTTGCTTTGATTTTGTGTCTGACACGGGCAGCGCAGCAGTGACCATACTCACATGAACATCCACATCTTCTTCAGTAGAGCTCACATGACTCATTGTGGGTGCTCGGGATAGTGCATCTGCTAACACTATGTATTTGCCTGGTGTGTAGATCAGTTCAAAGTCATATCTTTGCAGCTTCATCATGAGTCGTTGAATCCTTGGAGACATCTCATTCAGGTTTTTTTTTATGATGGCAACCAGAGGGCTGTGGCCTGTCTCAACTGTGAAGGTGGGAAGTCCATATATGTAGCCATGAAACTTTTCTAGTCCAAAATACCAAGCCTAGACATTCCTTTTCAATCTGGGCGTATCGACACTCAGTATCAGTCATAGAGCTGGAGGCATAGGCAACAGGCTTCCAATCTTCACCCTCTGCTTGTAGCAAGACTGCACCTAGGCCATCTTTTGATGCATCCGTTGACACTTTGATTCTTTTTGTTGGGTCAAAGAAGGTGAGTACAGGTGTGGTTGTCAGCACTGTTTTGAGGTTTATCCACTCTTGTTCATGTCTTTCTGTCCATGCAAACTCATTTGTTTTATGTAGCAGGTCTCGCAGACAGGCTGTCTTGGCTGACAAGTTAGGAATGAACTTTCCAATGAAATTTATCATCCCCATGATGCGTAGCACTCCTTTTTTGTCAGTGGGTCGGGGCATTTTGAGTATGGCGTTTACTTTTTCCATATCTGGCTCTATTCCTTTACCAGATAGATTATCTCCTAGGAAAGTGACTTCCTGGACGCCAAACTGACACTTGGCTTTGTTGAGCTTCTGTCCATTCTGGCGTATGCTCTGTAGCACTTTAGTCAGTCTCTCATTGTGTTCTTTCAGTGTGGAGCCCCAGATGATGATATCATCAACATAGACCCGAACTCCTTCCAGACCTTCAATTATGTGTTCCATCGCTCTATGAAAGATTTCAGATGCAGATATTATCCCGAAAGGCATTCTGAGGAAACAATACCTGCCAAATGGTGTGTTGAAGGTACAGTATTTGGTGCTCTCTTCATCCAGTTTTAGTTGCCAAAATCCTTGTGAGGCATCGAGCTTTGTAAAGTATCTGGCATCTGACATTTCACTGGTGATTTCTTCTCGCTTGGGAATCTGGTAGTGTTCACGTTTTATGTTTGCATTTAAGTCCTTTGGATCCATGCATATTCTTAGATCATTGTTCTTTTTCTTTACACATACCATGGAGTTAACCCAGTCTGTTGGCTCTTCGACTTTCCTGATGACTCCTAGTGGTCATTCTGTCCAGTTCATTCTTGAGCCGGTCACGCAGGGGTGCTGGAACTCTTCGTGGAGCATGTACCACTGACTGAGCATCCTCCTTTAGCTGGATCTTGTAAGTGAATGGTAGAACTCCAAATCCTTTGAACACATCCTGGAAATTATTCACTACAGAATCCACCGAGTCATCTGGTCTGCTTATGGCACAGTTTATACGGTAGACTCTCTTGACCAGTTCTAAGTCCTCACAAGCTTTGTCACCCAGTAGCGAATCAAGTCTTTCAGCCACAACAGAAAACATGAGATGATGCACTTTGTCTTTGACTGTCACTTTAAGTCTGCATACACCTAAGCTATCTATTTTCTGTCCATTATAGTCCTTCAGTAGTACTGACTTTTTCTGTATTTTGGGCTTTTCTTTCATATTGTTGATGTCACTCATACTGATTAAGTTTGCTTTTGCCCCAGTGTCTAGTTTCAAGGTAACTAATGCTCCATTTACCTGCAGTGGGATCATCCATTTGTCCTCTTTTGCTGCATTAACTTTATGTTCAGCATTGTCCATTTCTGAGGGCTGCACATTTTCTGTATCCTTTTTGATATTGTCACATGACACCATTCCTACAAAAAATGTCTCACTTAAATCAGTGTCCTCAATTACATTAACTCGTTGCCCTTTCTTAGTTTTTACTTTTGAAAAGCATTGTTTGGCAAAGTGATTCTTTCCATTACACTTTGTGCACATTTTTCCAAATGCTGGGCATTGTCTTAACTGGTGTTTGTAACCACAGCGTTTACAATTAAAAATTTCATCCTCCGATTGCTTTTCATTTCTGTTCTGCCCACGTTTCTTCCCCTTGTAGGACACAGCACCGACAGCAGCATTATCACTCATTACAATCGCATCATCATTGATTTCACTGAAAGTCTTCGCGTGCTTTCGAGCTAGCTCGCTGGCTTGGCATATTTTCACAGCATTTACCAAATTTAGTTCGGTTTCTCTCAACAGACATTCCCTGACTTTTTTATCATGAATACCAAACACAATCTGGTCACGAATCATGGATGCTTTGAGCTCAGAGAAATTACATGTCTGTGCTTTCAGTTTCAGATCAGTTATAAAGCTATCAAAAGTCTCATTTTGCTGCTGTGTCCGAGAACGGAAGATGTATCTTTCATAGGTCTCATTCTTTTTGGGAGAGCAATGTGCATCAAATTTTTTTAGCACATCTTCTAATTTTTCTCTGTTCTCCTCTGGATTAAATACAAATGTATTAAATACCTCTATTGCCTGTGGGCCTGCAACCGTAAGCAGCAACACTATCTTCCTTGCATCTGGCTTTGTACCGAATCCGATGGCTGCAATGCAGAATTCGAATTGTTGTTTAAAAGTCTGCCAATTGTAGTCGATATTTCCTGTGAGTTTCAAACGCTCTGGTGGCTACAAATTCTTCATGTCGCTTTTCACAATTTTCAGCAGATCTTCACCAATCCTGGTACCATCTTATGTTCATTAATAAATAGACATTCTTATTATGAACACAGCTAGCTTTTGCTAGACACTTTATTGAGCACATGTGGACTAGGTACAGTATCTGTAGAGGCATCCATCTTGACTGCTGCCTTGTGGGTAGCCTAGTGCCTCATGGGTAATGTAGTCTTAATATACATACAGCTGGGTAGTATAGTCTTATATACATACAGCTATATACAGCTCTACACAGCTCTACGGCTCCACCTAGTGTCCACTATAGAATGACATGTTATTGATCATTACAGGGGGCTTGATCGGGTGGATGCGGTGAGGATGTTTCCACTGATGGGTGAGACTAGAACTCGGGGCATAATCTAAGAATAAGGGGCTGCCCTTTCAAAACTGAGATGAGGAGAAACTTCTTCACTCAGAGGGTAGTAAATCTATGGAATTTGCTACCCCAGAGAGCTGCAGAAGCTGCAACATTAAATAAATTTAAAATGGAGATAGACAGTTTCCTAGCAGATAAGGGAATTAGGGGTTACGGGGAGAGGGCAGGGAAGTGAACGTAAGTCTAGATTCGGATCAGCCATGATCCTATTGAATGGCGGAGCAGGCCCGAGGGGCCGTATGGCCTACTCCTGCTCCTACTTCTTATGTTCTTATGTTCTTATGTACTTATTAATACCATCTCCTTTTCTACAGCTTCCACAGATGCGTATAAAACATTAATAGATGGAGGTTCACATTATCTGTTAATTGGCACAAAATCTTCAGTGTTAAGGCACATTGGGCTCAAAATTACGATTGGACCCTAGCTGGTCTGAGGTGGATCACCTGACCAGGATCGGAAAAGGGGATGTAAGGAGGTTGTGCCTGGATTCTGTCCAGTGCTTCTTCCATGCAGCCATTTTCCAGTACGGGTGGGGGCCACAGGTGGATCTTCTGCCCAGCTTCCGTCCATTAAGGGAGACCCGGCTGGGGGAGTTCCCAGGCTTCCCTGGATAATCTGCCTAGTACACCTCCCAATAGGGCTAAAGAAAGCCTATGCATGTTGAAAGCAGTTGTGCGTTCTGTCTGGACCTAGTAAGGGCCCTAGATTGCCAAACAGGATTGATTACCTTGCTAGACATAGGCATATGCTCCCTTGTGTGCAGTTCAAAAATTTGCCAGCATTAACTCATCAGGCTTAACGCATCAGGTCAGAGGCTGGGTATTCTGCGTCGAGTGTCTCACCTCCTGACTCCCCAAAACCTTTCCAACATCTACAAGGCACAAGTAAGGAGTGTGATGGAATACTCTCCACTTGCCTGGATGAGTGCAGCTCCAACAACACTCAAGAAGCTCGACACCATCCAGGACAAAGCAGCCCGCTTGATTGGCACCCCATCCACCACCTTAAACATTCACTCCCTCCACCACCGATGTACCGTGGCTTCATTGTGTACCATCTACAAGATGTACTGCAGCAACTCGCCAAGGCTTCTTCAGCTGCACCTCCCAAACCCGTGACCTCTACCACCTAGAAGGACAAGGGCAACAGGCGCTTGGGAACACCACCACCTCCAAGTTCCCCTCCAAGCCACACACCATCCTGACTTGGAAGTATATCGCCAATTCTTCATCATCGCTGGGTCAAAATCCTGGAACTCTTCCCTAACAGCATTGTGGGAGTACCTTCACCACACGGACTGCAGCGGTTCAAGAAGGCGGCTCACCACCACCTTCTCAAGGGCAACTAGGGATGGGCAATAAATGCTGGCCTTGCCAGCGACGCCCACATCCCAGGAACGAATATTAAAAAAAAGGCTTCTCCCAGACTTCCTTTCCTCCAGCAAAGTAACATTACATTGCTCTGACTTTCCAGTCTGCTGTGGAGGCAGGCGCCTCAGATTGCCCTTATAGGCATTGGCCGTTCACCCTGAATACTTACATACTCACAATTTGGAACCAGATTTGCCTTCCATGGACTTTCCAGATTGTTGCATTTCTGCTGGTGGAGCGGGACTCCCAGGATTTCAGAGCAGTTAGCTTGAAATGACTCTATGAAAGGATAGGTTAGGACGGTTTCATGCGGTTGTCTGAAATTCCTCTCTCTGCTTTTTTTATTAGCAGTGGTGTCAACTCATTTAAAATAAATGAAATGGTGCCAGCCTTGGTTCAAGTTGGTAGCACTCTCACCTTTGAGTCAGAAGGTTCCTCACTCTGTGCTCCTCCTGGCCCCAGAAAGGAAAGAAAACACTTAACCTTTCATGGCCTCTTCTAGGGCTGACCCTTTTCTGTTTTAGGCCTGGTTAAAATTGCCAGGTCTGAGTTAAAATGGGTCCCAGTGGCATCATCGTGGCCACACATGCAAAGGTAAAGAAGGATCCCACTGGCTTTGGGCAGATGTTCTTGCCGCCTGCTATGAGAACAGGCTAAAATTGTTGACAGTGGCATTCTAATGCCTCCATTCTAATTCTAATGCATTTTTACTGCCTACTAGAAAACAATGGGGTAATTTTAACCATATTGGACAGGCTTGACTCTCTGGTGGGCAGGGAACACTCTGGAGAAGGCTGCAGGCCAAGAGCAGGTAGGGAGCCTGCAGCTGGGTTATTGGGTAGTCTGGATGGGGGGCCAGGCAGGGGGAATCGCCGATTCTTTGCCCTTTTTTTAAAGATGGGGTCACATTAGCTACGTTCCAATCCATTAGGACATTATCAGATTCCAATAAGATTTTTACAGCTTTGGTGAAAGGAGATGCAGCGAACGCCACCAGCACACTTAGGTGGACATCCTCAGGGTCTAGAGCCTTGTTTAGTCTTCAGCTTCATAAACCTTGCTACTATGCCTTCCCTTAAAACCTCAAACCTCTGCCAAGTACCACCTGATTTGAGTTGCTGGTCGGTCGTCTAAAAGTCAAAGTCCATCCCAAAGAGTCATAGATTGCATGACTCATTGAACAACTTCTCCTTTAACTCCACTCATTTCCTCCAAATCAAAGGTGTTGCCATGGGTACCCGCATGGGTCCTAGCTATGCCTGCCTTTTCGTGGGCTATGTGGAACAATCTTTGTTCCAGTCCTACTCAGGTCCCCTCCCTCACCTCTTTTTCTGATACATTGATGACTGTATCGGTGCCGTTTCCTGCTCTCGTCCCAAACTTGACAATTTCATTCACTTTGCCTCCAATTTCCACCCTTCCCTCACCTTCACATGGTCCATCTCTGACTTTTCCCTTCCCTTCCTCGACTTCTCCGTCTCCATCTCTGGGGATAGGTTATCGACCAATATTCACTACAAGCCCACTGACTCCCACAGCTACCTGGACTACACTTCTTCCCACCCCGCTTCCTGTAAGGACTCTATTCCATTCTCCCAGTTTCTCCGTCTCCGCCGTATCTGCTCCGACGATGCCACCTTCCACACCAGTGCTTCCGACATGTCTTCCTTTTTCCGCAACCGAGGATTCCCCTCTACCGTGATTGACACTGCCCTCGACCGTGTCAGTTCTATCTCCCGCACTTCTGCCCTCACCCCTGCCCCTCCCTCCCGGAACCACGATAGGGTTCCCCTTGTCCTCACCTTTCACCCCACCAGCCTCCACATTCAACGGATCATCCTCCGGCATTTCCGCTACCGCCAAAGTGATCCCACCACCAAATGTATCTTCCCCTCTCCTCCCCTTTCAGCATTCCGCAGGGACCGCTCCCTCCGAGACACCCTAGTCCACTCCTCTATCACTCCAAACAGCCCTTCCTCTTCGCCTGGCACCTTCCCGTGCAAGCGGAGGAAGTGTAACACCTGCCCCTATAACTCCCCCCTTCCCACTGTCCAGGGCCCCAAACACCCCTTCCAGGTGAAACAGCGATTTACTTGTACTTCTCGCAATCTAGTATACTGTATTCGCTGCTCACAATGCGGTCTCCTCTACATTGGGGAGACCAAACACAGATTGGGTGACCGCTTTGCAGAACACCTCCGTTCAGTCCGTAAGGGTGACCCCGAGCTTCCGGCCGCCTGTCATTTTAATTCACTGCTCCATTCCCACTCGGACCTCACCGTCCTTGGCCTCTTGTATTGTTCCACGGAAGCTCAACGTAAACTCGAGGAACAGCACCTCATCTTCCGATTAGGCACTCTGCAGCCTTCCGGACTCAATATCGAGTTCAACAATTTCAGATCATAACCTCGGCCCCTATTTCATTTTTTCTTGTAATTTTTCTTGTAATTTTTCCTTTCCTTTTGTTTCGCTCTCACACCTGGCAGCTATCCCTTGCCCTGCCAGTGCACTTTACACCCAATCTCAGCCTATTACCATCTCATCTAGCTTCTAACACCTTTCATTGTCTCTTTTTTACTTCTTTTGTTTCTTTTATTCTTTTGTCCGATCGCAGCCCTGCCTCCGATCCATCTTTTCTTTCCAGTTTTGAAGAAGGGTTCGACCCGAAACGTCAACTCAAATTTCTGTCCACGGATGTTGCCTGACCTGCTGAGTTTTTCCAGCATTTTCTGTTGTTATTATAGGTTGCATCAATATGCTCCTCTCCTGACTGCATGTAGAGGGGCTTCTACACCTTCATTCGTGAACCTGACAGGCCTGAGCCCTCCTGCTGATCTACCCTGTGCAGTTGAGGAAAGTAAATTTCATGTTTTGCTGCCAAAACTATTTTTTTTCTGGCTGTTATCATTTCTGGATCCTTGCCACCCCTTCTTACTCAAGATTATGCGGCGCCCATATTTTACATAACTCTCTGAGGTGAGCACCAGCTCTCTGTGAACTTGACTATCTGATATCTAGGTTAGCTTTTGATAGCATGCCCAAGATAAGGAGCCAGAAAAGCCTTTCTGCTAATTAATTTTGCTGCTGAAATTGTCCTATGCTACCACGGAAAGTGCTGCCAGACGAAAGTGAAAGCAAATAGGTTATTAGAGTGTGTAGCTAGGACAATCCAATGTAAAATAAAGAGCACCATGGTGTCCTTGTATAAGATCCTGGTTAGGCCCCATCTAGATTACCGTGTCCAGTTCTGGTCTCTTCAGATGCTGGGAGATATAAAGGCCCTAGAAAAAATTCAGAGGAAGGCCACCAGATTAATACCTAGTTAAAAACCCTTAACTATCACAATAGGCTCAGGTAGCTGGGTCATCTTATTCTAGAGAAGTGTTGACTTTAGCGAGTCTTTATTGAAGTATTTAACATGATAAAAGGGGACTAGAGCGTACACATGTGGCGAGATTGTTTTGAGTTAGCTGAGTTAGGGAGAATGAGGGGAGATGCGAACAAACTATGGAAGCATAGAGGTAGGTTTGATGTCGGGACCTTTTTCTTTTCCCAGAGGATCATTGGCCCCTGAGGCGTTTTTGGTGCACCTCTTTAAGAACTCAACACTGGGAGACGTGGGCAGACCGTGCGCGGTGCACACTCCACTTATGTGTCCCTTACTATTGCAATTGGGATCCTAACTAAGTCATAGGACCCTGATTTGCAGAGTTATAAGGCCGACCACCAAATCACTGGGTGCTCCAGCCACCCATTTAAAAATGGCAACAGCTGGAGCATTGGACTTAAGGGGCAGTAACGGTCCTGACCCCATTTTGAGGCCCCGTTAATGCCAATTTCAGCTAGTTAAAATTGGCCCTAGTGTCTCTTATCAGTTATTTGGCCTCCTTTATCTTCATTTCAGCCTATAAAACTCTGAAGTTTAAACTACTGGTCTATAAATGGAGATAGCAGCTAAATGGAGCATATACTGAAAGTGAGTAATGACTGAACAGAACAGGCAAATATATAGAACAGAAATATGCAATGACCAGGATTATATACTGAACAGGGAAATTCACTTAAGTGAAGCAAGCTGTGTATTTCTTTTAATCTAGCCACCAAAATGTATTTTGTTTTTTTAATGATATGATAATGGTTGAGGAGCTTTAAAACTCAATGTAGCTGCCAGATCTATTAAAACTGTCACTGGTTTACTGCCTGGCCTGAGGAAGCATCTCCTCTTTGGTAGCCTTGTACCCGAAGCAATGTGTAAACTTCACTCTCTTTAGACTTTGAAAGTACTGCAACTGTGCAACTGATTTGATGGACTGCTCTTGGAGGTTGATTTGTGGCACCAACATTGGCTTGCTTGTTATGTCGTCACTGGACAGCACTGTCAGAGTGCAAGGAAACAAAGTTAAATAATAAATTAAAACCACCTCAGTTACAAGGAACAGCAGCTTTACCCCATGGGTTTAATCAGCTTCAAAGAGCTACAAATCCAATAAAATGTTTCCTTGAGCAGCACTAGCCTGAACCGGATAGAGTTCTCACAGCTGCCAACCTGTTTGGAGATAACTGACAGAGTGGCTAAAATAGAACAAAGGAAGCTGGAAAATGAAGGGCTTCGGAGGGACCCAGCTGGTCCCTATCTTATCTGATGTTAGTAATGTCTCCTGTTCCGAGGAGGTAATTGCTCTCAGGGTGGAAGTCAGACTGGGAATACCTATTGTAAATGGAGCTAAGACAGTTAAACCTCAAAATAAATCTGTTTGTCTGATTTCTGTTGTATCTGTCCCACTATATCGCCATTTCACTACCATTAGAGGATAACGCAAAGTCTGCTGTTTGAAAGCCTTCACAATAGCACCAAATTGCCCTTTGACCTGCTGAAATCTTTTCTTTTCACAACCTTCCTTAAAGTTCAAATACGGCTTGGATTAATACATCACTGAAAGAGACATCACTCATTGTTGTCTTTGCCCACCGCAGGAGCACTCAACTGGCATGGACGCACAGAACTGGACCTGGGGTAGCCCCAGATCTTTGGTTGTGCACTGTACATTCTGGGCTTTTGTTGCTTGCACCCAGGCTTTAGGTTCTTGACTGCACAGTGAAGTGTATCCATTGGAAACAAATGGAGGGTACAGTGTCAGTGTGCAAAGATAGTGCACCTCAGAGCAACAGGATGGTGCTCATAGCTAAAATCCTTCAGTTGATAAATCTCAACCTGAGCAAGCCAGCGAGGTAACAAAGGTAGGTGAATCACTCCAAACCACTCCTGTGAACCCATCAATATCTGGCTATAGAGTACCTTTTGCAGAGACTTGAAAGTAGAAGGGTGAATGGCATTGAGGGAATCTAAAACAGGAGAGACAACTTTGTTACTTTCCTGGACCAATATTTATTTTTCTCATCAAGGCTGCACATGAAGAGTACCACACGTTTTGGAACGGGATAAAGAAAAAAAGAAAAATTATGAACAATCTCATATCTCACTACAAATTAAAATCTTTCTACCCCCAACCCTGAAGTATGGTGTAATGTTTGTACCTCTTTTGATTTCATAATCTTGAGTGGATTTTGCTGCATGTTTTTTTTTTACTGTTTTGAGTGTGTCAATTTTTTTTTGAATGAACATTTGAGGAGTGTAGTCGGTGTCTGGAGGTGATGTACTTTACAATTGGATATTATCCTGAAAGCAGGAAGCTCTTTTTAGTGTGGCATCAGTGTTCTCGGAATTGGAATCTGTTCCGATGGAATTCAGGGTTGTATAGGACCGGAAGAGGCCATTACATTGCTGTCCATCTGGTTGGCCCACAGGTTTATAAAATAGCATGCACTACTGCATCTCTCATGCCCCTCAATCACTTTCACTGCCAAGCATCTATCTACTCCCCTTTTGAACTTGCCAACATTATCCACTTCCACTGTTATCTCAGACAGCCCACTTCAGGGTGCATAGATCCTGATGGTCCATCCTTTTCAATTACTGGGTGACAAATCAGTGCCTGTAGACCCATGGACGATATCACCAACGGGCAGAATGTAGTTGAGGAAGAGGACGGGGCTGAGGATAGATCTTTTCGGGACTCTGGAGGTAAAGATGGGGGACAGGAAAGAAGCCATTGTCAGAGGTACTGTGATGATGATTGGATAGGTAAGAGTGGAATCAGGCGAGGACAATTCTACTGCGCATTGGAGGAGGGTGGTGTGGTCAACTGTGTGAAAGGCTCCAGAAAGGTTGAGGTGGACAAGAAAAGATAATGCTTACAGAGCACCATGAAGCAAGTGGCAATTGTAGCAATCCTGTATGGGAGGCCCCAAGGTCAGAGTCACAGAGAATTTCATTTGTGACTTTGGTTAGGGAAGTTTCAGTGCTGTGGCAGGGACATAAACCTGATTGGAGAAATTTAAACAGGGAATTGCAGGAAAGGTGGACCCAGATTTGCAAGGTGACAACATGTTCAAGGACTTGAGAGGATAGGGAAAGGAAAGGGAGATTGAAGATGAGGTGGTAGTTTGCAAGGACAGAGGGGTCAAGGGGCAATGACTGTCATTTTGAAAGGGAGGAGACAGTGCCTGCAGAGAGGGAACCATTTACAATGTTAGCTAGCTTCAGGGACAGGAAGGGAAGTAGGGTGGTTAGCTAAGCTAGGTTTCATGGATGAGATGAGCTTGGGGAGGGAATGAGGAGAGATGGGAGAGAAACTAAAGAGGAAGAAAAATGTGGGTTCTAGTGTGGGAGGAGCCTGGGTGGAGCTTTGGCTTTATGAGCAAGGAAACCCTCCTAATAGAGCAAAATGTGTAACAGGCATGGAAGGAGGGGCCAGAGTCAATGCATGTGGGAGCAAATGTGCAAAAAGCTTTTAAGTCTGATGAAGAGTGCCAAGGTAAGCTTTAATAAATAAGCTCGAGGAACAGCACCTCATCTTCCGATTAGGCACTTTACAGCCTTCCGGACTCAATATCAAGTTCAACAATTTCAGATCATAACCTCAGCCCCTATCATATTTTTATATATTTTTTATCCACACTTTTGGTTTGTGCCTTTTCCTTTTGTTTCTCTCTCCCACATGGCAGCTGTCTCTCATTCTGCCAGCGTATTTCACACTTCATCTAGAGCCATCTTTTGTTTCTTTACCTGTCCTATTACCATCTCGTCTCGCCTTGAATATCTCTTAATGTCTCTTCACCTCTCAGACCTTCCCTTTTGTTCTTTCCTCCTCTCCCCCATTTCCCAGCCCCCAAACTTGCTTTTTAATCTGTTTCATTTCCTGCTTTTTTCTCAGTTCTGACGAAGGGTCTTTGACCTGAAACGTTAACTCTGTTTCTCTCTCCACGGAGGTTGCCTGGCCCGCTGAGTTTTTCCAGCGTTTTCTGTTGTTATTTCGGATTTCCAGCATCTGCAGTATTTTGCTATCGTAAGCTTTAATAAATGGTGTGCAGTGAAAAGGGTAGAGATGCCTGCATTGTGCATGCACCAAGCACTCAACCCACAGCATGGTGCCACACCAGCACTGAAGCAGCCCCATCACGAGAAGCCATCAAGGACTGCAGCCGCCACAAGCTGCAGCACAAATAGATCCTCTGTGAATGAGACAGAAGGAGCCGGGAGGGAGCTGGGAGGGAGCCAGGAGGGAGCACCTGGTGAAGCACTGAGCGCCGGTGAGGAACAGCAGTGAACAGATGGGCAGCTGTGGTGGGACCCGTGAAGTTGTACTTTACAGTGGCTGCATACCGAGTTGCATTGATTACTCAGCAGAAGTGCTTCATGAAGTATTTCAGAGCTCCCTGAAAGGAACTGAAAAGAGCAAACAGCATCTGTGTAGGCATGGAAGTGCATTTCAGGAACTCGCAGAGTACCACAGGTCAAATGGAACCTGCAGGACATCCTGCAGGGAAGGCCCAAGGACAGAGGGTCCCAGAACTGATGCAGTTTTTGCTCACCAACACTGTCTTCCCCTACTGAGACCATGAACTTCAATGTACAGGAGGCTCTCATCTCTGGTATTCAGCGGCTCGGGGGATCAGCTGGAGAGGGCCTTGATGGCAGGCTTAATTTTTTTTTTTTAATGCCATTCAAGGGTTTGCACCCACATCTGCAAGAGGAATCCAGCAGCTGGGACATGGCAGGAGGAGAGAGGGATTGAGGACTGGACTTGACATCGCAGGGTGATTACCCATCTGCTCCTCCCCTTTGGCCCCCTCAGAAGACTGAAAAGGGGGCAGGTAGGAGTCAGCAGTCAGCAGCCAGTCAGTGCAGGCATTGAGTTGTTGGAAATGGCGGCAGGTCCATCTCATGTCATGGAGGATTCAGCTTACCTTAGTGGATTAATTTGAGATGTTATCAATTATCCCAGCAAAAGCTGATAATTCTGTGTCGATTATCCCCTTTTAAAAAGGATAAATATCTTTTGAAGAAAGGGATCGAATATTATATAGATAAGCATGGACATAGATATCAAATTGCCCATGGCGCATAATGGCTCCTGTGCTGTTGGGGTCATGAACAAGTGAGCTTTGGAATTCAATTAGTCAGCGTTGAATAGTGTGAGGGGATAGATTTGTATTAATAACTTAGATTTCTACTTGATTACTTTTGAGGGTTGGCGAGAAACATTATTTTTGTGGCGGTTTTACACGTAGCGTGGTTGCCTCCTCAGGAGAGCGAATGGGCTGGGTGGAGTTCATTGTAAGGCAAAATGTGTGTAGCCTGGGCAGGGAATGAAGTCGATGGGCCAAACGTTTCTTTTTTCATTCCAAGCTTTGCTTACTTTGAAAAAAATGTTATTACACTCCATATGTGACCACAGAGTTAGCATAAAAATAAATGATTCCAGCTGTCGCCACACAGTCTTGCCCTGCGCTTTGAATAAAGGTTGCGTGACAGTGAATGTGCCTGACATCCGGTGAGTGTTACTCTGGCAGGGTTTCGCCAGAAACTTCGAAAACAAAATGTTGTTATTAATAATATACTGTTTTGACCTGGAAAATAAATAAGTTAAAAGTGCTTTATTTAGTTTTTGAAACTCTGGCAGCATTAACACCAAATGAATGTTGGGCAGCAACAGAACTGATTATGTACAAATTACACATTGTAACAGAGAACAGCTCATCTAAAGCGAAGGAGCTCCATGTGATTATTTAAAATCTGTTTAAATATTGCAGTCTAATTTTTCTGAAATAAAAAAAATTATATTAAGGCTCTCCCATAATTAGCTACATGGATATTACAGTATAAGGATAATGGAATATGATACATTGGTAACATGATTGCAAGGCTACATGAGGAAGCATTTAAGAACAATGTAATTGCAATGTAGTAAATTGTATAATGATATGTTAACATGATAACAAATGGCAATTGTGGAACATTACACTGCAATGAAAAAACAATGTTTACAATAACTCCTCCTTATTCATTTCTCCTTCAATAGGTTTTAACACACTATTGACATTATATCTGGGATACACCAGAGCATTGTGAATGTGCCTGTTCTTGTTTCAAAACCCTTTCAAAGGAGCACGACAAATCATGTGCAAATCAGATTTATAAAGTTATTTTAAAACCAGGTAATGTGCAACAACAGAAAAGTAATGTCACTCTTCAAGGCAGCCTGCTTCATACCTTCCTAGAAAGCAGTAAATGTAAATACAAGGCATCATAATGGGACATTGTTTCACAGAGTGGTTTAAAAGTCTGCATTACACAATAACTTGGTCCATTTCCAGTCCATTATCAATCATGCATGTTGGAATAAATATCTTTGCTTTTTAAAATTAGAATAAGTTTTGTCAAGGCCACTTGGCAAATGATTAGGTTGAAGTAGATGACAGCAGTTGTATATCATCAAGACCCATCTCCTTCTGCAAGATCAGGGGAACATTACAGATTAGAACACAGATAAACTATGTGGCTGATGGAAATTCCAATATGCATTTCTCTTGCATTTCAGATGGATACTGGACCCATATAAATCTCCTGTACAAGTGACATATGCCTCCATTACAAATGGCACACAACTCTCATATGATACACGTGTCTGATATTATGGAGATTCTGGAACAAGATTGTAACATCCATCCGTCAGTCAAAATCCTTTCCCATTCCAATTCAATAAACTTGGGTCATGATTAACTGTGTTGTTTATCTCATTCACCACTAAACACTTGTTTTTCTGGCTTTTGGAAACAGAACCATTTCGAGACATTAGCACTCATACCAACCCCACCCCGCCAATATTCATGAATAAAAGATGTTCAGTAACTTCAATACCCCAATTTCCAACATTGGTGAATGCATGGTACAAATATTACATTGGCGCTCATCTTACCTACCCAATAATGAACAATATAATTGACTAACCTACTTTGTGTTGAAAAATGACTGGTTTTGGCGGTGGATGCTTTGAATGTGTGCCACTGGTACCATCACCTCAGAGAACAACTATGCGGGTGAAATTCCTCACAATCTTTGGCTGTAACACTATAATTATGCTGTTATAGCATTGAAAAGATTAAGGAAATTTTAGCACACTACACTGCTTAAGCGTAGTTATTGCACTAAATGCAAATTTCTTCGATCTTTTTAGTGGTTCAATATAACAACCGTCAATGCACCTCAGGGCTCATTTGCATAGCTTCATTATTCAAATACACTGAAGTTTCCTAGCTTAACAAGGCTCAGTTTTAACCCCTTCATAAACATTTTTACATTACTGACACTGAATCTATTTTTGGATGCTAAGGGAACCAAGGGATATGGGGATAGTGCGGGAAGGTGGAGTTGAGGTAGAAGATCAGCCATGATCTTATTGAATGGTGGAGCAGGCTCGAAGGGCTGAATGTCCTTCTGCTGCTCCTATTTCTTATGTTCTTAAGTACACTGAAGTTTCCTGGGTTAATGACGTGCCTGCAATCAGTGTTACTTTAGAAACAAACAGAAATCAGAGAAGTGTCAGTGAGGAGTTGGTGAGCTGAAGAGAGCATCAACTTCCTTTATTGATTACAGGCTGCTGAACAATTTTTTTAACCCTTTCATAAATATTTTAAAATCACTGACACCGAATCCATTTTACCCTTGTGCTTCCCTCTCTTCCCAGAAACATATTCTGGGACCCTGACGTCTCCCACCCCCAAACCCACACTCCAATTGACTTTGGACAATGGATGGCTTTCCCCATGGGCATGCCAGTCCATTGCATCATAATGGAGCAGGAGTTGCAGCAGCAGCATGTCCAAACCAGGAGAATTAGGCAGCCTGGCAGAGGACAGAAGCCCACGCGATACAACCCTCACCAACGTGTGGACTGGCCGCTAGGAGGACTTCTCCGAGGAGCTGTGCATCTCCAAGGATGCCATTGAGCAACTCTGCCAACTTCATCATGAAGATCTGCAGACTCACTCCACTGCCGCAACAACTCTGCCCATGGCAAATAAAGTGGCAACAGCCCTCAACGTCTATGACTATGAATGCCACGGGGCTCTCAGGGTGCAGAGTGCAGGGTGCCATGATGGCACACATGGGGCACTAAAGGTGCCAACTGAGTAGCCACTGATGTATGTGAATAGGAAGGGGTGCCAGTGCCAGGATGTTCTCTTTATCTGTGGTGCAAACCAGGCCACATGTTCTCACTCGTCCTCACAAGGGGGAACAGAAGGCAGACTCTACAAGGCGTCATCATCGACTGATTGACTGCATCATCTCAGCTTTGCCTTCTTCTACCCACCCTACCAGATACCTCAGCAAACCAGTTTGGCCCAACAGGACTTTGCCATTAAGCAGCGCCTGCCTGACAAAGTCCACACCAAATGAATGCTTCCTTTCCTGAAAGATTATCATATGCTGCTTTGACAGGGTGAAGAGTGTGGTGGCACCCAGGGTGGGCAAGAAAGAAAGAGAAACCACTGTGAGGGCCTTATCTTGCCAGATCTAGTTAGATCATTAAAAATCTTTCTGCACTACTCTATTGTCCTAGGAGTGAGGGATTTGGTCGACAGTACCAGTATCACCTCCCTCCAGGCTTACTACTCTGCCAGGCTTGTAAGACAGTAGTCCCAGGAAGCTGTGTCTCCTCTGCTCCATCTCTTGCAAGGGGACATCAAGGCCCTCCTCCCAGAACTTTGCCATTCTCTTTCTTCACCTCTTCTACCTGCTTGCCCTGTGGACACCGACTTTGCCATGATGCTGCCAACACCCTCCCTAACAGCACTGTGGGAGTACCTTCACCACGCAGACTACAGCGGTTCAAGAAGGCAGCTCAGCACCACCTTCTCAAGGGCAATTAGGGATGGGCAATAAATGCCTTGCCAGCGACGCCCACATCCCAGGAACGAATTTTTAAAAAAATAGAAAAACGATGTAGGTTAGGGATGCTGGAGCAGAAGTGAAAGAGAAAACACTCGCTGCAACCTTACCTGTCAGTCTCCCAGGGTCATGCTGAAGGCAGGAGTATGCAGAGTGCATTTAAGCCGTTATGCGCTCAAATTTCCTGGTGCTTACACTCATTATGCACGTGAATTATCCCAGAACTAACACCTGCTCGTGTGCAAATGAACTCACCCGGGAAATTTGAAGTAAAAACAGAAACCACTGGAAACGCTCAGCAGGTCAGGCACCCTCTGTGGAGAGGGGAAGGTAGGGTTGATATTTTAGAATCTGACAGTCATCGACCTGAAACGTTAATCCTATGTTTCTCTCTCCGCAGATGCTGCCTGATCTGCAGAGTTTCCAGTGTTTTTATTTCAGATTTCTAGTATCGGCAGTAATTTACTCTTTGTTTTACCCAGGAAATTTCTAGGCTATGCCCCCTGCTGGTGTATGCCATGATTTTCTGGCACTATAATGGTATTATAACAGTGCTATGGGCAGCAAGGAAATTCAGGGCCTATGTCTATTTGAATTGATTTGAAACTCTCTTACTACCATAATTCAGAAGTGCCGGGTTCGCGGAAAGCAGCCGGCAATGCCGCGGGGGGGGGGGGGTGGTGGAGGAGGCCGGGGAAGGAGGTGCGGGCAGGCGGCCGCCGAAAAAGCGGCCGGCCGCACCTCCACCTTAAAGCGCCCCACTAAGGCTACAGGACGGCCCCGTTTTCTGATCGCTGTTTGCGGCCGCTGCGGAAGAGGCAGCCGCAACTAAATATGGCGGTCGGGCCGGTAGTGGGGCAGTAGCGGGGCACTGCGCACACCGATGACGTCATCGGTGGCGGCACAGCGCTACTGGCTAACGCCGCCATTACTGCAGCGCTGAATATCGGCGAAAGCTCAGCAAGTGGCGCAAAAGCCCTCTTTGGGCGAAAACTGGGCGCAAAGCCTACTGAATTTCTAGCCCATTGTCTTTTATGCATCTCCGTAGATATGACTTAACTAATAATTGTTGTAATTTATGATTTCAAAAACCATTTAATTAGCGGCACTGTTGATTGAAGATTCTGTGATGTTTTTTGGTTTTATCACTCTTCTTCCTCCAGCTAAAAGTTTCTATCGGATTATTTTTAAGCTGTGTATAGATATTTGGTTTATAAACAGAAAGCAGTCTTGCAATCAAATGCTGTCTAAAGCCAGTTTGCGTTCATGTTGGAGTCACTTCCAGCCCATACGTTTAGCAAGTTGCAAAGACCGATCACCGAGGCACAGATTGTGTCCGCGATTAAGGGTTCTGCTCTGGGCACAATCGGCGATCTGGGCGCAACTTGCGCTCAAAACTGCGCTAGTTTTAAGAAGTGATTTTGTTTTTGCTTAGGTTTCTGCTCATACACATTTGCATATCGGCAATCTTAAAATCTTCCACGAGCCAGCGCAATCGGGCTGCGTTTTAGAATGCAATTTTTTTTTATTGCATTAAAAAAAATTCCGTGATATATTTAAGAGTGGTAACCTGGCGCAGCTTGATTCATGCAGCTGGAAATGGGCTTATCACAAAAAATAAGCATTTTAATCAGAGTGTCTAGTCCATCACCTATGAGTAACCCAATTTTAAATAACTGATAAAGACTTTATAAAATGATACAGAACCATTTACTAGTAAATTACTTAGTAAATTATAAAAAATAATATTTAAAGCTTTTAAAATGTGCCTCTTAGTGTCCTTGCGCCTAAAAAAAAGTTTAATTTTAAGAGCCTCCTCGAAGGCCCGCAAACGGGCACAATTAGCGGAAACCCACAATGGTGATTAGTTTGATCTGGGGGGCATGGCCAGTTTTGTGGACGGGGCCGGATTCTAGCGCGATGGTTTTTGAAACTGGCGCAAAAGGTCGCGGAAACTCGATTCGTGCTAAACATCATTTTCCGCCTGAAATTCCTCACTCTTTTGCGCTGGTTTGGCCAATTTCGGGCGAATTGCGCTGAAAGAAACAGTGCAACCTAACGCAAATTCCGGCCCTAACTTCCAAAGCATGTTTGCACATGGCACTCCCGCTGTTCCCATTCCAGAAATTGAATCATCCAAATGCTCAACCTAAAGAGATCAGGATTGTTTTATGTTAAAATGATTTAAAAATTTGAGGATTACAGCAAACCAGGGCGATTGAATCAAAAATTCCAGGCTGGCAATGATGAGTAATCTGGGATGAATTTACCAGATAGGAGCCAAAAATAGACCAGCCATATGATAACGGAGGGATTATTAGCCCATGAGTAATGGCTTGTTTTGAGTTAGCCTGAGCTCAATCACAGCCCCAGTCAGTAGCTTCCCCACTCCTACACAACTACAGTGTGAGAACATGGCTTAGTGCCAATATCATTCACATCATCACTGGACAGCCAAATGTGACAGTCCCCTCTCTAACCAAAGGAAAATTCGTTCTTGGTATGGTCAGAACATCCAAGCCATGGGGAGGGGACGCTGTTGGATCTACCTTGTTGCCCCCATGCCTTATTCCCAATCATCCAAAATTAGAACGGTGAGTTCAATAGCCAACAAAATAATTAACTGAGTTTGGAAGGTCTAGATCTTCAATGAATCCTGTTACCTGTAGTCAGTTTTGCTCTGGGGTGTCCAAAACAATGATGAAATGAAATCATATATTGAAATCAGATTCAAGCACAACTGGGAGCTTAAATCTCAAGATCATTCCAGGGCTAGTCATTCAAACTGATCCTGTAGCTCTCCCCTTCATTGTATTGCTTCCAGAGTTCCCAATGTCATAGTGTGGAAAGTGAAGGCTTGCTTTCTCCTCCATACATAAATGTACCCTAGTGTTAAGCCCTTATGCTGGGGAATAGTTTCTCAATGAGTTGCGGCATAAATGCACAAGCAGTTACATCATGATTGAAAAAGAATGAAAGACTTGCATTTATATAGTGCCTTTCACGACCACTGCATGTCCTAAAATGCTTCACAGCTAAGTAAGTACTTTTGAAGTGTAGTCACTGTGGGAAACGCGGCAGCCAATTTGTGCACAGCAAGCTCCCACAAACAGCAATGTGATAATGACCAGATAATCTGTTTTTAGTGATGTTGATTGAGGGATAAATATTGGTCAGGATGTCAGGGATAACTCCCCTGCTCTTCTTCAAAATAGTGCCATAGGATCTTTTATATCCATCTGAGAGAGCAGATGGGACCTCGGTTTAACGTCTCATCCGGAAGACGGCACCTCCGACAGTGCAGCACTCCCTCAGCATTGCACTGGAGTGTCAGCCTAGATTTTTGTGCTCAAGTCTCTGGAGTGGATTGCCCCCGCAGGTGCCCTCCAGGGTTGACCCTAGCAAAGTTTCCAGGGTCAATGGGAGGCCACTTCACTTACATAGGAGAGGTGGGTACAATTCTGGTGACTGTCCGCCTATGGGGTGCTTGGAGAGGTTGCCCGTTTAAACCCCCTGTCACCCAGCCACGGTCCCCTCAGCTCCATAAGCAAGAGGGCTAGACTGTCAAAAGTTTAAGGAAGAATTCCTCCTCTTTGGAGGTCCAGACTGCTTGTCTGGACCAATTCTGTTTGCAATAGCTGTTGAAATGTGAAGATCCATTCAGATGTACAGCGGTAACACAATGGAAACCACACACAGATTTGGACAACTCTAAAGCTGAGGGAATTGTTCAGGAGCAGATACTAAAAGTTTTCCTTTGTTCCAGTATATATGTTCCATTTGCCACTTTCAGCGATTTAAACATTGCAGATCATAAAGGAAAACTCCTTAGTTCCTTGCTATTCTCACTTCGGGTAAGTTACTTCTTTCAGTACCCTTCAGGGTGAACTTTCATACCTTCAAATTTGCCCGTTTGAAGTTTACAACTGGGGCACTCTGTCTCCAGGCTACTTTTCAGATTTCTTTTATAACAACCTTAGTGTGTCCTTTCAGTGCATTGTATAACCCAATCTCTGCCCTGGGAATTGCCACTATCAGTCCTAGCTCCAAGGTAGAAATGTCAGCTGCTTTTATCACCCACTTGATGAAACACTTCTACATGGATTGCTATTCCATTGATCTGTAAACCTTATGAAGTGAATTTCCCCTTCCTGTGTCAAACTCCCGCAGGCTTCTCTCACTCGCCTTTTTCCACAGATGCAACTTCAGACAAGAGAAAGACAGAGAAAGAGAGAAGCGAAGAGAGGCAGGAAGAAGCAGGGAGAGGCGGGAAGAGGCAGAGAGAGGTGGGGCGAGGCGGGGTGGGGCGAGAGAGAGACAGCGTGAGAGACAGAGAGAGAGTGAGAGAGTGAGCAAGAGAGAGCTTTCCCTCTACTGTCACTCTCAGATGAATGATTAACTACCCTGGACCCAGAAACCTCTGTCTCGCATTTTGTGGTATCTGAAACCTATTTGTGATGACATTTACCTCTATGGGGCGGGGGGTGGGGGTGGGGGTGGGCAGGGGTTGGTGGCAGCATAGGGGGCATGAACTAATCTGGACTAAACAATGACTTCAATGGAAAAGAAAATCGGTCAGAGTGCAAAATGGGCTGCCAACCTGCGATTGCCTGCTCTGCGCTACTGCGCAAGACGAATTATTACCCCACAAATTCTAGCCAGAACGACATCTGCAACTACTTTGACACATTCAGTTATAAAGAATTACCTTTTTTGAAGCGCTGTCACTGCGTAGACAAAAGCAGCAGCAAATGATCACACAGCAAGATTCCACAAACGGCAAATGACAAGTTAACCTGCTCGGGTGATATTGGCCTGGGGAAGTCTATAGCATCAAAGTGTATGTATGGCATCTATACTCGCAGATACAGATCATAAGCTTATTTTAAACAGCATGTTAATTAATTAAAAAATAATTAAAATGGGAATTAAAATTAACTCAATAAGAAACCATATCAAAACGAATCATGTGAACAGACAATTCACCATCACTAATGATCTTTAATGTTTTAAAAATCATCAGAAATAAATTGTCTGTATAATGCTAGAAACATTAAAACTTTTATTTTTTTGAGCCTACTGGAGGAAGATAGTTGTGATCAATGCCTTCCTCCTTTTCCCCCTCCCTCCACGTACTTGGGTAGCTAAACTGTTTGCACGTGCTTTAAAGAAGTGCTAATTTGATTTATGCACTTAGCATAGACACGAAGAGTGACACAGCTATGGGTGGTGTGGCAAAAGAAATTCTTTTTTTTTGGTGGGAATATTACGCAGTTTGCTGTCTAATTAATGTTAATTATGGAATTTAAGTACCAGGGTGCTCGGAGATTTAGGGAAACGACCGCCTTCCTGGGCCGACACAATTTGTTTGTACTCAGCTCTTGCTCTGTGACACTAAACTAAACCTGAGTAATGCAGTTCTAAAGCCACTCAAACACAAGGAATTATTGCCATACTAACCCTAAATTAAGCATTTAAAACTTTACACAAAAGTAAGAAAAATAGACACGTTGAGGTAAATCTTGAGTTGCCTCATACATAGCCAGTGGATCTTGGGAAACGTTTGCCCTGCCATGCTTTATCTCTCCTCTCTCTCTCTCTCTCTGCGCTTTATTAGCTTAATTTTAATTTGATTCTATTCTACCTCTTTGTTCTTTATTTTTTTTTAAATTATACATCTTTTGATTATCATAATCCAAGCTGACATTTCCAGACTGTATTGAGGGAGTGGTGCAGTGTTGCGAGTGCCATCTTTCTAACGAGACGCTGAATTCACACTCCGCCTGACTGTTCAGGTTGATGCTAATGATCCCATAGCCCCGTCCAAAGCAGAGTGGGAAGCTCGCCTTCCAGCTTGGCCAAATTCTTCTCTCCACCAACATAATCAAAAAAAACAGATTACCCACTCATTCCTTCATGTGCCATTTGTGGGGTCTTGCTGTGCACAAATTGGCTGTCGCATTTTCCTCCATAACAACAGGGGCTGCACTTCAAAATAATCCACTGGCTGGACTCCAGGGGGCTCGTGAGGGATTCTCCCGGGGGTGGGGGGGGGGGGGGCGGTCAGCAGGTTTGTGCTGCTTCCGTCTGTCTGGACCCAGGTATAGGTTATGAGGCGAGCACAGCGTACCAAGAATTCTAGATTCTACCTTTCCTGTACTTGCTGATCAGGGCAAAGGTCAGGAAAATCGACCCCAATGATTTTTAACTCAAGACATGGCCAGTGACATACTTGAGTGACAATTCACTAAATGACAAGGTCCATGTAAATTTTCCCTCATAGCTGGCTGGTCAAATGAACTGGACAGATTGGGGCTCTTTCAAGAGAACTAATGACAACACTTGCACTCAGTACATATATGGAAAAATTAACAAGTAAACTACAAAATGGTGGGATCGAGATTGCAAAGCTATACACTTGGAAGAAATTATCCCATTATTGCTCACCTATTGCAGCAAGCTGTAATATGAAATGCATGAGGAAAATTGTTACCTTTAAAATAACTCGATGCATGACAGCTAGGCTATTGTACTGAAGTGGAGTAGAATAGCCTGTGCTGAACAAAAGCCCTCAGGGCATCATGTTCAGGGCATTTTAACATCAACAGGAATTAATTTCCACTTTGCCGTGTAGTAATATCTTTTGCTGTTTCAATCAGAAATGTCTGGATACTCCTCACGCTGTTAATTGCTTGTGTTTAATGGACGGTTTTATTTCGTACATGATGCAAAGGGTTAAAGTAGCTTGAGGGATTTCTCACTCATATTTTCAAAAGTTACACATCACCCCCAGCACTTTTTAAAACAAATGAAATTATTTCTCATTCACCAAAAACACTATAAATATGTTGTTGCATTTCGAACTCGGTTCTCTTGGTTTCTGGGCTAATCTTTAAATTAAAATTAGAAACAATCCATTTACATTCAAGATAGAGAAAGAAGCAAATTGATACAAGAGAGGGGCAGCGGTATGTTCTAATCCTTTAGGCTCTCTTGACATGACAGCTCTGATAGTAGAATACATATTAATAGTCTCTTCTGTTAAAAGATCCATGTTGAAGTAATGACTTTTGCTCATTTGAATAACTAAGCAGGAGAGTCAATTTACTAAAGACAGCTTCTTTTCTTCCCAAAATATCTCGTCAACTGAGTTCTGCTCTGGAAAATTTCCATCAATAGTTTATCCATGTGCATAACACAGAGCTTCAGCAATTTTCCAGCAAGTGCCTGGACGAACCTCATAGCTCACTTGGGCATGTTACGTGTTTCTGATGAATACAGGAGTGAATGTATGGGAAGAAAGAAACACGGAACTTAATAACAGCTGCAGGCACTCTTCATGGGGGAATGGAGGGCTTATCTTAGAAACCAGTAGATGCTTTCTTCTCCCCCTGTGACATCCTACCTCAAGTGAAGAAGCTGGGCAACCATGAGCAGGCACTCAAACCAGATACCCGTTTCATCCTAAGCGTGCCGCTATGCTAAGTACTCTCTCCAGCCTACAGTGGGGTGAATGCCGATGGCTGGAGCAATCACTATGGTAGATTTTTAAAAATTCTTTCATGGGATGTGGGCATCACTGGCAAGGCCAGCATTTATTGCCCATCCCTAGGTGCCCTTGAGAAGGTGGTGGTGAGTCACCTTCTTGAACCGCTGCAGTCCGTGTGGTGAAGGTACTCCCACAGTGCTGTTACGGAGGGAGTTCCAGGATTTTGACCCAGCGACGATGAAGGATCGGCGATATATTTCCAAGTCAGGATGGTGTGTGACTTGGAGGGGAACTTGGAGGTGGTGGTGTTCCCATGCGCCTGCTGCCCTTGTCCTTCTAGGTGGAAGAGTTCGCAGGTTTGGGAGGTGCTGCCGAAGAAGCCTTAGTGAGTTGCTGCAGTGCATCTTGTAGATGGTACACACTGCAGCCGCAGTACGCCGGTGGTGGATGAGGTGCCAATCAAGCGGGCTGCTTTGTCCTGTATGGTGTCGAGCTTCTTGAGTGTAAGAGCTGCACTCATCCAGACAAGTGGAGAGTGTTCCATCACACTCCTTACTTGTACCTTGTAGATGGTGGAAAGGCTTTGGGGAGTCAAGAGGTGAGACACTCACCACAGAATACCTAGCCTCTGACCTGTTCTTGTTGCCACAGTATTTATGTGGCTGGTCCAGTTCAGTTTCTGCTCAATGGTGACCCCCAGGATGTTGATGGTGGAGGATTCGGCAATGGTAATGCTGTTGAATGTCATGGGGCAGTGGTTATACTCTCACTTGTTGGAGATAGTCATTGCCTGGCACTTGTGTGGCGTGAATGTTACCTGCCACTTATCAGCGCAAGCCTGAACGTTGTTCAGGTCTTGTTGCATGCTGGCATGGACTGCTTTATTATCTGTGGAGTTGTGAATGGCGCTGAACACTGTGCAGTCATCAGCGAACATCCCTATTTCTGACCTTATGTTGGAGGGAAGGTCATTGATGAAACATCTGAAGATGGTTGGGCTGAGGATACTTCCCTGAGGAACTCCTGGAGCGATGTCCTGGGGCTGTGATGATTGACCTCCAACCACCACAACCATCTTCCTTTGTGCTAGGTATGACTCCAGCCAGTGGAGCGTTTTCCTCCTGATTCCCAGATTGTGGTGAAACAGATCTTCTGCCCTTTATAGGACCCATTGATTTGAAAAAGGAGTGAAAACCAAGGGCAAAGTGTTCTGTAAAGAGCGAGCAATCTACTCTACTATAAAATAAAAACAGAAAATGCTGGAAATACTCAGCAGGTCAGGCAGCATCTGTGAAGAGAGAGAGAAACAGAGTTAACGTTTCAGGTCGATGACCCTTCATCAGAACTGGTCATCGACCTGAAACGTTAACTCTGTTTCTCTCTCCACAGATGCTGCCTGACCTGCTGAGTATTTCCAGCATTTTCTGTTTTTATTTCAGATTTCCAGCACCCGCAGTATTTTGCTTTTGTATTAGGGCAATCTACTCTACCAGACTAATGCCCAGGTGGTGAAGACGAAAATCTACCGCACACAGTTTCCTCTTCCTCTTCACCCCTCTACTAGCCAATTCAAACTTTTTCCTTGTCCCATTTAGCAACTGAATGCATCGCCACAAGAACACCACTGCCCCTTTGGACAATCGTGCTTCTGCAGAGAATGAGCTACATTTCGTCTTCACCCCCTGGGCGGTAATTTGGCGGAGCGGATCATCCGCTCTTCATAGAAATTGTCTGCCTTTCTCTCCACTGAAATCAATGGAAGGAAAATCAGACAGGTTCCATAACGGGCAGACAATGAACTCCGCCAAGGGGTATAAAGACAAAAATCTATCCTCACGCTTTAAACATGTATTCTCTTGAATTCAGAAGAATGAGAGGGGAATCTTATTGAAACATACAAAATTATTACAGGGCTTGATAGGGTGGATGCTGGGAGAATGTTTCCCTTGGCTGGGGAGTCTAGAACCAGGGGCACAGCCTCAGGATAAAGGGTGGGCCATTCAGGACTGAGATGAGAAGAAATTTCTTCACACAGAGGGTGGTGAATCTTTGGAATTCTCTACCCCAGAGGGCTGCGGAGGCTCAGTCATTGGGTATATTCAAAACAGAAGTCGATAGATTTCTGACTAGTAAGGGCATCAAGGGATATGGCGATAGGGCCGGTGAATGGAGTTGAGGCAGAAGATCAGCCATGATCTCATTGAATGGCGGAGCAGGCTCGAAGGGCCGAATGGCCTACTCCTGCTCCTATTTCTTATGTTCTTAATAGCAATACCAGTGAGTTTATGCTTCTTTTACACCATTAATTAGAGGCTCAGTTGAATAATGCCGTGCCCCTGTCCCCTGATGGGTTAGCAACAGTGAGATCTGGCTATCGGGCTTTCTTGCCCAATCACACCACTCTTTAATTGCGGGCAATCTACTTAGATTTCTTCCCAATCAGTTACAGATGTACTCAGCTGAAGTATTAGCCGACAGTTATTTTGTTTCAGTAAAGATTTCAAAGTATTTACATCTTACAACATTTAAAAAATTATCTGTTAAAAGCAACCATAATTGATTGCCTGTCTGGTACCTACAAAGCCTGTCTCTGTCACACACTTTGATTCTGATAACCAGAACCCCCATCCGAGCAAGTTCAGATGGAGGGCAATACATCATTTTAATAGAAGCAAAATCAGTTTATTTAAAACACAAGGGAAGCAAGTTATTCCCTTGCCTTGCAGAATAGGCCGTGCACCGAGTTGTTAACTATTCAGTGACTCACAATGCTGCATTTAGGCTAACATGATCATTCTCAGGCCTAGATCACCTGCTTCCACTTTTGCACACATCGTTTAAGATATTAAAAATGTGCTTACCTCATTAATTATTGACTAATTCACAGTAAAGGCATTACATCTTATTCAGATCCATTAACACATGGCTTCCTATGTGCTAACCTCATCAGTCACAATTTTGCCTGTCATATTTCTTATTCACGTTTATCCTTGTCGGTGCATTGCATGGTCACGTATCATTTTTTTCTTGATAAGAGCAAAATCAGGGGAAAGTATCTTTTCACACAATGTCAGATTGCTCAAAGGCTGAACGCCTACTCTTCACCCGCATGGGACATAGCACATTTTCAGGCAGGTGTACTGCAGCGTGGCTGCTCCCTGAAAGTATTATGCAATACGTAACTTAAATGTCCTATCCATCCCTCTTTACACATGGGTATGTATAGCATCATGTTACAGTGCAAGCAGGTCCTCTTCTTATCATGTCCACAGACAGTCTATACATAGCCCAGCCAGAACTGGACACATTTTTGCGCCTTGTTGTTGAATTCGGCAAGATCTGCAACAGTGCAGGGTTCCTCTAACGATGGGCATTGCAGGAGATGTTGCATAGTCTGTGCCTCAGTTCCACATTCACAAGTTGTCGGGCTGGTTGAATATCCCCATTTGCTTAGTGACACCTTTGAGCAACCTACACCGGTCCTAAGTCTGTTAAGGCACTTCCAGGTTGCCCAGTTGCAATTAGCTCCTGGGGGAAGGCTTTCATCAAGTAAAATTTCCATCGCTGGGGGTTGTTCAAGACTGGCGAGCCGGTCTTTCCACAAGGCGATGCGGGCTTCAGATGAGGTTGATTGTAATGGAACAACACTGTTCATGAAGCTCTTTCTTATTGACACATGCTTCAAGACTATAGTCACCCGCAGATCCTGGCATGTGACTCAGGCCATAGGCCTCAGGCTTCAAAGAACTGACCAGAGCTAGAATCAGAAATTCATACACTGGCCCAGGTACGATGGGCTGTATGGCCTCCTTCTCTGCTGTATGATTTTATGATCATTTGTTTCCTTCCAGAAGGCTCTACCTGCTGATACATGTCACCAATACCCTCTACTGAGGCCTTTTAAACATAAGAACATAAGGGACATAAGAAAAAGGAGCAGGAGTTGGCCACTTGGCCCTTCGAGCCTGCTCCGCCATTCAATGAGTTCATGGCTGATCTTCTGCCTCATCTCCACTTTCCTGCATTATCCCCATCTGAACAATTTACATCTTTTACCAGTTAGATTATAAATGCCCCAACATCGTAGCTGCCATTTCCAAGAGCGCGTATCTCAGTGAAGACAATAGATGGAGGATAAATCATAAACCCAGTTCAATGAAATATATTGGCCTGGATTTTGCGGCCGGCGGCGTAACGATGGATTACGCCGCTGGCATCCGAACACAATGCGAACTTACCTGATGGGAACCCTCCTTGGAGAACTTGCTGGCAGACGCTGCCGAATAGAGGGCAGTGTAGTGGGCCACGGATCCCAGGGGTGCACCGTGTGCAGAAGCATAGCTGGGATCACGTGGGCCGGTGCTCCAATCAGCAAACAGAAGAAGTCTCTCATTATTTATAACATAGATGTTTATGCACATTAAATCCCGGAAGACTCTAGTAATGAGGGTTTGTTTTTTTCCTTTCCTCCACTTTCTGAACGGATTATTTTTAAGCGTATGCTCCACATAGACGCAAAAAAAAAATAAACCCCTCAATGTAGCAACCACTTCCTCCGAACTTTTCATGGACAATAAATACTTTTCATGGACAAAATCCTAAAATGCTTCCATTTCCGGCCTTATATAGCTTTTACAATTACTTGGATTTGTCAGGAGGCATCTTGCGCTGTGCAAACAGGCCCTGCACCTGTTTGCACCAGCAGTAACATTTTCAGGTGTAATTGCTGGGCAGTTAGTGGGCAATTAGCCCAACTCTGCGCCAGCAATTAGGATTTCCCCGTCGGTGCGGATCACTTGACAGATCGCAAGTTTAGAATTTAGTGCATGAGCAAGCACATACGGAAATCCCGAACCTGCGGTCCATTTCAAAGACGCTGTGACGCTGTACTTTCAGAGTACTCGTCATACCCACTGCAAATTCTGGCCCTTTGTTTTAAAATGGCAGACCATGTATTCAATCACAACGACTCCTCTAATTTCAGCTTATGTATCTTTATATTTAGGTTTTTTCACAAGTCAGTCCTGCCTAGTTCCCAGCCATCTGCGCATCCCTATGTTCAAATGATTCCTCTCTTAGTCTTAGAGTCATAGAGTCATAGAGTAATACAGCACGGATAGAGGCCCTTCGGCCCATCGTGTCCGCGCCGGCCATCAAGCCCTGTCTAATCTAATCCCATATTCCAGCATTTGGCCCGTAGCCTTGTATGCTATGGCATTTCAAGTGCACATCCAAATGCTTCTTAAATGTTGTGAGGGTTTCTGCCTCCACAACCCTTTCAGGCAGTGAGTTCCAGACTCCAACCACCCTCTGGGTGAAAAAGTTCTTTCTCAAATCCCCTCTAAACCTCCCGCCCTTTACCTTGAATCTATGCCCCCTAGTTATCGACCCCTCTACTAAGGGAAAAAGCTCCTCAGCATCCATCCTATCTATGCCCCTCATAATTTTGTACACCTCAATCATGTCCCCCCTCAGCCTCCTCAGCTCCAAGGAAAACAAACCCAACCTGCCCAGTCTCTCTTCATAGCTGAAGCGCTCCAGCCCTGGTAACATCCTGGTGAACCTCCTCTGCACCCTCTCTAACACGATCACATCCTTCCTGTAGTGTGGCGACCAGAACTGCACACAATATTCCAGCTGTGGCCTAACCAGTGTTTTATACAGCTCCATCATAACCTCCTTGCTCTTATATTCAATGCCTCGGCTAATGAAGGCAAGTATCCCATATGCCTTTTTTACCACCTTATCCACCTGTTCCGCCGCCTTCAGGGATCTGTGTACTTGCACACCCAGATCCCTCTGACCCTCCGTCTTGCCTAGGGTCTTTCCATTCATTGTGTATTCCTTTGCCTTGTTAGTCCCCCCAAAGTGCATCACCTCGCACTTTTCCGGGTTAAATTCCATTTGCCACTGTTCCGCCCATCTGACCAACCCATCTATATCGTCCTGCAGACTGAGGCTACCCTCCTCGCTATTTACCACCCTACCAATTTTTGTATCATCCGCGAACTTACTGATCATACCCTTTACATTCATATCCAAGTCATTAATGTAGACCACAAACAGCAAGGGACCCAGCACCGATCCCTGTGGTACCCCACTGGCCACAGGCTTCCAGTCACAAAAACAACCTTCGACCATCACCCTCTGCCTTCTGCCACTAAGCCAGTTTTGTATCCAATGTGCCAAGGCACCCTGGATTCCATGGGCTCTTACCTTCTTGACCAGTCTCCTGTGCGGGACTTTATCGAAGGCCTTACTGAAATCCATGTATACCACATCCACTGCGTTACCCTCATCCACACACCTAGTCACCCCCTCAAAAAATTCAATCAAATTAGTCAGACATGATCTTCCCTTGACAAAGCCATGTTGACTATCCCTGATTAATCCTTGCCTCTCCAAGTGGAGACAAATTTTGTCCCTCAGGATTTTTTCCAATAATTTTCCTACCACTGATGTTAGGCTCACTGGCCTGTAGTTCCCCGGTTTTTCCCTACTACCCTTCTTGAATAATGGTACTACATTAGCGGTTCTCCAGTCCTCTGGCACATCCCCTGTGGCCAGAGAGGTCCTGAATATATGTGTTAGAGCCCCCGCAATCTCCTCCTTTGCCTCACACAGCAGCCTGGGATACATTTCATCCGGGCCTGGGGATTTATCCATTTTTAGGCCAGCTAAAACCGCCAATACCTCCCCCCGCTCGATGTTAATATGTTCGAGCATATCACAGTCCCCCCGCCCTATTTCTATGTCTACATCGTCCTTCTCCATAGTGAAAACAGACGCAAAAAATTCATTCAGAACCCCTCCTACATCTTCCGGCTCCACACACAGATTGCCACTTTTGTCCCTAATGGGCCCTATTTTTTCCCTAGTTATCCTCTTACCCTTAATATACTTATAAAACATCTTCGGATTTTCCTTTATTTTGCTTGCCAGTGTTATTTCATGGCCCCTCCTTGATCTCCTAATTTCTTTTTTAAGTATCCCCCTGCACTTTTTGTACTCCTCTAGGGCTTCCTCCGTCTTTAGCCTTTTGTATCTACCAAAAGCCCTCCTTTTTTTCCTAATCCATTCCCGTATATCCCCTGACATCCAAGGTTCCCTGTGGTTTTTGGAACCACCCTTGACCTTTACGGGAACATGTTGCCATTGTATGATCTCAATCTCCCTTCTGAAAGCCTCCCATTGCTCCGATGCGGATTTTCCTACAAGTAGCTGATCCCAGTCCATTTTGGCCAGATCCTGCCTTATCCTATTCTTGGACAGTCTCATGCTATTATCCTGCTTGTGGACATTTACACAGATGCAATTAGTCCTGCTTTGAGGGGACCTCTTCAGAAAGCCCTTGGAATATAAAAAATACAGAGGATCAGAAAATACGATTGCATTCCAACTGGCCTCTCTGAACTGAGACAGATGATTCAACCCTATTGTTTACAAATTGGGAGGAAAGCCACCAGCCAGTTTCCCTCTAAATTTAGCAAAGCTTTCCCTTCCCTCCCACCTCCCTGGACAATTCAGATGAGAGCAGTGAATTCCTTTCTCAAGGAGGACACAAGTCAGAGAGCCACACAAGATTAGAATGTTTAACTACTCTCTCGAAACACTGGAAACATAGCAATGTCCCATATAAACATATTTGCTGGGCTACACCAAGTACAGCAACATTTCAGGGGAAGTGGAGAGGATGTTTCCTCTTGTGGGAGAATCTAGAACTAGGGGGGGTCTGTAGTGTCCGGGTATCAATAATACTCGGACTGCAGGAGAACAATAAAACAGGTATTTACTGAACAGAGGGTACTCTTTTATTTGGACCCAAAAAAAAACCCAATTCAACTGTAAATAAACAAAAGTTCAACTAAAGCTTAACAAATCAAATTAAAATTTGGTTTTCCGTGTTGATGATGCACTCCAGTCCCCGCGGCGCCCATCGGTCGCGGAAATACTCAAGCGCACCGGCGGACACCGCGTGCTCCATCTCCAGGGCCACCCGGGCGCGAACATGGCCGCGGAAGAGATGCAGGCAATCCGGCTGGACGACCCCCTCGACCGCCCGCTGCCTGGACCAATTGATGGCTCTTTTAGCCAGGCCCAGGAGCAGGCCCACAAGGAGGTCCTCCAACCTGTCCGCTCCCCTCCGCACCGGGTGACCGTAGATCAAGAGCGTGGGACTGAAGTGCAACCAAAAATCGAGGAGCAGCCCCTTCAAGTAGTGAAAGAGGGGCTGCAACCTCTCACAATCCATATAAACGTGAAACACGGACTCCTCCAGGCCGCAAAAAATGCAGGCGGCCTGGGAGTCCGTGAACCTACTTAAAACCTTATTGCACGGGACCGCTCCGTGCAACACCCTCCAGGCCAAGTCCCCGATGGAACAAGGGAGGACTCCCGCATAGAGAGCCCTCCATTGGGGACCTCCGCTACCGCCGGTCGGCAAAACGCCACGCCAAGGCATGTCCGGACGGTAGACGAAGATGGCAAAGTGGAGAGTGTGCAGGAGCAGCCCGTACAGGAAACCCCTCCGCGTGGAATGAAAAGGCACGGAGGGTATTTCCTCGAGACGGCTCAAGTTGTGAGGCGCCGGTTCCCGAGGGGAGTTTCGGGGCCGGGCGCCGATGAGGAATTCCGTCCGAACGGGGTAAGCTCGGACGGGATCGCCCCACGTGCTTGAGCCGCCTCGATACACCTAGTGGAGTCGGGGCCCAGTGCCGCTTTTACCGATTCGATGGTTTCGACCGCGAGCCGGACGTTGGCCCAGGACAGGCGCCGCGCCAGCTCCTCCGGCGCCATCCAGCCCGCTCCTCCGCCATCAAGCAGGTCCCCGACTCTGGTCACCTTGCCAGCCACAGCCCTACCCTCCGCCAGCCGCCCGAACCCGTGTTCGTGGAGGTGCGGATTCCTGAGCAGCGGCTCCCGAAGGAGAGCCGTTGCTCCTGACGGGGGAGAGCTCCGCCTGGAAGCGACGTAGTTCCAAACCCATAGTAGTTCCTGGTAGAAGACAGGCAGCTCCCGCAGGCCAGCACGCCTGCTGCCCACTTTCGCAAACAGGAGCTGCGTGTCGTAATTGAGGCCATGCAGCTGGCGGAAGAAAAACGTCGCCAGCGCACACCATCTCGGAGGATTCTCGACGTACAGGTATCTCTGCAGCGTCTGAAGATGGAAAGTCGCAGCCTGGGTGCGAAGGCACACCAGCGCCTGACCGCCCTCCCTAAGTGGGAGACACAGAACCGCGGCAGAGACCCAGTGCTTCCTTTTGTCCCAGAAGAAGTCGATGAGCTTCTTCTGAATCTTGGCGACAAACGCAGGGGGAGGGATCAAAGTGACCAACCGGTACCACAACATGGCGGCCACCAGCTGGTTTATGACCAGCGCTCGACCCCTGTAGGACAACACTCGGAGCAGTCCTGTCCAGCGTCCTAGGCGAGCGGTGACTTTGGCCTCCAGCTCTTGCCAGTTCGCCGGCCAAGCGTCCTCGGCAGGGCTAAGGTAGACTCCCAAATAGAGGAGGTGCGTGGTGCTCCAGGCGAAAGGCCTGAACTCCTCCGGCAGGGAGTCCACCCGCCACTGACCCACCAGGAGTCCGGAACATTTCTCCCAGTTGATCTTGGCGGAGGATGCGTCCGAGTAAATCTGCTGGCATTCCCGCATCCTCCGCAAGTCAGCGGGATCCGTGACCATGAGGAGCACGTCATCGGCATAAGCCGAGAGGACCACCTCCACGCCCGGCCCTTGCAGAGCCAGTCCCGTCAACCTCTTCCGCAAGAGGCGCAGGAAAGGCTCCACGCAAATGGCATATAACTGACCGGACATGGGGCATCCCTGACGCACCCCCCTCCCGAAGCGAAGGGGCGCCGTCAAGGACCCGTTAACTTTAATCAGACACTCCGCGGCGGCGTACAGAAGTCGGATCCGGGCGACGAAATGCGTCCCGAACCCAAATGCGCGCAGAGTCCCGAAGAGATACTCGTGATCCACCCTGTCGAACGCCTTCTCCTGATCCAGGGAAAGGAAGGCGACCGACAGACCAGCCCTCTGGGAGTGGTGGACCAGGTCCCGGACCAGATGGATGTTATCGTGGATGGTCCGGCCCGGGACCGTGTAGGACTGGTCGGGGTGGATCATGTGGGCCAGCACGGTGCCAAGGCGAGCAGACATGGCCCTGGCAAAGATTTTATAGTCCGTGCTGAGGAGGGAGACCGGGCGCCAGTTCTTAAGGAGGCGGAGATCGCCCTTCTTAGGCAGCAGGACAATGACCGCCCTGCGCCAAGAGAGGGGCATCTCCCCGGTCGCCAAACTTTCCCCCAGGACCCGCGCGTAGTCGCCCCCCAAGATGTCCCAGAACGCCCTGTGGAACTCCACGGTCAGCCCGTCCAGCCCCGGGGACTTTCCCCTAGAGAGCTGGCGGAGGGCGCCGGTCAGCTCCGCCAGACTTAGCGGAGCGTCCAATTTTTCGGCGCCCTCCGGGCCAACCTTCGTCAGGTCCTCCCACAAAACTCTGCGCGCATCCTCGCTGGACGGATCCGGAGAGAACAGAGCCCCGTAATAGGCGCGGGTCTCCGCGCTGATTCCCTCCAGATCCGAGACCAGAGATCCGTCGTCGGCCAGCAGCCCCAAGAGCTGCTTACGGACCCCCCGTCTTTTTTCCAGCGAGTAGAAGAAGGGGGAGCCGCGGTCCAGGTCCCGCAGGAGCTGGATCCGCAACCTCACGTACGCGCCTCGGGACCCGACGAGCTGCAGGTCCTTCAGCGCGCCCTTCTTCTCTTCGTACACCTTCCGCAGGGCCGGGTCCTCGACGACCTGACCGAGACGGGACTCCAGGTCGAGCACCTCCTTCTCCAACCGCCCGACCCGGGCCTCCCGCCTCTTGGTCGACCCCTTCGCGTACTCCTGACAGAAGAGACGGATGTGAGCCTTGCCCACATCCCACCATAGCCTCAAGGAGGGGAAGCCCCCCTGCTTCCTTCTCCAGTCGGCCCAGAATCGACGAAACGAATCCCGGAACCGTGCGTCCTCCAGCAGCAGGTTGTTAAAATGCCAGTACACGGACCCCCCCCGCGCGTGCAGCGGAGCGAGCTCCGCCCACACCAGGTGGTGGTCCGTGCACGGCACCGGCCGCATGGAAGCTGCCGGAACGCAGGAGACGTACGCCCGGGAAATGTAGAGGCGGTCAATTCTGGACCTTCCTCCCCCAGACCTCACGCTAGTGAAGGCGCTGGAGTCGGGGTGGAGATTTCGCCAGACGTCCACCAAGTCGAAGGACCCAACCAGGTCCCTCAACTTCTCCATCGCCGCCGGGCTTCGCGGGGGACCCGAACGGTCCCTCGCCTCGAGGGTGCAGTTAAAATCCCCCCCGAGGATGACGCACTCGCCCACGTCGATGGAGCCCAAGAGAGCGGACACTTCTTCGAAGAAGCGCACTTGCTGCGCACTGGTCTGAGGGGCGTACACGTTCACTAGATGGAGCGGCACGCCCCCCAGGCGAACAGTGACCTGGAGCAAGCGGCCCGGCACGTGCTCCTTGACCCCCAAGATCTCCGGCTGAAAATGCGGGGCCAGCAAGATAGCCACCCCGCTGGAATTGTTGGAGAGGTGACTCATGCTGACCCCTCCTTGCCACTCCAGGAGCCACGTGGCTTCGTCTCCCGGAACGGTGTGGGTTTCTTGCAGGAAGCACACCGCATACTTCCCGTCCCGAAGGACCGAGAAGTTATTGAATCTGCGGCGCGCCTCCCTGCTGCCGTTGATGTTGAGGCTGGCTATGGTTATCTTCATGTCAGAAGCATAGTGCAACCTCTACCTACACCTAACGGGGGGAGGAAGCGCAGCCGCTGGTCAGCCGCCACTTCCTCAGCAGCCCAGTGAGAAACGTTGTGAGCCGACGCAGCTCGAGCGGGTTCACACCCTCGTCCGCGCCCATGATCTTAACGGCGGCGCGGACGGAATCGATGAGCAGCGCCAGCTCCGACCACCTGTCGAGGGCCAGCCGGACCTTATTGCGCTGACCCAGGCACGTGGCCATAAAATCCCGGAGTTCCCTTACGGAAATGAGGGGAGACTCGGCAAGGGGCACGAGGTCATCCATCGCCACGTCGGCGCTGGAGTCCGAATCGTCCTCCGTGCCCATCACCGAGTCCCCATCCTCCTCCAGGGGGTCGTCACCAGCGGCCGACCCGTCCGCCGCGCAGTGCGAAGCGAACGACTCGGCCGCGCCAGCCAGCCCCGCCTCCGCCCGGATCCCACCCCCAGGATCGGCGGCAGAGGATTTCTCCCTGGGCTCCTCTAGGGGTGCCGGGCCAGAAGACGGCGGCGGTTCAGAGCTCCCCTCCGCCTCAGACGCCGGAACGACCGGAGAAACCGGGGAGAGAACAATTTCCAGCTCCTCCAGTACGTCCGGCACCAGAGACGCAGCCAGGGGGCCATCCTCCTCCCCGCCACCAACCTCCGACCCAGCGGATGGGGGGTTTTGAATTAAAAGCTCTACCAGGACGAGCATCCCCTGGGAGACGTCCGGGTTGCATTGGGCGAGCTCATTATCCTCGAGCTCGCCCGACCCAGCCCCCAGGCTGCCCGACCCGGTGAGGGGTAACGGCACCGATAAAAGGTCAATTTCAATTACTGCCGCGGGTTGTTCCGCAACCCCCCCCACGGGCAGGGTCTCATCCCCATCCCCGGGAGGCACATGCTGGACAGACACATCTGCCTCAGCCTCCCGAGGGACAGGCGACCCCTGCCGATCACTGGTGATGATGACAGCGCTGGGGGGGGGGGGCGCAGTACCCGCGGCGGGCGACGACTCCCCCTGCTCGGAGGGACCTTCCTCCTCCCGGTCCTCCTCCTCATCCAGGGGGTCGCGCCTTCTTTTTAGCACGGAGGGAGTGAGGGAGACCTCCATGTCTGCAAAGGCCTCCTCCTCGACTCCCTCCGGCGGAGCAGGTTTGTCGGGTTCCTCAGGCCCGAGCCCGGCCGCAGGTATTGGCATTACCGCTGCGGCAGTTGCGGCCACAGGCTCGGGCACGAGGCCCCTCCCGCTCACATCTGCCCTGATCAACTCCGCGAGGAGCGCGGGTGTAAGGGGCTCAAGGGGCAAGGGCTCGCCATCCACGGGGGGACCCGCCCTAAGGTGCTTCTTTTTTCCCCGCGCCTTCTTTCCGGCCGGACACGCCCCCTCCCCCCCGCCGGAGGCCTTGGTGGCATCGGTCCCCGACGTCAACCGCGCATCAGACGTACTTGACGCGCGGGCAGATCCGGGGGGAAGGGCGGCGGCGCCAGCCTCGGCCGCACGAGATGATCCGGCGGCCTTGGAGGCAGGGCAGTTCCTCCTGATGTGCCCCACCTCCTTGCAGGCATGGCACCTCACACCGTCCGACGTCCAAAAGGCGCGGTAGGCGGTCCCCTCGTGGAGGACGACGAACGCCCCGTCAGTGTCCTCCTCCCGCGCCAGCTGGATAAACAGCTGGCGCCGGAAGGAGAAGACATGGCGAAGGCTGGCCTCCCGGAAGCCGAGCGGGATGGGTGTGATCCCCGACCTCACCTCCCCAAGTTGTCGCAAATGGGGAAGGAGGAGCTCACCAGGAACATAGGGCGGGACGTTGGAAATAATGATCCTCTGCGCGGTGGCCTCGAGAGGATCCACCGGCAGGAAGGTCCCGCCCACGGTGAGCCCCTTGGCGACAGCCAGGGACACCGCCCGCTCCGACCCCAGGAAGAACACAGCCTTCCCATACATTTTCGAGGCCGCAACGATGGCTGAGGGGCCGACAACCCCAGCCATGGCCTTGACGCAGGCCTCGATGGTCATAGTGGGGTGAGTGTAGCTCTTCACCCCAAGCTTTTTTGTTATTAATCGAAAAGGTGACGGGGCAGCAGGAACAGCGGGAGCAGCTGTGGCTGTGGCTACCACTCTCGCATAGGTCCCGGCTGGCCCCGCCACCGGCGAAGACGCAGTCGCCATTCTGGGGTGCTTTTTTTAAGGGCTACAGTCACCCCAAGTCACAGGCCTGAAGGTGTTAATGGCCTCGGTGTATATATATTTTTTTTGTCCTCTATTGAGCAGAGGGAGCTGATTAAAATGAGGACACACCTCTCTCCTTATTGATTTAAATTGGGAGAGGGGCCCTCTCCCCTCTGCTCAATTGGCAATTAATAAAATAGATGAAACTAAGGTGCCTTAGAAAGACAGGCAGAGAGAGACAAAGAGAGAGAGAGAGAGAGGTGGGGGGGTGGGAAGGAGGGAGGCCGCAAAGGGCAGTGTTGCCACTCAGGATGGTGGGTGGGTGTTGGCAGGGTTGCACTCTCCGATGGAAAATGTCTTTGGTGGTGGTGGTCTTCTGGCAGGGGGAGAAGACGTCTTCACCTGGAAAAGCTGGAGAAGCCCAGGCTCAGTCCTGCAACAGGTCTTAACGATGTAATTAAATTAAATTAAGGACTTCACCTTGGGCAGCTCCAAGCTCTCCCAGGGCAGGCAATAGAAGGGATGCTAATTAGTGGTGTGTGTGGCCTAGCTTTTAACAAGAGCCACACACACACACACACACACTACACCCCTTGATGATCCGGCCTTGCTTCTTCTTTTCTCCCCCCACCTAAAATACAAAGTCTTGGGAGAGTGCCCCAAATAACACCCACCTGTATATGTTCCAGATGAAGTTTTCTTCCCTCCTTTCAAGCAGTTGGTTTCTCTCCCCTCTCTCCCTCTCCTGAAGTGGAGGCCAATTTGGGGAGGCAGTGATAGAAAAGGCCTCTCCCCTGGTTGATGTTGATGTAGGCCTCCTTTCTCCTTCTCCTCCTCTGTCCTCTCTCTCCAGGCACCTCAGTTGATGTAATGATGGTGGAGTTGGTGGTGGTGGTGATCCAACGTTCTCCTCCTCTTCCTGGTCAGGGGACCACCACTTTAATCCACTCTCCAAAGTCTGGCTGCTCCCTCTGCTCGTGCTTGCAGCTGCACAGCCAACAATGCTGTGCAAACTGAACAGAGGGTAACTTAAGACTGAAGTACAGAAGCCTGCTAGGGCTTTTTATACAGGTGTGGTCACTGCCGGTACTGCAGTATAAAATCAGTTCTTCTCTTAAAGGTACATACACAACAGGGTCACTGTTTAAAAATAAGGGGTCGCCCATTTAAGATAGAGATGAGGAGAATTTTTTTCTCACAGAGGGTCGTGAGTCTTTGGAACTCTCTTCCTCAGAAGGCGGTGGAAGCAGAGTCTTTGAATATTTTTAAGGCAGAGGTAGATAGATTCTTGCTAAGCAAGGGGGTGAAAGGTTATCGGGGGTAGGCGGGAATGTGGAGTAATCGGATCAGCCATGATCTTATTGAATGGCGGAGCAGGCTCGAGGGGCCGAGTGGCCTACTCCTGTTCCTAATTCGTATGTTCGTATGTATGTAAGTAAATAATGGCAGTTAAAAAGAAACTTAAGGAAAAAATTGTTCCAGGTCACTAACTTTATTTTCATTTGTCAGTCTATATATTAAAATTTCATGATTTCTCACTGTTGTACCTATAAAGTAATTCCACAACTTCGCACCATATTTCTCGTAACTGCTCTGGTGGATTGCAGGCATGGGCTTGTACGATGATTAAAAGTGTGGTAATCTTTTGACACATCAATGTGTGTAGCCTGAAACCGTGTAGCTTTCGGCTCTGATTCAAATGTAAGTGGGAGCTTATAAATTATTTTAGAGCCCAGAATTATACTTGACAGAAAGGTTTTAAAAAATTGTTGCTGTTACCGGAATTCAATATTGTTCTTAAAGCATCATTGGGAGGGAATGGCCAATAATTTGGGCTTTAATCAGAGGTACCACCAACGCAGTAAGGTTTTTTTGATTGTATAAATATCAGAGTTTTGAAAGACGCTGTGTGAGTTACAAAGGTTGCTGGAAATTGGCTGGCTATTGATCAGATTGTTTTAATATTCATGAGACAATTTCACAAGCTTTAGATTAGATGGAGGCTTTCTATGTCCTAGCATTTTTAAATCAATTTAGATTGATCTGAATTGGTTTTTAACTCCTTCCCATTGATCTAGGTTAAACCTACACTTGAGAATTTTTAAACTACATCCTTTCAAAAGGGAGACGAGGAAGAATAAAGGTGTCTTGAACAGCTCTAGTCAGTAAGAGATTTCTCTTCAAATTTGGAATTTTAGGCCTCTGGTTTAAAATTTGGAGGAAAGTCAGTTCCCTCTAAAATTTAGAAATGGCTGAGCCCACAACAGCCTTGTAGCACACAAGCAAACTGAAGGGGTACAGTAGTGTAATGGTCATCATACTGGACTAGCAATCGAGCTGCCATGAGTTCAAATCCTACCCTGGCATCAGAAACATAACCATAAACGCTGTTAGATTGCCATCTTCTCTTCTTCTTCTTAGGCAGTCCCTCGGAACCGAGGATGACTTGCTTCCACATTAAACATGAGTTCTCAGGTGACTGATGAGTCCAATGCGGGACCTACAGTCTCTGTCACAGGTGGGGCAGACGGTGGTTGAAGGGGCGGGTGGGTGGGGTGCTTGGGTTGACGTGTGTTGCCTGCCTTCCGCTTGCTCCTGGTGAAGAGACTCGAGGTGCTCGGCGCCTTCCTGGATGCTTCTCCTCCACTTTGTGCGGTCTTGGGCCAGGGATTCAAAACCCTAGTGGCTCACTAATGTTCTTCAGGACGGGAACCTGCCATTCCTTCCAGTGACTCTAGGCCACAGAATGTGGTTGGCAATTAATATCCTCTGAAAGCCACTCAGTTGTACAAACAATTGCTATATTTCAGAGGCAGCCCACCGCCTCCTTCTCAAGGCAAATAGGGATGGGTAATAAATATGGCACTGCTGGTGTCACCCACATCTCGAGAACACAGAGAAAGCTGCAAACAGGTTGGGGCTTTTTTAAAATTATGAATGGGTCGGACAGGGTAGATGTGGAGAGAATGTTTCCACTTGTGGGAGAATCCAAAACTGGGGGCCACAAATACAAGGTAGTTACTAATAAATCCAATAGGGAAATAAGGAAAAATTCCTTTACTCAGAGAGTGGTTTGCGTGTGGATCCCGCTGCCACAGGAAGTGGTTGAGGCAAATAGCTTAGGTGCTTTCTAAAGGAAACTAGACGAGTACATGAGAGAAAAGGGAATAGAAAGATATGCTGAAAGGCTGAGATGAGGTAGATGGAATGGGAGTACAAACACCAGCACAGACTGGTTGGGTTGAATGGCCTGTCTCTATGCTGTATATTCTATGTAAATATACAACAGGTCCGTCAGTGTAAGAAAAGACAGGTGAACATTTCAGGTAGCGATTCTTCTGTTCTGAGAAAGGCACCGAGAGGTTAACCTGCATTTTCTCTTCTCAAATACTAACAGACCTGTGTGTACTTTCATCAATTTTTGTTCTCCCTTCAGATATCCAGAACTTGCACTTCTCCCTTTTTATCTCCACACAAAATAACTCCCTTTATGTTATTGTTTTGCACATAGACGCTTACTCCAGCTGGCTCTGCTGTATGTATTCTTGGTTTGTTCTGCACTTCACATATTATTGGCTAATTTTGGTTCAAAGATCTTTGGATTACTCTCTGTTTTCGAGATTCTTATCTTATTCTATGCATTACAGATATTGGGACAGCTCTGCTTTTACACAATGATGATGAGGAGGAGTAGGAAAGAGATTTCTTTCTGGTCGATGATGATGAGGACCAAATCACCCAAGATTCAAGAAGCTTGACACCATCCAGGACAAAGTAGCCCGCTTGATTGGCATCCTATCCACCACCTTAAACATTCACTCCCTCCACCACCAGCGTACCGTGGCTGCAGTGTGTACCATCTACAAGATGCACTGCAGCAACTCACCAAGGCTTCTTCGGCAGCACCTCCCAAACCCGCGACTTCTACCACCTAGAAGGACAAGGGCAGCAGGCGCATGGGAACACCATCAACTCCAAGTTCCCCTCCAAGTCACACACCATCCTGACTTGGGAATATATCGCTGTTCATTCATCATCGCTGGGTTAAAATCCTGGAACTCCCTCCCTAACAGCACTGTGGGAGCACCTTCACCACAGGGACAGCAGCGGTTCAAGAAGGTGGCTCACCACCACCTTCTCAATGACAATTAGGAATGGGCAATAAATGCTGGCCTTGCCAGCGACGCCCACATCCCAGGAATGAATAAAAAAAAGTAACCGCCAGAATAGTTTTTTTTAAAAAAGCATCTTTAGGCACACAAGGGAATCAGTGTTAAGGAAGACTTGGTTGATCGCGTGCTCTTTGGAATTCACTGTAATTAAATAGAATGGCCTAGAAATTCAGTTAGGGGCGCCCAGCTCGCCTGGGCGCCAGAATTACCGCTGCGCGCGGAGCCACTTGCGCCAGCGGGAAATTCAGTTTCAGCGCCCCAAGTTGAAGCCGGCCGCTAAACAAGGGTTTCGGCGCCCCACTTGGGGCGCTGAAACTGAATATCGGCGTGTAAAGTGCCGCAGCGCCACCCGCTGCGGCACGGCAGCCTGCGGTACTGCAGGCCTTCCTCTAATTTTTAAGGGGGAGGTGCCTGCAACAGCGCGATCCCCGCTCGCGAGTGCCGGCAAATGAGCCCAGCACCAAGGAGAAGTGCCGGGCTCTCTGGAAACAGCCGGCAATGCCGCGGGGGGGGGGGGGGTGTAGGAGGCCGGGGAAGGAGGTGCGGGCAGGCGGCCGCCGAAAAAGCGGCCGGCCACACCTCCACCTTAAATCGCCCCAGTACCGGCACAGGTAGGCCCCGTGTACCGGTCGCTGTTTGCGGCCGGCGCGGGTGAGGCGGCAGCAACCAAATATGGCCAGCGGGGCGATAGCGGGGCGCTGCGCACACCGATGACGTCATCGGTGGCGGCGCAGCGCTAATGGCTAACGCCGCCATTAGCGCCCCGCTAAATATCGCAGTAGGTTTGCACAGTGGCGCAAAAGCCCTCTTTGGGCGCAAACTGGTGGCGCAGGCCACTGAATTTCTAGGCCCATGTGTATTGTCATGGCACTTTGTTATTCATGGGGGGAATAGAGTCATACCAGAAAGAGTACACTTATTTGATGCTGACATCTTCATTCAAGTGATAATTATTTGCATGATCCTATAGGGGCAAAGAGGGCTGATTTGTTGTCATGTCGTAGGATGGGTAGTGAATTGAGGGAATGTCCCTTCATTTGAACAGAGTTTCTATTGACACCACTCTGTCAGCCAATGAGTTGGAGGTGGGGCGGGACTTACGGCAGGACTCACAGCAAACCATCTAATTACAGCAAAGTCTATTTACACAGCAAACAAGGTCTACTCAGCAAACAGAGTCTATTTAAACAGCACACTACAGCAAACTGTCTACAGAGTCCATTTAAATAGAGTCTCTACGAACATCTCCCGATAAAAGGAGGGTGATTTTTCCAGTAAAATACAATGAGTGGAGGATAGTTACATACAAATTATGTGCATAAAATCAATCCCAGTCACTTACAACAGTGCGTGATTGACAGGGGAATTACCCAATTATCTCCATTCTGGTCGGAAATAGGGGTGTCACTATGTGCAGCCTTGTGATGAGATGTACTATGATGACTCTTGCAGTAAATGCTGCTCCAGTCTCCTTTCTTCCATCCTATGCTTCTCTTCCTCCTCTATGATAATGTAATACAATGGTATGCTCTTGGGAATGCCAGACCTGCTTCTGAGAATCCCTCCTGTGGGTAAGAGGTGGGGGTTTATTGGAGGGATCCGAAAATTTGTCGGTGTTCTGACACTGTGAGAAGTAGTGAAAAACAAGTCCAGGCATTGTGCAATGCAGTTCCCAGCTTCAGAATTCACTATTCGAAAATGCTGGACTCTTCACTGTGTCAGAAATTCCTCACTTCCGCCGGTATCAGCTGATCCTGGCAGCTGCTGCACATCATAAATCTCAGTCTAAGTTACCCAGAAGTGTAAAGACAGGAAACTCAGAGCTGCTACGCCCCCATTTTGATACGTGCAAATGAGATCAGTTGGGATTCGGCAAATGGATCACGAGAAGGTTCAAAAAGCACACAGGTACTCGGCAAAAGGGTTTTAATGGCGGAAATGGCTTCTGCCCAATTTTCCTGCCTGAAAAAAAATTCCTGTGCCATTTATGCAGCACCAACGCACTGAAAATAGGAAGGAAATTCACCCTCATTCAATTAGAACATCTCAAAGGCTACACTTCTCCGAAGTAAAACATCCTTAATTTAGAAGTCTATGCTCATAACTAAGAGCACCAAGATATAGTTCATCCTCTTCTACACCTGCTTAAGGATTTTGGAGGTTTTTTTTTAACCAAGTTCCAGTAATTTGTTAAACCTTTTGGGAAAGTTTGACGTTGGATTTAGATGTTGTTTATCTATAGGCTTTGTATGTAATTGCCTTGCATGGAACCATATTTTTTTCTTACTTTTAGGCTGACCATAAACCTTCATCTTCCTTCACCTAGAATGAACTGGACCACTCATTGTCAATCGTCTTGTCAACAAGGATAAATCAAAGACCAGTGCCAGCCACTCACCAGCATCCATCTACCTCTAGCTAAGCTGTAGACTTCTCAAGAAACATTTTCAATGATGCTTCGTGTAGTCACGCTCAACGGGAGGTTAAAATTCAGTGGGGGGCATTTTTTCTTGCTTTTGGGTCAGCCTTGGCCCAGTGGTAGCACTCTCAGCTCTGAGTCTGAAGATCATGGAGTTCAAGCACATCTCCAGATATTTGAATGCCTATTCTAGGCTCACACTACAATGCAGTACTAAGGGAGTGCTGCATTGTTGGAGGTGCTGTCTTTCAGATGAGATTTTAAACCAAGGCTCCGTTAACCCTCCATGGGAGACATAAAAGATCCCATGGCACTACTCGAAGAAGAGCAGGGTAGTTTTCCCAGTGTCCTAGTCAACACTTATCACTCAAGTAACAACACCAAAAATCAGATTATCTGGTCATTTATTTCATTACTATTTGTGGCATCTTGCTGTGTGCAAGTTGGCTGCTGTGTTTCTCTATTACAACAGTGACTGCACTTCAAATGTATTTGATTGGCTTTTTTAAATTCATTTCTTCATGGGATGTGGGCCTCGCTGGCATTTACTGCCCATCCCTAATTGCCCTTGAGAAGGTGGTGGTGAGCCACCTTCTTGAACCGCTGCAGTCTGTGTGGTGAAGGTACTCCCACAGTGCTGTTAGGGAGGGAGTTCCAGGATTTTGACCCAGCGACGATGAAGGATCGGCGATATACTTCCAAGTCAGGATGGTGTGTGACTTGGAGGGGAACTTGGAGGTGGTGGTGTTCCCATGCTGTGAAGCAATTTGGGATGTTCTGGGGTCTTGAAAGGCACTATATAAATGCAAGTTCATCCTTTATTTCTTTTAGAAACATAGGCCTAGAAATTCGGTTGGCTTTGCGCCCAGTTTTCACCCAAAGAGGGCTTTTGCGCCAATAGAGGAGTTCGCGCTGATATTCAGCGCTGCGGTAATGGCGGCGGTAGCCGGTAGCGCTGCGCCGGCACCGATGACGTCATCAGTGTGCGCAGTGCCCCGGTTCCGCCCCGATGCCGGCCCGAATCCCATATTCAGTTGCCGCCGCCTCCTCCGCGGCGGCCGCTACTTACATCTGGAGACCAGGGCCTTACTGCAGCCTTAGTGGGGCGCATAAAGATGGAGGTGCGGCCGGCCGTTTTTTCGGCGGCCGCCTGCCCGCACCTCCTTCCCCGGCCTCCTCCACCACCCCCCCCGCGGCATTGCCGGCTGCTTTCCGCGAGCCCGGCACTTCTCCGTGGTGCCAGGCTCATTTGCCGGCACAATCCAGCGGCGATCTCCCCGTTGCAGGCACCTCCACCTTAAGAGAAGGAGGAGGCCTGCAGTACCGCAGCCTGCCGCACCGCATCGGGTGGCGCAGCGGCGCCTACAGCGCTGAAGTTCAGATTCAGCGCCCCAAGCGGGGGCGGCCACACCCTGGAATAGCGCCCAGTTCCGACTTGGGGCGCAGAAGCCGAATATCTGATGGTCGCTAATGGCTCCCCGCCCAGCGCTAACTTTTGGGCGCAAACCAGCTGGCGGGCCCAAACTGAATTTCTAGGCCATAGAAAAAAAAACATAGAAAAATAGGATCAGGAGTAGGCCATTTGGCCCTTCGAGCCTGTTCAGCCATTCAATATGATCATGGTTGATCCTGTATCTCAATACCATATTCCCCCTCTCTCCCCATAACCCTTGATGCCTTTCGTGTCTAGAAATCTATCTATCTCCTTCTTAAATATATTCAGTGACTTGGCCTCCACTGCCTTCTGTGGTAGAGAATTCCACAGGCGAAGAAATTTCTCCTCATCTCAGTCCGAAATGTCCTACCCCGTATCCTGAGACTGTGACCCCTCGTTCTAGACCCCCCAGCATCCAGTCTGTCTAGCCCTGTCAGAATTTTATACATTTCAATGAGATCATTTTAGCCCCTTGTCACTCCCAACTGGTGCTCCCTCCAGTTGGATTGACATCAATTTTCTCTTCATCCACTTCCCATATATTGAGACAGGATTCCTTACACCCATGCAACATTCTGTTGAACAGCCCAACAAATAAACCTCACTCAACTGAGGTAAGCCAACTAATAGGCTGGAACTCAAAGTTATGATGGCCTGAGAGTTATTCTACCATATGTGACATAAAAGAAACAATGCTTATTTTTTGATCATAGTTGCTGACTTAAATTGTTCATGACTGATTTAGACTGTTATCTTGTTCTGAAAACATCTTTTAGCTCTCTGATCCCCAAATGCCAAATTTCTCTGTTATTGTTGTCCATTATCAAAGTTCACATCACTTGAGAAACAGCTCTTTTTTTTTTATTAAAAAAGAGTTCTTTACATCTGGAAAGCTGCACACGTCTTACAGCATGAATACAAAACAGCTACAGAAAATCCTTAAGGAGATTTTTCCATGTTCTTGCCCCTCCCTTGGATCCCGTTACATTCAAAGCACAAGATCGCAAAGATCAGATGAGGAGACACATTTTGCTCATCCTTCCATAAATATATCAAGGGTTACACTGGTGAAAGGTTTTAGTTCTTAAGAAGAGAATCTCCATCCTTCTTGGAACTAGATTTAATTCTGAGTTCATGGTTATGAAAGGACATTGGACCAATGCATAGCAGCACTTATTTCCCAGGGAGATAACATTCAAACTCAGATTAGCCTGTAAATTGTCAGCTGTGGCTCAGTGTGTAGCATCACTTCTGTGGATGTTTTATTCAGAAAGGAATTTAAGGACAGTATTTTACAACCAATTTTTAAAGTACAATCGATTAATATATGTTACAGGTGACAAATTAAACTTCAGGTTTTGATGTTAAAATGTGGTGGCGGAATGGCTGTGCAGGGCGGTGGAATTGATTTGTATCATACAATGTAATGATCACGATGTTGTAAATGTTCAATAAAGTATAATAAAAAATAAAAAATTAAAGTGTGTAGCATCACTCGCTTCTGAGTCAGAAGGTTGTGGGTTCAAGTCACACTCCAGAGACAAGCACAAAAATCTAGGCTGACACTGCAGTGCTAAGGGAGTTCTGCACTGTCAAAGGTGCTGTCTTTCAGATGAGATGTTAAACCGAGGCCCTCTCTCTCAGTTGGATGTAAAAAATCCCATGGCACTATTTTGAAGAAGAGCAGGGGGAGTTATCCCCGGTGTCCTGGCCAATATTTATCCCTCAACCAACATAACAAAAGCAGATCATCTGGTCATTATCACATTGCTGTTTGTGGGAGCTTGCTTTGTGCAAATTGGCTGCCGTGTTTCCCACATTACAACAGTGACTGCATTTCAAAAGTACTTCATTGGCTGTAAAGCACTTTGAGACATCCGGTGGTCATGAAAGGCGCTATATAAATGCAAGTCTTTCTTTTTTTCTTTTTCAAATCTTGTTAAAAAGGAGATGACATGAAGTATCCTTGATTGTTGATCATGTCTAATCGATCTCTTTATGCCACTGGCATGTAAGTGATGCTATCCGGTCATTATTATCACTTCAATTGTTTTCTCATTAAGGAAAGTGAAGCCAGTTCAGAGAGGAAACACAGGAGGAAGGTTTTCTTTGTTCACTATTTGTAGTGTAATCGTAAACATATTTGTGATACTTGTGTTTACGATTATGTCGTAAATAGTAAACAGTTTTTTTGGGGCTCGGACTTCAGTTTTTTAACCAGCTTCAGGTTTGTTGCTCCCTAGTATCAACCAGTAAGGTAACGTTACTGGACTAGTATCCAGAGGTCTGCATTCATAATCAGGAGAACGTGAGTTCAAATCCCAGCATGGCAGTTTGAGAATTTGAATTCAGCTTTAAAAATAATGGACAAATAAAATTAAAAAGCCGGCATCAGTAAAAGTGATCACAAAGCTGTTGGATTGTGGTAAAAATCCAATTGGTCCACTGATGCCCTTTAGGGAAGGAAACCTGTCCTTAACTGGCCTATATGTGACATTTATGGGAATATTGGTCAGATTTTGCGACGCCTATGGGTGCGTACGAGGTGTGTACGCGCCTGTAGGGGCCGCGCAATTGCCGGTTTCAGGCATGCGAAGCACATGCACTGAAAACAGGTACTTGCGATCGATCAAGAATTCCCTTGACAGATCCTCCGCCGGCCCGGGAAAAGTGCCTCTGCGGGTGGAGAGTTGCGCTTTTTGCATAACTTCCGCCCGCCGAAAGGCCATAGAATTCATACGCCTGGTAAAAGCAGGCAAAAGGTCTGCTTTTCCCAGCTTAAGAGTTTTAAAAAATAGAAAAGTGAAATTTGATAATTCATTTATAAATTTAAAATACTCTTCAAAAAGCTAAGTTTATTTTTAGCCCCATAAAAAGATCATTTTTTTCCCAAAAAATTAAATTATTGTTTAAAATATTTAATTAAATGTCATTTTAATTAATTTTAAATATGTAATTAAAAAAAAAATTATTTAATGTTTCAGTGTGTTTTTAAATGTGATCCCCATCCATACTTTTGACCGTTCTGTGCATACGGACCTGTCAAAAGTCTGAAGGGGGATTCCCTCCTTCCATTGGTTCGCCTGGCCCACATGATCCCAGGGGCGCTTGCGAACCGCCTGCGCCCCATGGATACGTGGGCCTCTGCGCATTTCGAAGAGGAGAGGCCCAGGATCGCAAGCCTCGGTACCTATGGACCCAGCAGGTAAGTTCGTAGATTTTTTCCGATCAGAGGCATCCGCCCGCAGGAAGCCTTCGATCGGTTTATTCAGGGCCCAAGTCTTTCCAAACCCCAATTCATGAGCAAGCCCAATCGCAGGCATACCACTGTTACGATTTATCTGATTGTGCCCTTTTTGTATCCATTCAACCCATCTATGTAACACCAGAGTCTTCCAACAAGCCCTATTGCATTGTTATGAAATGAAAAACTAAACTATGGATCTGAAGATTCAAAAATGACAGATCCAAACCCCTAGATTCATTCAGGTTCTTTAAGTGCATTTGAGTTGAAGGTAAATTAGGAAGACTATTAGAAAAAAAAGCAAGCATTGCACACATAAGGTAAGACAGACTTAAGAAGTCATTTAGCTGAAAAATATTGCAAAAATTACAGGCGATCCTCACAAAAACACGTAACTTGGGGAACCAGCCAGGAACGTTATTATAGGGTGTGTAGTGAGTGTCTGTGAGGAACTGTATCGGATGATGCTTTTCAATGGTGTGACTTGGACTATTTCCAGTAATATAGTGGATATCTTCATTTCTTTTTAAAATATTGGGCTGTGTATGATGCAAACTGAATTTAATTTTATAAACCACACTCACAGATAGAGGTATGTGGCTGCTAGCTATGGAATATCATTAACAGGCCACAAGTAAATATGGGCGCATTAGCAGCCAATGGCAAATCCATGTAATGGGCAGGTTCATATAATATTTATTAAAAAAATGTACGTCACAGACAGTGACCATGTACATCTAATGGCCTCATTAAAACAGGATATTTTTGTAGCTAGAAAGAAACTATTCCAAGTACTAGGCCCTCATACACAGACTGCCCAGTAACAAGCATCATGATGTAAAGCACTGTTGGAACCCACATATTCTTTTCATCATCTAATGTAGAGCTGTGGATCATAATTTTTATGAAGGGGAAAAGCCCATCTCTTTATTATCGATCAACCCCAGCTGCCTACCTTCTCAGCATATCCCTCTGTCCAAAAATGCATCCAACTCTATCTTGGTCCCATTTATATTATCGGTTTCAATGGCCTTCTCTGGTAACTTATTCCATAACTCGATTACTCTTTGGATAGAAAGGTTCCACCTGATTTCCCTTCATACTCCTAACTTTCTCATTTTAAAATTTGCATCCTCTGATATTTGAACCGTTCACTACCGTGAAACAATTTACCGAGCTTCGTTTTGTCAACTCTCTTCAGTGTCTTCAATACTTCATTTACCTCAAGGACTCCTTTCTTCCATTGATAGTAACAACAACTTGCAGTTACATAGCATCTTTAATGTAGAAACCGTGTCAAAGTGCACCACAGAGGAGGGATTAAAAATGAGATAATAGGATGGACAGTTAAAAGGTTAATTTTGCTCTAAGGATGTAAACAATAAGCAATTCATTAATAATAAAAACAGAAAATTCTGGAACTACTCAGCAAGTCAGGCAGCATCTGTGGAGAGAGAAACAGAGTTAACGTTTCAGGTTGATGACCCTTCGTCAGAACTCATTAGTCTATCTTGGCAATAGACAAGACAGACACATCACACCCATTGTGTTGGAAAGTCCCTGATCTCGGTCCCAGGTGTTTGACTGGAGCTATGTGACACAGACCATCCCTCCCACCCTCTCTCTTCCTCACTTCATCCCAGCCACTTTCATGATAGGAACAGAGACACATGCAGTCGGGTCCAGTAAAGGTCAACCGTAGGAGTTTAGCATGCAAGAGGGTAGTTAAGATTTATTTTGTTTAAATGAAGCAAGATGATCAAATGATGTGGGGAAGTGTAGTGTGTTCATTATTTTGTATTATTGCATGAAGTTGTACTCATTGAATTAAGTAAGTCTGATCATACTTGTTGCCCTACGTGTTAACTTGCAGTGAAATAAAGCTAGCTTATAAATTGGTATCTGGCCTTTTCTTACCAAGCATTTCCTCGGTCTGTCTTTGAGAAGTTTGGAGAGGCACATGGCCAGACATGCGAAAGTTACAAATATCTGGTTCAGATCACATGGAGGTACTATTGTCACACCTGTAGGTTACGCTTTCATATAATTAGACATTGGGCAGTACGGGACAGACCTAAATGTAAGACACTCAGAACACTTATGAGAGTGAATAGCACCATTGTGCCTGAAAGCATATCTAAGGCAAAACCCTAAACTTGTAACAACAATGTTGGCAAGCATGGAGACAGTGAAGAGTAGTTGAATGGTCAGGGGTTGATTTAGCAACTTTATAGAGAGAAAGAAATGGGTCTCATGGAACAGATAATCCTGGTAAGGGCAGAGGGACAGAATAACAGGGACCGGAAGAGAACTTAACATCAGAGACAACTGCATGAACGAACTCAATCTTAGAGGCTAAGAAATTCTTGAGCGCTTCACATTTGGCATTGGATACGAGGGTGGAGGGGGTGAGGGAAAAAGTTTTGAGGATAAGGTACACCATGGAGAAAAGGAACCATGGGTTGTTCCTGCTTTCCAATATGATCCTGGAGTAGCTGTAGCTGAGGAGAGTGAAGCACGGCTGTATTTAGCATGGTCAAGCCAGATCTGGCAATAAATGGTATGCAAAATGCACTCAAGTTTGCAGCCCTCGTATCTAATAGCAAAAGTGGGGACTCTACTGGTGGAATGGCAGTGATGGGAGATGCAATGAGGTAACTGAAGGCAGAGGTGATGGAACAATTGAGGAGGTCAAAAATACTGTGACAGGTGAAGGGCCAAATGAAGGGCAGTTAAAAGTTTGAAAGTGAATTAGTGAGGTAACTGGGGCTGAATAGCACCTCCAACACTCTCATCCTCTGCTTCCATTGTAGGTACAAATCATCAAGGATGAGCAGTGAGTTAGTGGAGAAACAGGTGGAGATCGTAGTGGGAATGTCAGCGTGGGGCTAGGGAGTGGTGCATGATGAGAATTCTAAGTGAGAGGCAGGAGGGATGAAGAGGGTGAGATGGTCAAAGAAGGAGAAGGTGCCAGCAAAGTAGGGGTAAGCGGCCAAGTCGCGATTTGGCAATAAGAGCCATGCACCACTGCAATGATTTGCTTGGAACACAAGATTGTATTGTATAGTCAGGCAGGAATTGGTTTGGTGAGAGAGAAGGAATTGCCAGCTGTAAACCAGGCTTCTGTCAGTATCAGAAGATAAATAGATTCACACAAGTCGAGGTCATGGATGGCGTGGGCCTTGTTCATGAGGAAGCAAACATTCTGAAGGGTGGCATGGAGTGAGATGGTGACTGATGGGTCACTAGCAGAGTTGAGAAGCAGGAGATGGGGTAAGACAGATGGGGAGGAGGTTATAGAGGTTAACCCTCAAGAAGAAAGCTGGGGAAGATAGTTAACAAGGGGCGGATTTTCCCCCAGGACCAATGGAATGTGCCAGCTGGCTGCCAGTTAATCCTGATGGGAGATCCAGTCGATTTAGAGGCATCGGGCCGGTGGGTTGCTGCCCAAATATGTGCGCCCCAGGGCTCCAGGTCATGGCAATGTCAGGCACAGCCCAACCGACATCCGGGATGGTGCACGGCAGGTTCCTGGGGTGGGGGGCGGTGGTGGGGGGAGATGGGCCCAATCTGCAGAGATGGCAGAGCTGGAGTGGCAGCAGCCCAGCATTCCATGTCCTTGGCTCTTTGCACGTCGTTCAGCCACTTTCTACAGCCATCGCCAACTTGTTTGATCTTTGAGGCACCAATAGCACTTTTGCTAACTCCTAACCATCATGTTCACTGGATTTAAAGGCCTGCCTCCTGACCTTAAATCTGGCTCCACACTTTTTAAATTGCATTCGGCATGCAACTCCACCTCTGTTTTTCCAAAATGTAGTGTGTTTTTTATCGGCCATCTTACAGAAGTTATACTCAGACTTATATTAGAGTCCTGGGCCAATATTTATCCCTCAACCTACATCACCAAAAAATTATCTGGCCATTATCTCATTGCTGCTTGTGGGATCTTGCTGTGCACAAATCAGCTGCTGCGTTTCCTCCATTACAACAGTGACTACGCTTCAAAAAGTTCTTCACTGGCTGTAAAGCGCTTTGAGAAGCTGTCAAACACTGACATTCTCTGTTGTTTGGTGAATCGTTGTATTCAAGACTCAGTGTCCCCCGGCCGGATCCAGGGAGCAGAAAGCAGATGAGCTGTTGCATCGGAGAATGCAGCAGCCATTCTGTCATCTCTGCCGTGAAGATGCCGGAGCCTCCGGATCCCCAATGATTGAAGCCTGCAGGAAGAAACAAAGGTAAGTAAACTTTTTCTAACAGTTTTCAGTCACCTCACATACTTACCTCTCCACACTTGCACCCATCACCTCCACAGCGCACTTTTCGAATCCTCTGACCCTCGCCGACCCATTGCTTGCCTCGCTGACCCTGGCGGGGTTTCCCGACGTCGGGAAGCCCGCACTTGTGTTGGAAAAATGGGGATAATCCTCTTAACTACCTGTTAACAGGCAGTTAAGTGGCTGTAATCCCCTTCCCGCCTCGAGGAGACGGGTCCCGGCGCGATTCGAGGACTCGCCTCCTGGGAAGATGGCACGGAGGCGGGTTGGGGGCGGGTTCGGTACCCGCTCCCAGTTTCTGCCATTTTCCCGGCAGTCCCGCCTCCATACCCGCTTCCCCAGGGCTGGCAAAATCGCCCCCTCGGTGTGGGCACGAGTCTGCAGACAAGTGACGGAGCAGCCCAGCGTCCGACCCCGTTTGGTAGCTGCTGAGGTTGATGTGGTGCTACCAAAGGTGTTTGTGAAAGGGGCCGCCCTCTGCGCCACTCAATAGCGCCATCCCCATAGGTCAGCACTGTGGCCTACCTGCAAGGTTCAGGCCAGAGCTGACTATTACTCTCCCTGCATAGTCTCACCCACTGGCCCCATGCAAATTAGGTGGCCTCCAGCACGGACCCCGGAAAGTCCAGCTGGAGGGTGCTGTTGGAACAGTGTCCTGGGAGATTTCGCCACTTGGCACCCAGCACACCTGCCAACCGTTCCCTTATATTCCCAACCCCCCACCTTTTAAATCCAATAATGAAGCTCTCAATTGCTTTAGATGGGAACTTACAAAGCCCGCCCAAGGCCCAGCTGATGAAACTTATCGCTGTTTGATCTCATGGTTCAGCAAGCCTTGTCTGTGCCCAAAATAGGTGCAGACATAGCATGTCAGACGCAAACGTCAGTTCCAATAACATTTATTACAATATACATTTTGAAACTGTGCTCCCTGGATCCGGCCGGGGGACACTGTGCGACTGCGAGATGGTGTACGAAGTCTTCAAAGCTCGCTCTATCTGTCATCAAATTTCTGTATTTTTTAACGTATTGGCATGTTATTTCCACTGCTATATAATGATAATAAGAAAAGTTTTCTACAATGATCGTACTGCTTTCCTTTGGGTGACTGATACTCTTTCAGATGTTAGGATCGAGTCCTCAGCAGTGTGTCAGTATTTGGGGGGGTTTCCTGGGAGTAGTGTCAATATTTGGAGGGTGTTCCCAGGACTAGAGAGAGTTCCTGAGAGAGTGTCTCAATTTGGCGGAGGTTCTTGGGAGTGTGTCGATAATTGCAGAGAGTTCCTGGGAGTGTGTCAGTATTTGGAGGGAGTTCCCAGGAGTATTTCAATTCTGTACATGGGGTGCCAGGGAATGTGACTTTGGCCGGAATTTTCATCGAGGAGGCGGGTTGGGGGGCGGGGAACGGTTCCGAGGCGGGCGGGAAACCCTGGAGGCTGGATTTCCCGCAGGCCCTGCTGAATGTGAGGCCTTAGTTTTCAGCCCGCAGCCAGTCAGCTTGAGAGGCTGGCTGGCTGCGGGCGGGTAGGCCTCAATTGCAAGGGGTCAGTCTGGGGGAGGGATTGCGGGGGGTGGGGTCGGGATCAGCAGGAGGAGGGTTGGGGTTCAGGGGGAGGGGGGTCGGGGATCGGGGGGGGCGGGGATCAGGGAAGAGGAGTCGGGATTGAGGGAGGGGGTCAGGATCGGGGGGAGAGGGATTGGGGGAGGGGGGCAGGGATCGGGGGCAGGAGGTCGGGGATCGGGGGGAGGGGGAGCGGGATCCGGGGAGGGGGGGTCGATATCGAGAGAGGGGAGTCAGGATTGGGAGAGGAGGGTCGGGACCGGGGGGTCGGGGATCAGCGGGAGGAGATCGGGGAGAGGGGAGAGGGGGGGTCAGGATCGAGGGGAGGAGGTTGGGGATTGGGGGAGGGGTCGGGGATCGGGGGGAGGGGTTCGGGGATCGTGGGGAGGAGGTCGGGGATCGGGAGGAGGGGGGTCGGGGATCGGGGGTAGTAGGTCGGAGATCATGGATCGGGGGTAGTAGGTCAGGGATTGGGGGAGGGGGCTCGGGGATCAGGGGGAGGGGTGTCGGGGATCAGGGGGAGGGGGGAGGGGATCGGTGGGAGGTGGGTCATGGATCGGGGGAGGGGGGTCAGGGATCGGGGAGGGTGGTCGGGGATTGGGGTTAGTAGGTCGGGGATCGGGGGGAGGGGGGAGGGGATCAGGGAGAGGGGAGTCGGGGATCGGCGGGAGAGGCCGGGGATCGGGGGGCGAGGGGTCGGGGGTCGGGGGGCCGGGATCGGCGGGAGGGGGTTCGGGGATTGGCGGGAGAGTGGTGTTGCAGGATCGGAATGGGATCGGCAGGCGAATGGGGGTGTTCGGGGATCATGGGGGGGGGCGGGAGGATGGTCAGGGATCGGGTAGGGGAGCGGAGGATTGGCAGGGGGCCTGGAGGATCCACCAGAGGAGCGTGACCGGCCTCAACCATCATCATTGCGGGTGGGGGCCGGGAGAGACCTGGGGGGGGGCGTGGTGGGGGCATGAGATCTGGGAATGCGATCGGAGGCCTCATGGGGGAGTCTCCGATCGCGGGATGGGTTGGGCAGGGGCCCTGGATCCAGGAGGTCGGTATAAAGCCACATATTTCATGGATACAGCAGTCCCCTCCTAGGTGTAACTGCCGGGTTTTGTGAATTGTGTGAAACCTGTCCACAGGCAGTTAAATCGAAAATGGAGGTGAAAATAGCAGCTTCCAGCCTCATTACAACATTTAAATTGAGGTAACGCCCCCTGGGAGCGGGTTGGTCGCCTGTCCCACCTCAGGCAAAACCAGAAGTGGGCGGGTTGGAGGCGGGATCAGGTCGGGATCCACATTTTTGACAATTTAACTGCCCCCACGCTCCAAAACCACCCATTTTTTTGTGGGAAAATTCCATACTTTGTTTGCAGAAGGTGTCCAGGAGTACAACAATATTAGCAGTGCCTCCTCCACGCAGAGAAAAGCTTGAAATCCATTATTGCATTCTATAGCATTTGATGGCAACCATACAAATTATCAACGGCTTGGCCACTAAGAAAATGCTAAAGATAAAAAAAAGTAATTCGCAGCAATGATCAGCAGGATATTCTCCAATGCAATGCTCCATCTCACCCTCAGTAAGCTCCCCGCTGGAGTGGAGCTAATTTACAGAACAAACGGGAAACTGTTCAACCTCTGTCATCTCCAGTCCAGATCCAAGGTTGTCCCATCCTCTGTCATCGAATTACAGTATGCAGACGATGCTTGCGTCTGCGCACACTCAGAGGTCGAACTCCAAACCATCGTCAACACCTTCACTAAAGCATATGAGAGCATGGGCCTTACACTAAACATCCGTAAGACAAAGGTCCTCTACCAACCTGCCCCCGTCACACAGTACTGCCCCCCCCGATTATCAAAATCCACGATGAGCCCTTGGACAAGGTGGACCGCTTTCCATACCTCGGGAGCCTACTGTCAACAAGGGCAGACGTCGATGACGAAGTCCAACACCGCCTTCAGTGTGCCAGTGCAGCTTTCAGTCGCCTGTGGAAGAGAGTGTTTGAAGACCAGGACCTCAAACCCGGCACCAAGCTCATGGTCTACAGAGCAGTAGTGATACCCGCCCTCCTGTATGCTTGAGAGACATGGACCATGTACAGCAGGCACCTCAAAGCACTGGAGATGCACCACCAATGTTGCCTCAGCAAGATCCTGCAAATCCATTGGCAGGATAGGTGCACCAATGTCAGTGTCCTCGCTCAGGCCAACATCCCCAGCATCGAAGCTTTGACCATGCTCGATCAGCTCCGATGGACGGGTCACATTGGGCCAGAAATTCGTGACCAAATGCGTGAGTACGGTCGGGGTACTCACGCATCTGGCCGTTGGAAATGCCGGCGTTCAGCATGCACAGCGCATGCGGGGAACGCCGGCATTTCCAGTCCTCGGAACGAAGGGGTTCATAGGCACAGTGCGTGCGACTGCACAGGCAGCGCTTGCGCAGTGAACTTCGTAGATTTCATTCATGGATTCAGTGAGGGTAAGTCCTTACAAGTTACACTTGAAAAAAGCAGGTGTAAAGTTGTTCCAAGGCTGCGGAGGAAGATATATTTTATCGTGGAGCTTCTGAAAGGCAATATTTTTGTTTGGGAAAGGGAGGGAAGTTATTTTAAGAAATTTTAAGTAAGTTTTAAAGTTTAAATTTTTTTTTTTAAACGGGTTTTCAGAACGGTAGGTAGAAGGAGCAATTGTGGCCGTGTGAATGGAATGTGAAAATGAGTGTTCTAAAATGAGTAATGTAACATTTCCAGCACTTTTAAGAAAGAAACTTTTCATCAGTAATAAGTAATTATGTATGTATGTCCGCATATATTCCTTTACGTATATGTATGTATGTTTTATATTCCTTTACTTATGTGTATGAATGTATGTTTTTAATTATGATTTTCCAATAAGTTACTTTCTCTGAAAGTCATAATTAAATAATACATTCATACACATAAGTAAAGGAATATATACATAACACGCAAAGGAATATATACGGACATACATACTTTCAGAAGCTCCACGATAAGAAATATCTTCCTCCGCAGCCTCTGGAGCAACTGTACCCATGCTTTTTTCATGTGTAAGTTGTAAGGACTTGACCTCACTGAAAGCATGAATGAAAGCGGCGAATTTTACTGCGCACGCGTTCTGCCTCTGAACCCCTTCGTTCAGAGGACAGGAAATGCCGGTTTTCCCCGCATGCGCTGTGCATGCTGAAAACCGGCATTTCCTCCGGCCAGACGCGTAAGTACCCCGACCGTACTCGCGCATTTGGAAGGGAATTACTGGGCCAACATTTTACATGTCAATAAAATGAAAAATTTAACAATTGCACGATTTGCCCCCTCGCATCTGCGACTGAGGGTCCAAGGAGGTGCATTGCGCAAGAGGTCATCGTTGTACATATCCTCACACTGTTCCCTTTCGGGAACTGTATGAAGTGGTGGAAGGATTTATGGCCGTGATTAACGCTCATTCCGTGACCGTAACCATCTTTGAACCAGCCATTAGGGTGTTTAGTCCTATGGCGTGAGGGTTTTACGGGCTCCCACAACCCATCTGAGGGGGGGGGGCCACCCACACCCACGGACGCAAGTATCCCGCTGGATGTCCACCCAGAATTTATAGTTGGAGCTCCGACTCCACTTGCCGGGACTGTCTGGAGTGGGGTTTGAAACCCTACTCCTTCTGGCCCAGCGGCGGGGATGCTTACTGCTACGCAAAAGGCCCACTCCGCACAAAAGGTGACACCCATACGTTTCCTGCGCCTTTTCCCTCCCCGTGACTGGAGCCCTATGCTGCCACTTGAAAGACCAAGCTATCATCTGCCCTTTTTGCGGCGCCTTTGACTTCTCATTACCAATGATGAGCAGGCGCTGCGTCTCCACCTCCTTGAGGAGATTGCTGAGGTCATCATCAGTTCAATTGTGAGTTCTTTTAATGCCGTGAATTGTGCTCATTCCAGCCATTTCACGTTGCTAATCGGATTGGGCCTTTGGCATAGCGGTAGGATCCCCGCCGCTGGGCCAGATCAGGGTAGGGTTTCAAACCCCGCTCCAGACAGTCCCGGCAAGTGGAGTCGGAGCTCCGGCTCTAAATTCTGGGTTGACATCCAGTGGGATATTTGCATCCGTGGGTGTGGGTGGCCCCCCCTCCTTGTATAGCTTGTGGGAGCCCGTAAAACCCTCTCGCCATAGGACTAACCGCCCTAATGGCTGGCTCAAAGATGGTTACGGTCACGGAATGAGCGTTAATCATGGCCATAAATCCTTCCACCACTTCATACAGTTCCCCAAAGGGAACAGTGTGAAGACACGTATGACGACAACATTGCTAAATAAATAAATGGAATTTAAAAAATTCTTTTAGGGCTTTTAAAAGTCTTTAAATTGCTTTAATTCTGTTTAAAACTACTTCAGATTCTTCAAAATAATGTAAACATTTTTAAAAGTTTATAAAAGTTACCAAAATCTTCAAAAAACTTCCAAAAACCTATTTAAACTGCTGCTTTGCATGTAAAAATGCTTAGCAGCTTGGCAGAAACATTGGGGGCGTGTCCTGTGAAACTGAGACCTCAAGGGGCGTGTCTCAGTTGCACAGCGCGCTACAGGCTTCGCGCTGGCTGCACTCCTGGGCGGCGTGACGTCATACGCTGCCCGGGATTCTTCTTTTTGAAACACGAATTCCAGGCGTCCCTGGAGGTGATCGGCAGGCGCGTCGGGTAAGTGCAAATCGGGACCTTGCACGCGCGGCAAGCCCCGTTCACGAATTTCTGGCCCATTGTCCGCATGCCCGATACGAGACTCCCAAAGCAAGCGCTCTACTCGGAGCTCTGACACGGCAAGAGAGCCCCAGGTGGGCAGAGGAAACGCTTCAAGAACACCCTCAAAGCCTCCTTGAAAAAGTACAACATCCCCACCGACACCTGGGAATCCCTGGCCCAAGACCACACAAAGTGGAGGAGAAGCATTCGGGAAGGCGCGGAACACCTCGAGTCTCTTCGCCAGGAGCAATCGGAAGCCAAGCGCAAGCAGCGCAAGGAGCGCACGTCAACCCAAGCACCCCACCCACCCGCCCCTTCAACCACCCTCTGCCCCACCTGTGACACAGGCTGTAGATCCCCCATTGGACTCATCAGTCACCTGAGAACTCATTTTTAATGTGGAAGCAAGTCATCCTCGGTTCCGAGGGACTGCCTAAGAAGAAGATTATTTAAAAATCAGCTCCTGTCTTACATGATGACAGTACAGTGCTCAGAATCTATCTCACTCTTATTTTGACAATGTAGTTTGCAAGTTGTCTTCATCTCGCTGGCTGGTACAGAAAGTACAAATATTGCAATACAACACAAGTAAATTCATATTAAGTTGCAGTCCCATAATGTGAGTGCAAACAAACTTTGCAAAAACCCATGTGTTGTGTCGGTACCTTTCTACCTAGACACAATTTAGGACTCAGAATTCAGAGATTCAAACTTAACAGAGAACACCCAACCATTTATCTCCTGTGACAGCGCCACCACAGGTGGGAGGAGAACACACAATAGAACACACAATGCATAACATTTCCTCCCCTCTTAAATGGAAGGTCCACATTATTCCTCAACAGGTAAGTTACTTTCAATGCACTCAACGAACCTAGGGTAGAGGTAGACTGCCTCAAACCCTGACTTTACCCTGGGGTTTATTCTGCCCCAGTCTTGTGGGTAAGTCACTAAGCCTACAGATCTAAGCGTCTTGGAGGCCGCCGCTCTCTGACAGTATACCGGCGGTCATCGCTGGCTTCCACAGCAGTAGGCATTGACACAGGCCTGGATGGAGAAGGTGCCTGTGTCAGTCGAAAGTCAGGAGTTTGCACAGGTGGAACAGTCTCTTTGACTTCCTGTGTTGGAGAAGAGCACTGTGGCAAAGGATGCTGGTTTGCGGTATCATCCGGAAACAGTTCAGGCCAACCAGCCGTTGGAGCCTCTGTGGCTGTCTCTGCTCCTAGCAACAGTTGATCTGTGCGTCTTCTCCAGACGACGTCCTCAGCAGTCTCAACCGTGTAAGGCACAGGGCCCGTCTGCGCGATCACCGTAGCAGGAACTCATTTCGGCCCAGTGTTGTAGTTTTGAGCTAGGACGTGCTCTCCAGGGTGAAACCGTCTCTCCTTGGCTCTTTTCTCTCTCTTTTCAACTTGAGCTTGTTGTTGACAATGGACAACCTGTTCTGCCCTTGGAGGTTTGAGTAAGTCAAAACTTGTCCGCAACTGCCTCTTCATCATGAGCGAAGCGGGGGAAGTTTTGGTTGTGGCATGCGGCTCGTTCCTGTAGGACAACAGGAAGCTGTTCAGATGTTGGTGGATTGAGCCCTGACCTTGCGATGCCTTCAAGGCGTGCTTCAAAGTTTGCACAAACCTTTCTGCCTGGCCATTAGTAGAGGGATGATAGGGCGCAGACCTGATGTGTTGGACACCATTCACATGCAGGAAGTTTGCAAACTCCTGTGATACAAATTGTGGACCGTTGTCACTTACGAGTTGTTCTGGTGAGCCATAATGGCTGAACGTCTCACCAAATTTCTCAACTGTTTTCTCTGCCGTGGTAGACCTCATCACAGCGACCTCCGGCCACTTGCTACGAGCGTCCACAACCACCATAAACATCTTCTCTTCGAAAGGACCAGCGAAGTCCACATGTACTCGCTGCCACACTTCTGCAGGCCAATCCCAGGGGTGTAGGGTTGCCAGCTGTGGAACATTCTGGACCCTTTGACATGGGGAACATGTTTTGGCTTTCTCCTCAATATTCCCATCGAGACCTGGCCACCAGAAGTAGCTCCTTGCCATTTCCTTCATCCGAACCATCCCACTGTGGCCTGTATGAAGTTGTTGCAGTATAGGTTCCCTCAGAGGTGGCGGAATGATGACACGGCATCCCCAAAGAAGACAACCTGCCTGGACGGAGAGCTCATTTCTTTTTGAAACGTAAGGTTTCAAACTAGGAGAATCTCCTATAGCTCTCCCTCGAATGACATCGTCCATTACCTCAGACAGGACTGGATCGTTGCGGGTGTACCTTCGCACCTGAACTGCCGTGACAGGTGCTCCCTCCACTTGTCTAAAGTAGAAGATGTCTATCTGATGAGGCTCTGGGGGAGTAACAGGCAAGGGTAGCCTCGAGAGACCGTCTGTGTTGCCGTGCAAGTCTGATTTGCGATATTTGATGTCGTATGTGTGTCCTGACAACAGTAAAGCCCACCTTTGCATCCTGCTTGCAGCGAGAGACGGAATTCCGGTGTGGTGCCCGAAGATTGAAGTCAATGGACGGTGGTCCGTCAGGAGTGTGAACCTTCTCCCAAACAGGTACTGATGAAATTTTCGAATTCCAAAAACGATTCCCAAGGCCTCGCGCTCGATCTGCGCATAGTTACTCTCGGCCTTGTTCAAGGTGCGTGATGCGAAGGCGATAGGTTTCTCTTCACCCGAAGGCATGACTGCTCCCACGCCATATGGTGATGCATCACATGCTAGCTGCACGGGTAGCTTTGGGTCGAAGTGTGTCAGGACCTCCGATTTCAGCAATGCTTTCTTTGCTTGCGCAAGAGCTTTGTTGCACAGTTCAGTCCATTTCCATGTTTTGGCTTGACATAGCAACTGATGTAACAGCTTCAGCAATGTTGCTAAGTCTGGAATAAACTTCCCATAGTAGTTAAGTAGCCCCAGAAATGAACGTAACTGGCTCACATTCTGGGGTGCTGGGGCCTCCACGTTCACCTTGACCTTTGACAGCGCCTTATGCAGGCCAGTAGCGTCAATCACATGCCCCAGGTACTCAACTGAAGACTGAAAGAATTCACATTTGTCTTTACGAACTCTGAGTCCGTACTCTTTCAGTCGTTGTAGTGTCGCATCCAAGTTCAGAAGATGATCCTCCTCATTTGTCCCAGTGACAAGGATGTCGTCCAGGTAGCACTGGACTCCTGGCAGTCCACTCAAAATCTGACCCATTGCCCTTTGGAATAGAGCATGGGCCGACGTAATTCCAAACGGAAGGCGGCAGTACCTGTATAGCCCCTTGTGTGTCACAATTGTCAGCAGCTCCTTTGATTTGTCATCGACATGCATTTGTAGATAAGCCTGGCACAAGTCTATTTTGCTGAACTTTTGCCCTCCGGCCAGGCCCGTAAAAAGATCCTCAATGAGGGGAAGAGGGTACTGCTCCGCAGACAGCACCGGGTTAATAGTCACTTTAAAATCCCCGCAGATTCAAACAGATCCATCCTTTTTCAGGACAGGAACAATGGGTGTGGCCCATTTGCTCACACTCATAGGCTCCAGGACTCCATTCTCGACTAAGGCCTCCAAGTTAGCCTCAACTTTTGGCCTAATTGCATAGGGTACAGGTCGGGCTTTGTGAAACTTCGGCTTGCTGTCAGGTTTAATGTCCAGTCTCACGCTGATCTTTTTCATGCTCCCAAGTTCCCCATTGAAGAGTTCTGCATGTTTGTTTAACACTGCAGTCAGACCTGACTCCCCTTTTGACAACATGCGGACTGCAGGCCAGTCCAGCGTGATTTTCTCTAGCCACGCACGTCCCAGTAGCGATGGGTAATTTCCCTTTACCACATATAGTGGCAGTTTTGCAGTCTGTCCGTTTAATTTAACTGTCACCTCAATGACGCCTCTCATGGCCACAGGTTTGCCGGTATACGTCTTTAGCACAATGTTTGTTGGCTGAAGGGTAAGATGCTTTAGCATTTTGTTGTAGACAGTGTCTGAAACAAGGGACACAGCCGCGCCTGTGTCCACCTCCATCCGCACTGATTGTCCCTCCACCAGTGGTGACACCCAGTAGCCATTTGAATCACCTGCAACCGTCAGTATGTGCACCTCTTCCTCCTCAGAGGTGTCGCTCCCCTCTGTTTTGCTTGCTCCATCATACTGCACTGAATGAACACTCTTTTTCCTCTCTTGTCCAAATACAGACATTTTGCTTCCATGCTTCCCAGCTCTGTCTGTTCTTTTTTTACCTCTACAGGCGCATTCAATGTGACCCTTTTTACCACAATTTCGGCATTCCAGCTCCGTACACCAGCAGTCATTAGCGTGATGGCCCGTTTTCCCACAACGGTAACATGTGCCGTTCCACACACCTTTAGGCTCAGACGACACCTTGTGAACTCTCCCTGTTGAACTCAACTGGTGAGCCTCCTTTTCTGCCATCTCCATGGAGACACTAACTTCAATGGCCTTTTCAAGAGTAAGGTTGTCCTCAGTAAGAAGGCGCTTCTGTGTGGCTGCATTTTGCAGACCACACACAAGTCTGTCTCTAATGGTGTCATTCAGCACCACCTTGAACTGGCAGTGTTCCGACAACCTTTTTAAAGCAGCAATAAACATCATCACTGATTCCCCCTCCTCTTGATTCCGTTTGTGAAATCTAAATCTCTCAGCAATAACCAGAGGTTTTGGTGAAAAATGTGCTCCAAGAATTTCCACTAGTTGCTTATGTGTTTTAGTTCCTGGCTTATCTGGCTGCACGAGGCTGTGAAGTAAATTGAATGTCTTCGGCCCGATTACACTCAAAAAGGTAGGCACGACCTTTTCATTTGCCACTGCATTCGCCAATACAAAATAGTCAAAACGTTCTGTATATGCGCTCCATTGCTCCACATTTTCATCAAAATCACTGATGTTTCCTAATATAGTAGCCATCTCACGTTTCAAATTAAATTTTCTGTTTACTCACTGCACCCGTAACATACGCAGATTCATCCGCTCCTCGTTGCCACTTGTTGTGTCGGTACCTTTCTACCTAGACACAATTTAGGACTCAGAACTCAGAGATTCAAACATGAAGTGCTTTATTGGAAGGAAAGGAAGTTCTGGAAAGTTCCGAACAAAGAGAGCTAAACTTAACAGAGAACACCCAACCATTCATCTCCTGTGACAGCGCCACCACAGGTGGGAGGAGAACACACAATAGAACACACAATACATAACACCATGAGTTTTCAGTTGCTCCCGAGGATGAAACTCTTGGTACGTTCCTCTGTGAATTTTATCCTAATTACCTGCCATGAATCACGGATCAGAAGCATTACCAGAAGATTCACTAGATTGATTCCTGGGATGAGAGGGTTGTCCTATGAGGGTTAGGGTATGAAACATATAAGATTCGGTGGGGGGGGGTGGTGGGGTTGACGGGGTAGATGCTGAGAGGCTGTTTCCCCTGGCTGGCGAGTCTAGACCTAGGGGGGCATAGTCTCAGGATAAGGTGTCGGCCATTTAGGACTGAGATGAGACGAAATTTCCTCATTCAGAGGGTTGTGAATCTTTGGAATTCTCTACCCCAGAGGGCTGTGGAGGCTCAGTCATTGAGTATATTCAAGGCTGAGATCGATAGATTTTTGGACTCTAAGGAAATCAAGGGATATGGGGATAGGGCGGGAAAGTGGAGTTGCGGTCGAAGATCAGCCATGATTTTGTTGAATGGTGGAGCAGGCTCAAAGGGCCGTATCGCCTACTCCAGCTTCTATTCCTTATGTTCTTATGTTCTTATTAGGAGAGGTAACTCACTAACCCTAAAATAACAAATAAGCTCCAGCAAAACTTCTTTCACACACTGCGGAATAATATTGTCTTTCCCGATATGCAATCAGTACTACAATTAATGACAAAGATTCAACATTAGTATAAGTGAAAGCAATATTGTTTAGGCAGCAAACAAATCTATTTGTACTTTGCCTCCTGTAGTGTGCTGTATCTACTTTGTCTCAACTATTCTGTTAATCTGTTGAGTCTACTTTGTCCTTTAGCTGTATCTTCTTTCTTAAATGTACCACATCTCCTGTGCAGTGTTATCTGTACTTTATCTGCTCTGTTGTGTACTATAATCTGTGTTCTATATGCAATACCGTCTACAATATATCTGTGTTGCACACCTACTGCCTTCCGTACTGTGTTGTGTCTTTTTCCTAATTACTGTGTCTCCTTTGCTACATTGTGTCTGGGTTGTATCTACTGTCTCTTGTGTTTTACCAACTCTGACTCCAGTGCTGCATTCTTTCCACTCGGTTTCCTGTGTATTGCACCTGTGTTGTATCTACTCTGCCTCCTGTACGGTCTTGTTTCTACTCTGTTACACCTCACTGTACCCGTGTTGTATCTTCTCTCTGTTTTCTGTCATGGTATGTTTGTGTTGTATCTACACGGCCCAGGGGCGGCCTGGCTTCTCCGGAAGTGTAAAGTCTGTGGGTTGTACTGTTAATAACGACACAGACTTCAGGAGTAACAAACAAACAGGTCTTTACTATTCGAAGGTCAGGGCGAATCTGCCCCAGCAATCCTGCCACAACACTTATATACTGGTGTGGTCACTGTCGGTATTACAGTATACAGAAGCCAAACAAGTAGTGCCACACCTAAAGTAGTTCTCTTAAAGGTGAACGGTTACATACAATAGTTTCCTTAAAGGTAGACGGGTACATACACTACAATCCTCCCTTTTTAGCTTATTACTTACAGAGTCCCATTAACATACATATCTTCAACTTCATATAAAACACTTTACAGATATAATCTCGGTGGGAAACAGTTCACAAAGTCAGTCTCTGCGGGAACAGTTCACAGATTCAGTCTCCGATCTTGACTTGGTCCGAACATCTCTTTGGTGTAGCCGGTTCACATGGATAGTGTGACTCCTCCATAGCCTTTTCCTTGACGTAACAGCTTGAACTTTCGTCCTGTTGAACCGGCAGTGCCGACTTTTATAACCAACTGGCTGTCTTGATAATTTCCCACTTTTCAACTAATTTAGCTCCTTTCGTAGGTCCCCTCCTGAGCTGGTAGAAGTGATAATATTTTAGATAGTTATTGTCTTCTGCCTCTTCTTTTTCTTTTCTGCCTTTTTGAGACTCTCGGGGCTCCTTTCTCGGCTGCCAGCTGTAGCGCCACCAACTCTCTATGTTCCTTAGACCTTAAGTGTTTCATCCTGATTTCAGCACTTTGGGAGTTTTCCTCACAAACTGGGCAGACCAGATCCTCGTAATATTCAGTGTCACTCAACAGGTCATGGTAATATTCGGGGTCGTCCTGAGTTAGGCCAGCGAGAGGGCCTTCTACTTCCTCCTTACCCATCTGGACGTTAGCCGACTGTGGTTCCTTCCCTATACATCTTTCTTGAAAAGACTTCCTCATACATTCATATTCATCACGCTCTTCCTGGGTTGTCTGCCATTCCTTCACTACTGTCCTCATTTGTGAGTTCAATACCTTCCCTTCCATCGGGGATTGCGTTATCCGGCTATTTACTCCTTCTACTGGAGTAGCTGTTTCAACATTCTGTTGTTCACATAGACGCGATTCAGCGTACTTTTGGCATCCCAGTAAAGTCTGTTTTGCAACCTCAGCTATTTCCCAAACTTTTGAGAGCTCCGAACTCCTTCCCGTTGAAGATTGAAGCTCGTGCTCAGATTGTTCCCATTGCAGAGTCTTTTCCCTCAGCATATGAAGGAGTTGGCTGACCGTTAACTCTTCCACGGGAACACTGTGGATCAGAGTCTTCTCCATTTCATCCACCTTTTCCTCCAATGCTTCCACCTTCTGTTCCTCTTGTACTTTGGCTTTCAGCGCTCGGAAAAGTTGCGCCCTGATGCTCTCTAGCTCATGTTCAGGGACCATTCTTACAGTCTCTGTTTCTCTTCCAGTTGCCTTTCCTTCCACTGCCCGGATTCCCAGTTGACTATGTTCTTCAAGTTGTTGAACCCTGGTCATTTCTGCCTCATATTTGTCTTGGGTTTCCTTCAGTACTTTTATGAGTTCTTGAACCTCTTGGATTCCATGTTCTGCCATGTCTTCCACCTCCAATTTTTCATCGATGGATGGAATCTCTACCGATGAGTCTGTCTTGGCCTGGAGCTCCTCAAACATTTCCTGCATCCTTTGGACTTCTTGCTCATGTTCAACCTTTAGTTGCTCATATGCTTTCACTAAAACTAGCTTTTCGGAGGTTGCCGAGTTAACCCCCTCCAGAATTGTAGCCTGGGCCTGTTCATACTGTTCTTTCAACTTCTTACACTCTGCTTGTAAGGAGTCGTAGAGAGGAACTGGGATAAAATCCTGGCTGTCTGAAGATTCCTCTTCATTTGTTTCGTTCTGCAAATATTCTAACTCTTGAACAGCATCAGGGAGATGTGATCGATACTTAGCCATGATGGCCCTATGGTCGCTCTCAGCTTGAGCTAGCTGCCGCTGTTGTCTTTCCAGGTTCTCCCATTCGGTGTCCCAGAATTGTTCCATTGTTTTCATCTCTTGTACGAGACGGTAACTCAACTGTTCTAATAGTTGTTGTATTTTGCGATACGTTTGAGTCCGGGCTCTGTGTTCTTCCGTCGTGGATAAGTCCTTAACTTGGACAGGCTCAGAATTCTCTGTCAACTTGGAGTTCTGCTCTGAAGCTTTATCCTTCTCGGTAGCATAAGCCTTTATGCCTGTCTTCATTTTCTCCACCATAGTCGGCAAGTCCACTTCAGCCTTGTCTTCCATATTTGAGTTAGTCTTATCGTCATCCGTTCCAGAATCTGAGCTGATTGCTCGTACCGAGTCCTCACTCGTGATGGCTTTTAGATAGTGCCATTCCATGTCTATTTTCTTAATCCACTCCCGTCCTAGAAGTGGTGGTCCTCCCTCAGGTAATACGTACAAGTTCATTCTTGGGTGTTCTTTACCCCTCTCTCTCACCTTGACTCTTATCTTCCCCATGGGGTATACTTTATGCCCCGTGTACGTCTGTAATACGAACTTGGTATTCCTTAAGGGTATGTGAGAGAATAGCCGGTGGTAGTCCCTTCGATTGATGACTAATAGAGCTGATCCAGTGTCCAACTCCATTCTTACTTGGACTCCAGCTATTCTTAGCATGACCCTGATAGTTTGTAGATCAGCTTCCCTCCCCACATTGTGAATTCTCAGACTACCCAGCTCCTGGTTGTTTGGGTCTGAGTCTGAATTCTGTTCGTCTGAACTCTTCTCAGCCACCTTGTGTACCTTGCTGTACTTTTCTTGTGGTGGCTTCCTTTGGTTGTTGGTCTTCTTCCCTGACCGGCATACCTTTGCGATGTGACCCAGTTTGCCACATTTCCTACATTCTTGGTTCTTAAACCAGCATTGATTCTGGTCGTGCGTTGTCTTCCCACAACGATAGCATTTTGTTGTATTCGAGGTAATTTGGTCCACCCCGAGTGCCGCCGCCTTCAGCTGCATTTCTGCCGTTCCTTTCGCTGCGGCTTCGTGCGATGCAGCTATAAGAACAGCCCTGTCTAGTGTGAGGTCATTCTCTTCCAGTAGTCGCTTTTGCGTCCCTTCTTTGGACAATCCACATACGAACTTGTCTCGCAGTGCCTCTGTCAGATTCCCTCCGAACTGGCAGTATTTCGCCAGCCTACGCAGTTCGACCAAGTATTCCGCGTTACTTTCGTCTTTCCTTTGCGTTCTTGCATAGAATTTGAAACGTTCAGCCAGCATCAACGGTGTGGGGTTCAAGTGGTCCTTCAGCACAGCCACAATCTCTTCGAAAGTCTGATCCGCCGGTTTATCTGGTGCTATTAGATGCTTCAAGAGCACGTATGTTTTTGCCCCCATCGAGTTTAGCAATGTTATCGCCTTGTCGTCTTCCTCTATTTTGTTGGCTTCACAATAAATCTCTATGCGTTCCACGTACATGGCCCAGTCTTCTATCTCAGAATTAAGATCGTTAATATTCCCTCGCTTAGGCATCTTTCTTTCCTTGGGAGCAGCACAAGTATTTCTTTAAGTATTCTTATTTATTTGTTTATTTCTAAGATGGCGGTTTTTCCCGTGAAAATGGCGGTTTCCCGCTCTTTCCTTCTCTCTCCGCCCACTTCAATGGCAGTTAAGATGGCGGTTTTCCCGCAAAAATGGCGGTTTCCCGCTCTTTCCTTCTCTCCCCGCCCACTTCAATGGCGGTTTCCCGCTTCTGTCGTCTTCTCCGCCTAATGGCGGCTTCCTGCGTTTCTTCCCTGGTGGAAGGGGTACGCTTTCCCCACAGTGGACAGGTTCAGCCGCTGGCTGGCTTCTGCACAGCTCCCCTTACTCGGCTCTGTCTTTCTCTCCCGCTCGCACGGCTCTACCGGCGCTGGGTACACCCCGTTCACGGATAACAGTTCAGCCGCTGGACTGGCTCTCGCGCAGTCTCTCTCCCCTTGCTCGGCTCTGTCCCTCTCTCCCACACGTTCGGCTCTACCGGCGCTGGGTACCCCGTTGGCGGAGAACAGTTCAGCCACTGGACTGGCTCTCACGCAGTCCCTCTCCCCTTGCTCGGCTCCGTCTCTCTCCCACACGTTCGGCTCTACCGGCGCTGGGTACCCCGTTGGTGGAGAACAGTTCAGCCGCTGGACTGGCTCTCGCGCAGCCTCCTTTGGTCGGCTCTGCCTCTCCCACACGCTCGGCTCCCGTTCGCCTCCCAGCCCTCACGCAGTCCGGTGCTTCCCTCCCCGGCTGCGGCTGAGTTTCTCTCTTCCCGCGCCTGCTCCCGGTCTCAGCGCTTCGTGGCTTCGGTTGCTGCCCGGCTTTTCCCGCCGATCGCGGTCCGGCTATCTCACGACGCCGTTGGACCCGACTTCCTGACCAGCTCTGCTCCCCCTCGACCGTGGTCGAGTGCACAGCCCTTATCCTCCGGATTTCGTTACACTTTCCCCTACTCACAGTCTCCGCGGCCGCCTTGTTTCCTGCTGATCGGCTCACTCCGCACCGTGGTAGAAGGGTAGTCAGTGCCTGTTGCTGATGGAAGCTTTTGTTGCTAAAGTCTTCCTCCTTTCTATTGCTGCAGCCTCGTGTTTTCTCCCAGCATAACGACGAGGGCGGTTGCCTCTCTTCGACGCTCTTTAGTTGCTTTGGTAGTCTTGCCGCAGGGTACGATCGGACTCGTCGCCACTGTAAAGTCTGTGGGTTGTACTGTTAATAACGACACAGACTTCAGGAGTAACAAACAAACAGGTCTTTACTATTCGAAGGTCAGGGCGAATCTGCCCCAGCAATCCTGCCACAACACTTATATACTGGTGTGGTCATTGTCAGTATTACAGTATACAGAAGCCAAACAAGTAGTGCCACACCTAAAGTAGTTCTCTTAAAGGTGAACGGTTACATACAATAGTTTCCTTAAAGGTAGACGGGTACATACACTACAGGAAGTGCATGGTATTCGTCGGGATTCTCAGGGAGAAAGAAGAGCACCAATAATACAGCGCTATGGAACCATTCACGGGGACACTTATTTCCCATGTGGTCAGTCTGCCCCTGACTTATAAAATTCTAACAGGACTAGACAGACTAGATGCAGGAAGGATGTTCCCGATGGCGTGGGAGTCCAGAACCAGGGGTCACAGTCTAAAGATAAGGGGTAAGCCATTTAGGACAGAGATGAGGAGGAATTTCTTCACCCAGAGAGTGGTGAACCTGTGGAATTCTCTACCACAGAAGGCAGTTGAGGCCAATTCATTAAATATATTCAAGAAGGAGTTAGATATATTTCTTAAGGCTAAAGGGATCAGGGGATATGGGGAGAAAGCAGGGACAGGGTACTGAATTTGGATGATCAGCCATGATCTCATTAAATGGCGGAGCAGGCTCGAGGGGCCGAATGGCCTACTCCTGCTCCTATCTTCTATATTTCTTTGTTTCTATGCTTGTCTCATGCCCTGTACTGTACTGGACTTATGTCTGTATCGTAAAAATTCTCTCTCGCGTTATGCTTTGTGCCTGTGTTGTATCTACTATGTTTCCTGCACTAATTCATTCTTGTGTTGTACTGTACTGGGTTGTGTCTGTTAGCTGTCCTTAATCAGGAAACCACTTAAACAAAATTTCAAGCCTTATCAGGATATGTTGCAGAGATAGGTTTAACAAACATATTTAATAAAAATGTTCTTGTCTGTATTTGCTGAATGTTTAGCTTTATCTAACGAGCCCATCTAATTAATCGTTTTTCTACTTCATTGTGACTCTGATAGCTTAAAAGGATCTATCCTTCCCAGACATGGCTAGGACATTTAAAAAAAACTTCTTTAAATGTTGCACAATGAAACACATGTTCACTCTTTGACTTGAATAACAAAATATTAGCTGCCTGAAGGGTGAAGGGTACAGAGTTTTTGGGAAAACAAGCTGCACCTGATTATGAGTCACACACTGCCTCTAAGATTGGACTTGTCTGAATAGAATCCCACTTACACAATACAGTGGGATCGAAGTTACCCTTTATTAAGTACATTTTAAATGGTCTGAATCAGTGAAACCAACTAGAAATTGGGGCCAGAATAACTGTGCCAATTTAATGACCCATGCAAGTTTCAGTTGTTATATTCTTCTGGCACTGATCGCATGTGCCAGTTTGATAGCTCGTGAGCATTAGTTAGACCCCGTTACATTTTAGGTGTCAGCTCCACCTCTGAGTCAGGTGGTCATGGGTTCAAGTCCCACTCCAGAGACTTAAGCACATAATCTTGGCTGACACTCCAGTGCAGTGGTGAGGGAGTGCTGCGCTGTCGGAGTTGCCGTCTTTAGGATGAGAAGAAGTTAAACCGAAGCCCGATGCGCCCTCTCAGGTGGACGTAAAAGATCCAGTGGCGCTATTTTGAAGAAAAGTAGGGGAGTTCTCCCCGGTGTCCTGATCAATATTTATCCTTAAACCATCATCACTAAAACAGATTATCTGGTCATTATTACATTGCTGTTTGTGGGAGCTTGCTGTGCGCAAATTGGCTGCTGCATTTCCTACATTACAACAGTGACTACATGTCAAAAGTCCTTTGGCTGTAAAGTGCTTTGGAATGTCTTGAGGTCGTGAAAAGGGCCATATACATGCAAGTCTTTCTTCTTTTACATCCTCCGCGCAATGCGGTGGATTTTGACTTTTGGTCGACCACCCGTTCCGGCGGATAAGAGGCCCCCATGATTTTGAGGCTGTGGCCTCATTTACATTTACACCCGAGAGGACACAACCAGATAACGTGCGCTAAGGTTCATCTCTTAGGAAGCCAGACTGGTTGGTCAAGAATATTCAGATACCAGGGAAAAAATAAAATGTAGCAAATATCAGCAATCAAGAGGTTAATCTGTAGCCTCTTTGTCACGGACACAATAGGAATGCTTGATTGTTTTTGGTGCAGTGAGTGAAATGGAAATGAGCACAGGGTAGTGACTGACCTATCAGTGGCTGTCTGTTGGCAGCTTTTGGCCCAGTGTACCTCTGAAGGATCCAGTTAATTACCCGGCCTTCCTCTTATTCAATGCAAGGACCCTTAGTCCCTGATTGTTGGGCAGATAGGAGAAAGCGCATGCTGAAACAGGAAGTAGCTGAGAAGTGGTCGGCAAGAAGAAGAAAAAAAAATCTCTTCGGCTTACACAAACAAAGTGGCGTTATCAAGCACAGCAGGTACCGGCTAATGCGCTGGGAAAGACCTCATGAATCACCGAGAAGCAATATGACAATCTGTGATTAGTGACAAGGTCTCTCCGACTGTGTCCTATTGTGGAACAGAGGTTTGGATAACAAATGGCAACTAAAAATCATTAGCAAACAAAACAAAAAATGATTTTTATGAAATGTTTACCCTTCTGTCCTACCTGTTCACCCGCCGTGACCCGATTGGGCTCCCAGGCACTCCTTCTTGCAGCCCTGCGCTGCATTATGAGACAGTAGCTGTGATTCATGTATTCTTCTTGCCTTTATCATTTTACAGATAACTTTTAATAGATTGCTTCTGTTTTATGTGTAGAAGAGTATAGGTTAATTTTGCTGTATGTGAATGAAGTTATAAATCAACAAGCTTATTAATATCTAAATGGAAGTGTGCAAGAATGTTTATTTCAGGAAGGCAATATTTAGTCTATATTATATTTGTCAGTTATTTTTATTGCACTTTAAAATTAAGAATGCTATATATCAAAAAAGGACAAAATGAAGTGCTTAAATATATTAATCTCTGCTTCAGATTACAGTGACGGCATCTAGGAATAGCCCAAATACGGCCATTAATCTGCGAATTTTGGATTTAAAGGAAGAAACAAAGAATTTGCAAAACATTAGTAGGTGATGACATATTTAAATATGAGGGGGTAGAATTACCGTTCGTTTACTCCAGTACTATCAGCACAGGCTCAGCCAACCCAGCACAATAGATCAGGGAATTTAAAACGTGAGTTACGGTCAAAACCACTTATATTCGTGTTTTTTAAGTTGGTTTAAGATTCAGTGTGCCGGTATCAGGCCCCGCCCACAAAACTGACCACGCCCCCCCATCAACATTGCACGATTCCGGCGATTGCGCTGGTTCGGGAACTGACTAGTGTACACCAAAAGTAGTAAATGGTTCAGTATAGTTTTTCTAAGTCATTTTCATTGATTTTAAATCAGGTTGCTCACAGCTGGAGGACTGGGCACTCATTAAAAATGCTTATTTTTTTGTGATTAACCCATTTTCAGCTGTATTAATAAAACGAGACCAGATTATCGCTCAACGTTAATGAATGCTTTTTTTTTTTTAAATAAACAATTGCGCTGCCCGGTTGCGCTGGTTCATGGAAGATTTTACATTTATGATTATGCAAATGATTTTTTATTGGAAACTTGCATTGTAACCTAACCAGCGAAATTTCAAAACGCACTTTTGCACCCAAAGCGGAAACTTTACGCCCTGATCTTCCCAGATTATTAACCTTGTTCAGCCAAGTACACATCTTGAAGTTTTTACTGAAGCATGCCAACTCTTCAAAAAAATCTCTGAAAATTCCGGCACCACCCATTTAGATGTGGGATGGCAAACATTTCGGTGGTTAAAAAATTAAAACCAAAACTATGAGCCGATTGCAATGTGGTTCCTCTGCAGGGCTTTGGCATCCTCCTCAGTGCAGGTATCGGCCTTGGCTCAGAGGTAGCATATTTGCTTCTGAGTCAGAAGGTTATGGGTTCAAGTCCCACGCTGGAGGCTTCAGCATGTAATCTCTGCTGACAGTCCATTGCAGTGTTGTTTGAGGCTTTGCTGCCAATTTATCATGAAATGAGCATTCCCCAACAATGATAGTGGAAGCTCAGTGTTGTGTATGTACCTTTAAGAGAGAACTGATTTTATACTGTAGTACCGGCAGTGACCACACCTGTATATAAAGCCATAGCAGGCTTCTGTACTTTCAGTTTAAGCTTACCCTCTTGTTCAGTAAATACCTGTTATTATTGTTCTCCTGCAGTCCGTGTATTATTGATACTCGGACACTACACTCAGGACAGTGATTTTCAGCGCCTTCCACAGAATTATCCATGGGAGTGTTACCCAGGTGTTGGATATCATCTCTGTGGTGATCAGTACTACCAGAAACAGCACCTTTTGCTGGACCCTTCCATTGTTGAATAGGACATCCAGGCAATGGGAAGTGTTGCTGGCCACTTGGCTGGCAAATGTCTGGTTTCTTTGTTTAACCCTATTCTTTCATCTATGAATCTGCTGAGCATGGGGGGTCATGCATAATTTAGAGGAGGAATGGCTACGGCTGTGTACCTTCTCTCCATTGTTGGAAACGGTCTCCATGGAACACCGTCCCCTTGACACAGAAGTGCAAGAGTAGAATTAATCGCGACTTGCTGGTTGAGATTCGCATTAGGTACACTTTTAACTTGCCCATTAGTATTTCTCCACGACTTTCTATGTTGTCACTAACCCTTGAAACAAACCGGTCCTCTTGCTAGGGTGATCTCCAGCTGCACCTGGAATAACATGAACTTTGATGACCTGGTTTTAATATTTTAACACTCGCTGTTCAGTTTTGTTTAAATTAAAAGGAACCATCACTATAGAAGAAATGATTTGCATATAAATAACAGTTACGAGAGAAAAGTTAGCACTTTCTCCCCCCTATCTAGCAGTCTGCTAGATGTCCAGCCACGTGGGACTTACAGCCTGGATCCTGACGTGCTTAGCTGGTGAATTCAGCTGGTCCATCAGTGGACAGCGTAGTTCTTAATCTTCCTGGTCTTGAACACCCCTGATTTTGATCGCTCAACCATTGGAGGCCGTGCCTTCAGCTGCCTAAGCCCTCAGATCTGGAATTCCCTAAACCGCTCCGCCTCTCTACCTCTTTCTCCTCCTTTAAGGTGATTGGCAGTAGATCCAAAGGTGCCATGAGGAAAAACGTGTTTACGCAGCGAGTGACTAGGATCTGGAATGCACTGCCCGAAAGGGTGTGTGGAGGCAGATTCAATCATGGCTTTCAAAAGTAAATTGGATAAGTGCCTGAAGGAAAAAAATTGCAGGGCTACGGGGAAAGGGCTGGAGAGTGGGACTAGCTGAAGTGCTCTTGCAGAGAGCTGGCATGGGCTCGATGGGCCGAATGGCCTCCTACTATGTTGATTCTATTATTCTATGATTCTTAAGACAGCCCTTTGACCAAGCTTTTGGAAATCTGCCTTAATTTCTCCTTATGTGGCTTGGTGATAAATTTTGTTTTACACGCCTGTGAAGTGCTTTGGGACGTATTACTGTGTTAAAGATGCTATACAAATACAAGTTGTTGTTGTTGGTCCAGAGTCCTGATGCTAGATTTGTCAGTACTCTACAAGTTCTGTTCGGTCAAGTCTTTGGCCTCTTTCTAACCCCAGCCTTGAAGTCATTTTATATCTTTGGGATCTTTGAATACAGGAGGAATGAGTAACCACCTTTAAGTTGTCCCTGTGTCCTGAATCATTTAGTAATACATGGAAACGTCAGTGTTGTGAAATGAGAAAATATCCCGTGACAGACTTCACGGTATTTTTACATTATGTTTTAAATTTATACTGTCGCACTCTCTCTTAGCAAACACCTTTTTCAATATGAAGTCAAAGGATAGGAACATCTGAGGTGACAGGCTGGGTTTTCATTGAGGAGGTGTGTAGGAGGCGGGACTACAACTTTCGGGGTTGTAGTCCCGTCTCCATCGAGTTGTGGCCAACCCACGCGATTTTCACTTGATTGACCTTGTTGAGCCACCCAGCGGGCTCAGCAGGCCAATTAAGGGCCATCCGGCAACAGGTGACGTCACAGACAGACATTTCATCTGTCAAGAGCTTTTGACAGATGAAATATTAGCATTTCACAGCTGTTTGAAGCTGTCAAACACTGACAATCTGTACTCTAATATAAATCCTTCCTCTCAGGATGATTTAGAGATCTCTCCGGAACAGAAAGCTGAATGCTGCAACTTTTGACAGCTCGCGGCCATTCTGCTTTCTGTGCCGGTGAGATGAGGGACTCCCCGGACCTAAAGGAAGGAAGGCTGTAAGGTAAGTACATGTAAGTAAAACTTCTTTAAACACTTTACACAGACCAAACACACTTACCTCTGCACTCATGCACCCATCACTCACCTGAACACCGGACATCTCGACCCCCCTCCAAGCCCTTCACCCCAACGGCCCGCCTCCTAACTTGGCGTGGTTTGGAGCCATCGGGAATCCCACACTTCACCAATAAAAATAGGGATTAGGCTAAAAACTGCCTGTTAACTTCATGTTAACAGGCAGTTAATTGGCACTAATCCCTTTCCTGCCTCGGGGAGGTGGGTCCCAGCGCGGGTCGGGTACCCGCCTCCTTTGAAACTGGCATGGAGGCGGGTTGGGGGCAGGATGGGTTCGTGCTCCCCAATTTCAAGATTTTAAACCCCCCACATGCCTCCACGGCTCAATGAAAATCCTGCCCGACATCTCCAGTTTTCCTGTGCTGTGTGACATAGACCAAGAAGGCTGGACAGGATTTGTCTCTTAAAATAATTCTATTAGTTAACCTGATGGCCTAGTGGGGGGCGGGCACCACCTGGCATACTACATCGAGACGATCCTGGGTTCAATCCCTAGTCTGCACTGATCTAGCCCAGTGCTGAAGCAGAGGTGCTACAATTGGCCTCAGCACACCTGAGTTAGGAAGGGAGGGTGGAAGAAAAACCCAGGTCCCCCCCCCCCAGTCATGATCGCTATCCCTGATGCGTATCTGGTGAGGGCAGGATTGAGCACAGCTGTTACGGTCCTCTGTGACAGAATAACCCACTGACACGCCGTGCCAAGGCCACACACGACGAATGGCCACCTGGGTGAGGTACAAAGAGTGTGTGGCATCTGTGGAACTGTACTTCAGCACGAATCAACCGCTTCAGGAAGAAAGGGGAGCACGTCAGAAGTCAGAATCCCACGCCCATTGGAAACGTTACTCAAACCCAAATGGTCCAAGGTTTCCAGGTTTGATAGCTTCATTAATTCCTTTTGTTTCATTTGTCGTTCAAGACTGAGTATGGCCTGGGATTTTAACTGTCAATGGGTTTACGGCGGGAAACCGGGCTGGCGAGTTAATTTCCTGCTTGCCCTCAGCAGAATGAGATATGGCTGATTTTAATGGCCAGGCCTCATTTAAATGGGGAAGAGAGACTGGACAGGCTGGGGTTGTTTTCCTTAGAGCAGAGAAGGCTGAGGGGGGACCTGATTGAGGTGTATAAATTACGAGGGGCATAGATAGGGTAGATAGAAAGGAACTTTTCCCCTTAGTAGAGGGGTCAATAACCAGGGGCCATAGTTTCAAGGTAAGAGGCAGGAGGTTTAGAGGGGATTTGAGGAAAAACTTTTCCACCCAGAGGGTGGTTGGAATCTGGAACTCACTGCCTGAAAGGGTGGTAGAGGCAGGAACCCTCACAACATTCAAGAAGCATTTAGATGAGCACTTGAAACACCATAGCATACAAGGCTACGGACCAAGTGCTGGAAAATGGGATTAGAATAGACAATGTTTGATGGCCAGCATGGACATGATGGGCCGAAGGGCCTCTTTCTGTGCTGTATAACTAACTCTATGACTATGACTCTAAATCCAGCCAGCTGACCTCTGGCCTGGAATGGGCAGGAATTCGGCAATAAATGATGGAAAACTCGCACTGTTCAAAGGACACCAGGTAGGTGCGGGATTGGCATCGGGTACCATTTCGCGGGGGCCTCATGTTCGGGAAGGGGGTGGGGGCAGAGAAAGGGTCTGCGGTGGGAGGAGGCCCAGGTTTTTCTTGGGGGGGCCTTCCAAGGAAAGTAAAACACTTTTCTGGTTGGGCCTCATCTGGCCCTGGCTCCTCTTCCAGCCACCTTCACCTGGCGGGAAAGCTAAAATTGCACTCAGGGTCTGCTGATGATCATCATGACCTGACATGCACATGTAAAGAAGGACCTCCGAAATAACAACAGAAAATGCTGGAAAAACTCAGCAGGCCAGGCAACATCCGTGGAGAGGGAAATAGAGTCAACGTTTCGGGTCAAAACCCTTCTACAGAACTGAGAGAAAAGGCAGGAAATGAAACAAAAGGCAGTTTGGGGGCTGGGAAATGGGGGAGGGGATGAAAGAAGAGACATTAAGAGATATTCAAGGTGAGACGAGATGGTAATAGGACAGGTAAAGAAACAGACCATGGCTCTAGATGAAGTGTGAAATGCGCTGGCAGAGTGAGAGATAGCTGCCATGTAGGAGAGAGAGAAACGTTGGCTCTGTTTCTCTCTCCACGGATGTTGCCTGGCCTGCTGAGTTTTTCCAGCATTTTCTGTTGTTATTTCGGATTTCCAGCATCCGCAATATTTCGCGATCATAAAGAAGGGCCTCACTGGCTTTGGACAGGTGTCCTTGCCACCTGTAAGGACGAGCAGGTTAAAAATTGGAACGGTGAGTTCCTGGTGGCTTTCCCGCCCAGTTTTAGCCCAATGGCTGAAGTTTCTAATCGGAATATTTCATTGCAGTCGTGCCTCACATTTGCCAAAAACCTGCGTCTGAAAATCAGAACGCAGTCATGTCAGAAAAATAGTCCCCATATAACTCTCACGTTAGTAGAGTGAGGTACAGAATGCTAACGTCATGAATTGGCATGGTGTGAGACATACTGTTAAATTGCATGAAAGAATGTTGAAGTAGATGGTTAATAATCCTGGTCACCAGCTGGTTATGCTGCTTTAGGTTCTCTCGTGGCAGTACTAGCAATTAGTTTTGGTTCCATGGTCTCTCAGTACAGCATTAACCAATGGTTATAATAGCTCAGTCTCTCTCAGTATAATATTAACTAGTTGTTATAATGCTGCAATCTCTCTCAATACAGCACTAACCTGTTTATAATACTGTAGTCTCAGTACAATACTAACTAGTAGTTATAGTTCCATCGTCTCTCTAAGCATAATACTAGTTAATAGTTCTAGCACTGCAGTCTCTTTCAGTACAACACTAACCAATGGTTCTGCACTGTCCTGCTATAACACTAGCCAACTATTTGTAATTCTGCAGACTGTGCCCCCCCCACCTCTCAGTATAATACTAATTTCTGCTAATAATTTAGTTCTCCTTGAATATTGCCCTGTTTCTGTCAATTACTGCGATTTATTTATTTTGTGTCAGATATCCTATTGAATTGTGCCTGCTTCATGCATTCCAAAACTGCCATTCCAGGTGTGATATTTTATTGACTAAAACAAATATAAAAATAAAGCTAGCTGTGAAACAGAAAATGAGGTTACTGGAGCGCACTCTCTTCAAACCTAAATGCCATTAAGTGCCAATGAAGGGATTCAGGGTCTTGCAGGAAACGGTTTGGGTCATCTCTCAATCTTGTTGCTAGTCGATCAAGCTCTCAGCAAAGAGAAAAGGCCATAGCTTGCGCAACGATTGGCTTTAATTCAGGAAATCTGCTCAGAGATTGTGCAGAGAGAAGGCAGGAAACAGGAATGTCACAGTAATAAAGGGCGGCTGTTTTGAGCTCTGAATTCAGACCCCACCTTGTTGGTGTAGTGTAGGAGGAGATCTGTGTTGTACTCTCGCTGACATTTGCTGCAAATAACCCTCAAATCTCTCCTGGCACTTTAAAACTTCAAACTACCAACAGTTTGAAGGAAGAATGTTAAAAACAAAATACAATGGAACCTCCTTGTCATAAACTCACAGAGGAGGAGCAGTTCTTATCAGGACTTGATCTCATCTAGATTTAAGCTCCTACATGAACTTTAGCAGAGATTTTTAAAATTATATGTTAGGCAGCATAACAGAGTACCATTCAAGTCAACTGTAATTTGTTAGCCTGCCTCAGCAATCAAAGAACACACATTGCGATGGATGGTCTGATCCCTTTCTGGCTATGAACAGAGGAGGATAAAACACAGAGAGAGTAAGTTTTTTGATACAAAAATGCTGTAAGGTTGCCAGGCCCAACAAAGACTGTGAGAAGGTTAGAATGCAGGACAGAGTAGCTATTCTGTTTAAGTCAAACAAGACAACCTACTGATGTGTGGAAGCATAGCGTGTTCATTATTTTGTATTATTATGCCAAGACAAATGGCACTCATTGAAAAAAAACACAACACGACCACACGCTGTGAAACAAAGCAGCTTAATGAATTGCATCAGGTCTTGTCTAACCAAATGTTTGCTTACTCTGCCTTTGGAGAAATTGAGGAAGTTCCTATATCCAGTTCAGATGACAAGAGGATACTATTGTTACACTCCTAGGCTGTGCAAGTTAGATATTGGGCAGTCCAGAAATTTCAGTCCCCTGAAATTTACAATTCTCAGACCACTTGCAGGAATAACTATCAATGCTGTATCCAAGATCATTTCTAAGGCAAGACCTTACATTTTGTAACCGTCTCTCACAGATTAGTGTTCCAGATCAACCATTTATAAACTGTGTCAGCCTTGGATCAGTGCTGGTGTTCTTGCTTCTGAGTCAGAAGGTGGTGAACAGTGAATTGCCACTATATGAAGACTCACCAGTGTCTGACGTACCGCCACAAAGGAAGGAAGTACATGGAGGTTCCAGCTATTATTCATTCACAGGGGCTGAAAGTAGTCATCGTGCCAACCAACTTTTATGTTAAAAAAAAGTATTTTCATGCTATTGAGACGTGGAAGTAGGACGCACAGAATTCTGTGAAGCAAGGCATGCAAAAGCTGCAGAACACCTTGCACACTATAATAGTCAATGTTCACTCACCCAGGCAAAGGCTTGCATGACTATTGAACTAGCACTTAGCAAGAATTCATTCTGCTATGCAGGTTACTGGCACTGATGTAGGGGCTGAGTTTTATCTACATCGACTGTGGCTCTACTGACATGGGAGTTACATCTCAATCCACATTAACTATGGCGTTAATTGACATAGGGGCTGAATTGCGAGATACTTTGCCCACAGGTTTAGCTGGCATTAGATATAGCTTGTAGTCTCCGCTTTATGAAATTTGGGATATCATCCGCCATTGTGTCAGCCAGTTAAATGGCTGCCTCGAATGTCTGGAGACTACAATGCTGTTAAATGTGGAACATCATAGTCAGGTCAAGAGCTTTCTGATCAGCATCATGTCTGTGGTGATGGCAAATTCAAGTGATAGATCCTTGCGAGGTATGACAGAAGCCATTCCGTGAGACAGCAGAAGGCTTTAATGTTCCCATGGAAGAAGCATCAGTCAGTGGCACTGTGCCATGCATTATCCTTGGTTTTGCAGTCTTGTATTATGAAATTAGATTGCAGATCGCATATTAACAGTACCAGAACTGGTGAGACACAGGGACAGAAACATATCTAACTATGCACACACTGAAAATGGGTACGGGACCTCATGGGGACAAAAGGACCCACAAAATATCACAAATAAGGTTCCTCGCACTAGACAACAACAACAACTTGTATTTATATAGCGGCTTTAACATAGTAAAATGTCCCAAGTCGCTGCACAGGAGTATTTTAAGACAAAAATTTTTGACACCGAGCCACATAAGGATAAATTAGGGCAGGTGACCAAAAGCTTGGTCAAAGAGGTAGGTTTTAAGGAGCATCTTAAAGGAGGAAAGAGAGGTAGCGAGGCAGAGAGGTTTAGGCAGGGAATTCCAGAGCTTAGGGCCTAGGCAGCTGAAGGCACGGCCACCAAAGGTTGAGCGATTATAATCAGGGATGCTCAAGAGGGCAGAATTAGAGGAGCACAGATATCTCGGGGGGTTGTGGGGCTGAAGGAGATTACAGAGATAGGAAGGGGTGAGGCCATGGAGGGATTTGAAAACAAGGATGAGACAAGTGTGAAATACATGCAGTTGTACTAAATGATGCAATGTTATTTAACCCATTGCAGAAACCACCTTTACCACAAATCATTGTATTTTTTTCACCTCAAAACTGCGGTTTCAAACTAGTTTGTCCAGTGTCTTCTTGTTTAGGAACATTAAAACAGGAGTAGGCCATTGTGTCAGCTCTGCCATTTTATGAGCCTGGCAGCTGTTTGTTTTTTACAGGAACATCGGATGAATGACATAAATTGCCCTTCTGTGCTGGTTTTTAAAATATAAATTCACATTGGGTATAGCTTTTGGCAATAACCGATGGCCATTACTTATGATAACTGCTGATATGTTAATTGTGGCGTCTTTTTCTGTTTCCCTCAGATCTTATTTCAGATGAAATGTGCCTAGATCAAGTTAGCATGAGTTCCCCTGACAGTTGACTTATCATCTTTTCCTGCTACAGACTGGTGACGTTTTTTGTAAAGATACAATCTGCTGCCAACAATGAGGATTCAAGATCTGAAGTCAGTGGGGCGGGGGGGGGTGGGGGGGGGGGGACAAATGTCTACTGAGACACAATGCACACACTATCCTGCCAAGAATCTTCATGCTAGGTTTGCAAGCTAACTAACACCTCTCTGCAGAATACCTCCCTTTCCAATTGCACTTCTCCATTTCTGCTCATGTTCAGGGGGAGCAGACCTGAAGGAAAGATCTGAGACCTTTTGTGTGCCACTCTATCTTTTTTACTTTATTTGTCAGTGGTAATTGTGGGCTCAATTGGAGGGCCAGTGGAAAAGTGAGCTACTTTGTACTTTCATTCTCTACTTGTGGGGCCCAGATAATGTGAGTCCCCTATACAGTCAGGATCAGGCTGGTTGAGTGATTTATGGGCCAGCTGTGGCTCAGTTGGTAGCACCCTCACCTAAGTCAGAAGGTTGTGGGTTCGAGTCCCATTCCAGAGACTTGAGCACAAAAATCTAGACTGACACTTCAGTGCAGTGCTGAGGGAGTGCTGCACTGTCGGAGGTGCCGTCTTTCGGGTGAGATGTTAAACCGAGGCCCCGTCTGTTCTCTCAGGTGGATGTAAAAGATCCTGTTGCACTATTTCAAAAAAGAGCAGGGGAGTTATCCCTGGTGTCCTGGCCAATATTTATCCCTCAATCAACATCACTAAAACAGATTATCTGGTTATTATCACATTGCTTTTTGTGGGAGTTTGCTGTGTGCAAATTGGCTGCTGCGGTTCCTACATTACCACAGTGACTGCACTTCATTGGCTGTAAAGCAGTTTGGGATGTCCGGTGGTCATGAAAGGTGTTATATAAATGCAAGTCTTTCTTCTTTACAGTAGTGTGCTGTTGATGGTGAAGAAACCAGATGCCAGCTCCTAATGCCCCCTTACAGATGTGAAAGTGCTTCATTACTAGAAATGTTCAGCAACCACATCAAAGTATTTTGACCGTGCCTCCCAAATCTCCGCTCACCTTTCCCACAACTCTCTGTTTGATTCTCTCTAATTAGGTTTCCGCCACTCCCACAGCACTGAAACGGGCCAAACCAAAGTCACAAATGGCATTCTCGGTGATTGCGACGGTGGTGCATTATCCTTCCTTGTCCCCTTCGACCGCTCTGCAGCCGTTGCTGGAGGTGCTCCGGCTAGAATCAGGTAGGAAGAACCAAGCGAGGACAATGGCAGTCGCACCAAGCTGGACAACAGAGATGTGGTATTGGAAGAGGATGGTGTGATCAGCCTGATCATATTGCTATGCCAAACCCACTCACTATCCCTCTCTCCTCCAAAGCAATTTGAGCGTGTTGTCACCTCTCAAAGCTGTGTTCCATTCAATTCAGACAGTGACAGGCAGATGTGTGGGAGTCTCCTGCTCACCCATCAAAGTAGTGGACTCTCGACTCAGGGCAGTGAATTTGATTGGCAGTTCGGTGGGCCAAGCTCCCCATCTCAAAGTCTTCAGAGAAGACTGTCCACGAGGCTTTCTATCAGGCACGGAGCTTCCTGTCTTTTCAAAATCTGAATCAACTTCAAACGCTTAAGCTGGTGAAGGTGAACCACTGTTTAGAGAGACAGTAGGTTGTGTCGATATTGTTTTTCATCACTGAGGAGCACAGGGAAATAGATTTCTCTTGCTGTGAAAGCGGCACACTGTTCATTCATATATTTGATGCAAAGAAATCAGTTGATGGTCTGAAGTTGAAGTCTTGGTAAGAAGTTAGTTCTGGAAAGAGAGAAGTAATCATGTGGTGGCAATTGCCACATTTAAGTAGTAGGCACATGGAGTATAGGTTCCCTAATATGATTCCTGGGTCTGGCTATGATTTAACTAGATATTGGGTCAAAAAAGGTGCACTCCAGATAATAAGGGACATAGGGGGAAAAATTCGGTATCGCCCCATTTGGGGCGCCATTATCGGCCGTGCGCAAAGTTTAGCGCCTGGTGCTAATTATCGCCTCCGACAGCAAACTTGGCTTTTATCGCCCCGGAGGTGATTGGAGCAATAAATCAGGCGCTTCACACCTGTCTTAAGGCGCAAAGGCCGAGGAGTGAGGCGCTACCTCAGAGCGCTGGCGAAGCAAGGAAGGGCAAATCAAAATAAACTTGCAAAATGCTGCTCAGTACTCAAAACTCCTTCACACAGCATTGAATCTCTCCAGAAGTCTCTCTCTCTCTCTCTCAGAATGTGTGGTGCAAAAATGTCACTGACAAAAAAAGGCAGGAAGCGGTCGCCTTTAAATAGCGCTCCCCTAGTCCCTTTCTGACAGCATAACGCACCCCTCAACCTGTCGTTGCTAGCGGCAGGCGGTAAGGCAGGGGGCGCCACTCAATATCCGGTCCGGGGCGCTAACAGGGCATTGCGCACTCGACTGACGTCACGATCTGCCGGCGCAGGAGATCGTGGCGGTAGTGTTTAGCGCCGCTGCAAAATGTCTAGTTAATTTTGCAAGCGGCGCAAACATCGCCGCGCCCGGGCGCTAGTTGCTTTGCGCCCCAATTAGCGCCCTCTTAAGGCGCTAATGGGAGGCGCAAACAACTGAATTTTTCCCCCATAGAGTCCGTTTATGGAGTGACTGGTACTGCTGAACCCGAGTGAATATCTGGTGTACCAACCTGAAAACTGTGACAGTAACATGGTAAAAGAATTGCCAGTGACATTACCCGAAAATAACAACAATAACTTCCTAGGTGGCAGTCCATGCAGCTGTTAGTATCTTCCTCTGACAATTGCCCTTTGTTAATGACCTTAGAAATATCCACAGCAAATTAAATGCGATGGTAACAGGCTGGGTAGTGTAATCGGAACATTCTTTTTATTCCTTTAAATCCGGTCTACACTTATTCGGTAAAAATCTCCCCTCTCAGTTGGTTGCAGTGGTTTTCAGTTAAATAAGTCTCCACTCCCTTAAACCAGTTCTGAGTTAGCATGAGTCTAGGCCCCCATTTTAACTGCAGGTGGACTCCCCACTCAGGCCTGAGTTAAAATAACTGTTGGGTCTCAATGATGTCATTGGGCCGCAATGCGCACATGAAGGACCCTGTTGGTTCCGGGCGCATGTCCTTGTGTGTCAGGAGAGCCGGTTAAAATTGCAGATGTTGCGATCATGGTGGTTTTCGGACCAGGGCGATTTTAACCGCCCACCCGACAGGTTTCTGCTGAGTCTGTAAGGTTAAAATTGGCATAGCGCAAAACTTCTGAAAATTGGTACTAATTGGCAAGATCGCCAAGTGCGGCAAAATGATGGCTCTTTCGGAAAGTGGAAAGATAGTACCTAGGAGCAGTAGAAGTTACTGTTCGGAGTTAGGGATTAAAGCATCTCGTTGGGGCAGATTAGGAAGAGCTGTAGTCTGGCTGAGATTTTGCTCTTCAGCACACCTGAGACAGGCACTTAAATCTGAATCAGCCACATTTATGCAAGAGCTAAGCCAAGTTAGACACAGAGGCCAGAAGTGACCGCCTCAGTGCTCCTGGCACAGGAAGTTCTGTACCCCCAGCCCAGGATGTTACCCCCACTGGTTGGAAAATCATGAGCTGGTGGACTGGAGTTTCCCCCAATACGTGCTGCCAGCCTTTGCTGGAGTACTAAAGTGGGAAATCCCGGATTCAGTCTCTAACCTGGTCCATATCTGGTTGCAGGTGTGGACAATTCACACCAAGTGCAAAGCTGTTTCATTCTCCGGACTGGAATCTTGATGATCGCCATTTTAAACTATATAAGACAAAGAAGAGGAAAACACACTGGCAGCATTGCACAAAGGCAACCTCGTGTGAACAGGTTAAAAGAGGATTGTTTAAAGCTTGCTCAGAACATCTCTGGAAACACTTTTTTTTCCCTGTAGGACATCTTGTCAAACATTATCTCTTTCTAATTAAACCACAGAAGCCAAAATGAGAAATCACGCTGTAAAAACTCAGCCAGTAATGTGATTTCCTTGCAGAGAGTTTAATCTTTACATATGTTAATTCCGACTATCTTCAAACTGCACTGGCAACCGGCAGGGGAAAAAAAAAACCCAAATGCTGGAACTCGCCAAAGAACAGAAATAAAATACAGCAATGATGTGGAGCTACTGCGAACAGAAATGCTTCTGAACTATTCATGACTTGAGTGCCTTCCACTAGGATAACCTTTAGAAGGTTGGAGACTGAAGGAGTTTTAAAATTCCCTTCTGCGTGCGTTTAACGTTAAGTGTGCTGTGGCCCTCTTTTGCCTTTCTCGCTAAAGTATCGGAGCTGCGGCAGTACTCCTCGGCCGTAATTGGATTTCTTCTCAATGGTGTTTCTCTTCCTCCTTACTCTATCCTTGGTCAGCACTGAGTTAGCTCATCCCAGCCAAAGCAACAATGAAATGCTAAGATTCCCACTCTGCTAGAAAGTGTGTGGGCGAGAAACAGGATCAGGCTTAACCACAATGTCCAACAATCTCAGTTACAGCCCCTTTCCTTTCACTATTGTTGGACTTAACGCCAGTGAAAGCTATAACAAATTTAAAACAAAATAAGCAGTAATGAGGATTGTTCTGTTGCTCTCCACTTTCTCCTTCCCGCTCGACGCTTCGTCACCCGTAGCTGTTACCTAGTGATCAGTTCCTTTGAGGAGCTGAAAAGCATAAAAATCTGACAGGAATTCATGTTTTATTTTTAATTCGGTAAATTAAATGTTCTGTGGTTGTGTGCATTTATGGAGCTTTTACTTCACAATATTCATCACCGTGAATTTACAGAAAATAATTACATAACAATCATTTTTAATGGCTGCTAAATTACTTTGCATTCAGAAGGCTTGAAGGAAATTATTCTTAAGCAATCGGCTGTTGCAGAGAAACATTAATGGGCTAATTTGCGAGAGGCTGCTTCAGCGGAGATTGGGAACGGGAAAACTTTTTCCTTTAGTTCTTCTTTTCACCCCTTCTTTCTCTTGAAAGTGAAATTTTGGGGAATGGCTCTTTGGCGGTTTTAAACCTCTGCTACACTGCCCAACTGACCATTCTTGAAGTGTCGACGTCAGCGGGTAAATCGACCACGTTGAACATCTCAAGCCGCACATGACCCACAGAAATGGTGCCGCAAACAAGCCACAGCCCGACTGAAAACTTACGGCCGTGCCTTCAGCTGTCAAGGCCCCAAGCCCTGGAATTCCCTCCCTAAACCTCTCCACCTCTCTCGCCTCCTTTAAGGCGCTCCTTAAAACTTACCTCTTTGACCAAACCTTTGGTCATCTGTCCGAATGTCTCCATCTTTAGCTTGGTGTCAATTTTCTTGGTCTCTGATTACGCTCCTGTGGGATGTTTCACTATGTTGAAGGCGCTATATAAATGCAAGTTATTGTTGTTCACATAACACTGTCAAGCAACCGAAGTAAATCTCAGGTCTAAATCATTAGGAGAAAAGCAGTTAACCCTCTGACAATTAATGGATCATTTTATTAAAGTCAGAGGGCTAGAAATTACTGTTGGTGAAATTTGGGAGCATTTGAGTGACAATCCTTCATCAGCTATTTTGTTGCAGATGTTAACCTGCTTATTTTAAATTGATTAACACCTTTGCTAAAATAGCGGATAAAGGAATAACATTAAATCATGTTAAAGGTTATGCTAAGCATCTACTAGTGCTGCCAACATTGGTTTCTAGACTATAACATTTAAAAGTTGTAATCCAGAGTATATAGGGCCGATTTTGTTGTCCTTTGCCCCCAAGGAATGGCTCGTTCCCCAGGGTCAAAGGTCAGGCAAAAATTGGGGGGAGGAGGGGGAAACCTAGAGTACCACGTTTGTTTCTTTTACATAGCCCTGGGATTTCCAGGAGGTGGGAGGGGGAGGCGGGTGGAGTTTGGTCTGTGCCTGCAGTAAGTACAGGCTAACCAGTGGCATTCAAATGAGACAGGAAGGGGCATCTCCCACCTCCCAGCTCATTTTCCAATCGCTTGTTGGCAAGCCCCCCCACCAGAGGTGCATAGAAAATAAGGTACCGTTGCCTTCCCTGGACCCTCACCGACCAGAGGGTCTTTGGGATTCCCGGGGCAAGTCAAAGAATGGAGGTGACCTCTTCTTTTATTCCGTGTAAAACCCCCTTAATATATTGCAGTCTCCAACAGCGATCTCCAACTAGAGGCTAGCAAGTCCCAATCAGAGGCCTGATGTGCAGCTAGAGGCTTGAGTGTCCTGCAGTTGCCCATCACTTGCTTCTCCGTCCACCTTTGCTTCGGCCAGTGCCGAGGCGTGGGAGAGGCCTGCCCCAGGCGGTGCCCGTTGGCCATGTAAATGGGCTGGGATGGGAAATCACAGTAATCCCAGGCCTGGACATAAGCATTGCACTGCAGGTGCTTTACATCGGTGGTCCAGTCCTGGGGTGGGTTCTCTGTTTAACCCAAGACATTATCGAAATGAAACAGATTGTATGAAACTCAATATCATAATACAGTGTGAAGGGCATTTCTAAACTCTTGACCTTTGAACCTTATGTAAGGTGCTCCTCAGCTGTTGGTTCGAAGGTTTCACTGTAGCGCTTACTTCACTGATGTTTTACAAACACTTTTTCTTTGATTTCTGAATAGTATTTTCTATGAATATGCTTTCCATGCATTTGTGTGTATCTGTGTGGGCCTGGGTTTCTACACCCATCTTCTCCGCCCCATTGCACCACTATTTTTCCCGCTTTAGGCTCTTAAAAAGGGGAAAAATGTATTTTAGGATCTTTGGGGGAAACATTTGGTTGGTTAGCATCTCCCATTAGCACCTCCAGGGGGCGCTAACGGGGCGCTAGGAACTTAGCGCCCAAGTGCGGCGGTTTTAGCGCTGCTCGCGAAATTGACCATTTTTTTGCGCCGGCGCTAAACACTACCGCCACAATCTTCTGCGCCCGCAGATCGTGACGTCAGTCGATCGTGCAACGCCCCGGTAGTGCCCCGGACCGGAAATTGAGTCGCGCCCCCTGCCTTAGCGCCTGCTGCTAGGAACAACAGGTAGAGGGGAACGTTTTCAAGTCGGGAAGGGGCTGGGGGAAGCACTATTCAAAGGTGGGCGCTTCCTGCCTTTACTTGTCGGCAAAATTTTTGGTACATGCAGGTTGAGAGGGAGAGAGACGTCTGGAAAGTTTTAACGCTGTCCTAAGGAGTTTTGGCCCTCAGCACCACTTTTGAGGTTCCTAAGCGCTAAGCTCTTTCCCTGGGCCTATCGATTAGTGCTTCCAACACAATTGCTTTAGAGGTCTCGCCAGGCCGAGATTCAAGGCTGTAATGAGCAGGATGTGGCTGGCCAGCAAGATGGCCCCTCCCCTTTAAAAACTGGTCGGTGCCAGTCTGTCTGGTTTCCATGGTAACTGACCACCTGAGCATTAGTAGCGTTCTGAGGTAGCGCCTTGCTCCCTGACGTTTGCGCCTTAAGAGAGGTGTGTAGCGCCTCATCAAATCACTTCCAGGGGTGATAGAGGCGAATTTTGTAGTCGGAGGCGCTAATTAGCGCCGGGCACTAAACTTTGCGTCTGGCCGATATTAGCGCCCCAAAATGGGCGATACCCAATTTGTCCCCCTTGCTGTTTTGGGTCGGCAGATCTCGGAAGAGCTACGACATCACACAACGCAATAGCATTTTTGAAAGTATGATCGACGTCATGGCAACAGGTGCGGATCAACTCAAAAATTAGAGGACTCCTGCGGTACTCAAAATTGTTCATGTTCCAGGTGATTCATATTTTCTTTACACAAAACCCTTGTGTGTAATGACAGCAATTTAAAGTTAAACAGAAGGAATGCTGTGACTCACCATCTTGCAGGTGGAGTCAGTGATCCCTCACCCGCCCGAGGAGCAGCAAGATTTAAGGTGATTGGCAAAAGCAGCAGAGGCAACATGAGGAAACATTCTGTTACGCGGCGAGTTGTTGTGATCTGGAATGCGCTGCCTGAAAGGGCGGTGGAAGCAGATTCAATCACAACTTTCAAAAGGGAATTGGTGAATACTTCAAGGTAAAAAAAAATTACAGGGCCATGGGGTAAAAGCAGGGGAGTGGGGAAAAATTGGAGAGCTCTTTCAAAGAGGCAGCACAGGTATGATGGGCCGAATGGCCTCCTTCTGCGCTGTATCATTCTATGATTCTATAAGTTATAGGATGAATCAGTTCCACCTCAGAAATACACCCTGACATGAACCTTGCCATTCGTGTGAAAATGACTTATGAAATGATACTGAGCGGCCTGCTGGTGGCGCTGTCCAGGGAGAGTATAAATGCTCGGGCACGGGCCCAGCTTGTGCAGGACATTCTTTAACAGGAACTAGTGAAGGACACAACTAGATCTCCATGTTGAAAAACAGTTGATTAAAGCCTTGTTTAATACTCAGGCCAAGTGCCTAGTAGTTTTCTTACGTCACACCCCGAACTAATTACAAACACGGAATAGAATGTAAACTGTTAGTGCACACCACCAGCACAGACCCTCTGACCATTGAGAGCCCCGAGATCGGAGAGGCAGCTGTACTGTATGTAACCTGAAGAAGGAACTATATTCTGCAGCCCCTGTATACTGCAGTACCAGTAGTGACCACCCCTGTATATAAGCCTGTGTAGTAACCTTGCATAGTAGTTCCAGTTTTGTCTCCATTCAGTAAACACCTGTTATAACCAACTCCTGCAGTCCGTGTCTCAATTACACACGGACATTACACTGGCGACGAACAGATCCGAACTTACTTACAGTTCTGCACCACCTCACGGGGATCCATCCCTGAAGCGAAGTTGTTAGAGGTCGTGGCCAGAAGGAAGAAATCCAAAAAGAAAAAAAAACAAACAGAAGAAACGGGCGTCGACCGTGGGCAACCGCCCTCTGATTCATCGAATTCGAAGATTTGCAGGAGAGGCTGTCGAGAGCTGGGCTTGGTTATCCAGTCTATGGTGTTCCAGCTAATCGGGCTGGTGGCGGGTAGTACACTGATCCTTCCTGGGCTGCGGCGGGCTAGAGCTCAATCGGGTGGCTTTTCAACGGGGCCGAGCAGCGTTGTCGGGAAGAGGAGAGAGAGAGAGAGGGTGGAGCACACAGGGCGCGGCCGGTGCTACGAAGCCGGGCAGCGTACAGACCCGAGCAGAGGGAGGAAAGTGTCCCATAGGGTCTGCTCTGACGATGGGAACAGTAAGTAAAATAAAAGAATTTAGAAGCGCAGAAAGCCGCGAGGAGCTGCAGTTTGCCACGGGGACCGTGGAGAGCGGCATTGGCAGCAGCGCAGGGGGAAAGTGCGAAGACCATAAGGCGTCGCCATCAAGGCATAAAAATGCCAGCAACAGCACTAGCAGCAGCAGAAAAGACAGAAAGCGCGGGAGGCGCCATCTTAATCCAGCGGGAAAGAAGGCAAAGCGCGGGAGGCGCCATTTTGTTTAATCGGGGAAGAAGGCAAAGCACGGGAGGCGCCATCTTAGATCTCCAAGATGCCGAAGACTGGCAATATCACTGCCTTCGATAATGCAATAGAAGACTGGACCACGTATGTGGAAAGAGTCGAAGTATATTGCAAGGCAAATGAAGTAGCCGATGAGAAAAAGGCATCGGTGCTACTAAACTTAATGGGCGCAAGAATGTACGGCCTATTGCGGAACCTGATCACTCCAGTCAAACCAATGGCGAAAAGTTTTAACAAAATTGTTGATATCCTACAGGAACACATAAATTCTACACCACTGCTGATAGCAGAAAGATTTAAATTCCACAAGAGAAATCAGCATAAAGATGAGAGCAATGCTGATTACCTTACGGAACTACGCGGGCTATCGAAGCACTGCCAGTTCGGAGCAGGACTGGCAGATACCCTACGGGACAAATGTGTCTGTGGACTCCTGAGTGAAGGAACCCAGAAGAGGTTACTCTCAGAGAAAGAGCTGACGCTAGATAAGGCTTTCAGCGTGGCAGTATCGTACGAAGCAGCAGCAAGGGGAGCTGCGGAAATACAGCAAAAGCCACAGGAATACAGCACCCATGAAATGACACGGGGATTTGAAAAATGTTATTGCTGCGGCAGAACAACCCATGACCAGAAGGACTGCTGGTCCAAGGACAAAACATGCAGGCAATGCGGAAAGATGGGACACATTGCACGAGTTTGCAGGTCTGGGAATAAGACTAACGACAACAAAAAGGCTACTAAGGAACAGTACAGGAAAGTACAAAAGATGACGGACAGTAGTTCCGAAGACCAGAAGAGCGATAGTGAATCCGGGAACAAGAGACTAAGCTGTCTCAAACTACACAACGTAATCGCAAAAGAGGATCACCGAACCATTTGGGTCACCCTCACGATAGCAGGGTCCCAAGTCAAAATGGACTTGGATACAGTATCAGCCCTGACCATCATGAATCGACGAGACTACGAGCGGCTATTCTCACACATACCCTTGAAAGACACATCCATTGTCTTGAAGACGTATACGGGGCAGAAAGTATACCCCAGAGGGAAAATAAGGGTGCCTGTCGAATACAACGGCAAGGAAATACAGAAATTGTATCTGTACATACTGCAAGATGGTGGACCACCGTTATTGGGACGTGAATGGATCAGAAAGATAAGTTTAGACTGGCACTCCATTCAGGCACTGACTGTGGCTGGTAAAAAGGATGACGACGTCACACCTGGATGATTGTCAAAAATCTTAGCTAACGCTAAAGAGGTATTTCAACAAGGACTGGGAACTCTTAAAGGCGTAACCGCCTCAATAAAAATAGAAGAGAATGTAATTCCCAAGTTTTTCAAAGCAAGACCGGTACCGTATGCAATTCGCCCAGCCGTCGAGGCAGAGCTGGAGAATGCAGGCGTGTTATCTAAGGTAGACTGGAGCGAGTGGGCGACACCCATCATTCCTGTCATGAAGAAAACGTTAAACAATAAGTCTGAGGAGCCAAGGAAGATTCGCATCTGTGGGGACTTCAAGGTGACTGTGAACCCAGTCCTTCACACAGTACAGTATCCTCTTCCGAGGATAGAAGATATTTTCGCCTCACTATCTGGAGGGAAGCGTTTTACAAAAATTGACCTAGCACAAGCATATTTGCAGATGGAGGTTGAAGAATCCTCTAGGAAATATCTCACGATAAACACTCACAAAGGTCTTTACCAGTATAATCGACTGGTATTCGGAGTAGCATCAGCTCCGGCGATATGGCAAAGAGCGATGGAACAAGTCCTGCAAGGGATTCCGGGGACTCAGTGTTACTTGGACGACATCCTAGTGACAGGTGAAAATGACAGTGAACACCTTGCCAACCTAGAGCAGGTGCTCACTAGACTAAGAGAACATGGGCTATGAGCCAATCGCCCCAAGTGCCACGTGATTGATGCAGAGGGGTTACATAAGTCCCCTGACAAAATTGAAGCGGTAGTTAAGGCTCCAGCGCCTGAAAATGTGTCGCAACTGAGGTCATTCCTCGGATTGGTGAATTACTACCATAAGTTTTTGCCGAATTTGTCCACAATTCTGCACCCACTGAACGCCCTACTACAAACTGGAGTAGCATGGAAATGGAGCGATGAATGTAAGCAGGCCTTTCAGAAGTGTAAAGACCTGATCACTTCAAGAGAAGTATTGGCTCACTACAACCCATCACTACCGATAAGACTGGCGTGTGATGCATCTCCCTACGGCATTGGAGCGGTACTGTCACATAAATTCCTTGATGGTTCAGAGAGGCCGATAGCTTTTGCGTCACACTCGTTAACTTCAGCTGAGTGTAACTACGCCCAGATTGACAGAGAGGCCCTCAGCCTGGTGTGGGGGGTGAAGAAGTTCAATCACTACCTGCACGGACAGAAATTTACTCTGCTAACTGATCATCAACCTCTTGTCTCCATTTTCAACCCTCAGAAGGGCGTACTGATAATGACAGCACAACGGCTACAGAGGTGGTCCCTTTTCCTAGGGGCACACCAATATGTCATCGAGTACAAAGGAACTAAACAGCATGGGAATGCTGATGGATTGTTGCGCCTACCGTTGCCGACGGTGGAAGAAGCACCTGCAGTGGATCCTGTGGAGATATTCCACTCGACCATAGTCGAATGTCTACCTGTGACGAATGCAAACATAGAAAAGGAAACACGAAATGACCCGACACTCTCCTGGGTCTATGAGTTAACGGTGAAGGGATGACCAGCACATGGCGAACCACTGTTGCCAGCATTCTCGCCAAGAGAACAGCTGTCAGTGTGCCGAGGAACCTTGGTGTGTGGATCCAGAGTAGTAATTCCACCCAAATTGAAGGATAGAGTGCTCAATGAGCTTCATGAGGGTCATCTGGGAGGGGTAAGAATGAAGAACTGAGCGTTTGTGTGGTGGCCGGGAATCGATAGAGAAATCGAAGAGATGACCAAGAGCTGTACAGGATGCCAGAAGGTCCAAAACGCCCCACCACAAGCCCCTCTACATCCATGGGAGTGGCCCTCATCTCCATGGCAAAGGGTGCACATTGATTTTGCTGGTCCATTTATGGACTCGATGTTTTTAATTGCGGTGGATGCACATTCAAAGTGGCCAGATGTAATAAAAATGTCCTCAACCACCACAGAAAAAACTATCACAGTCTTACGAACCATATTCACCAGAAATGGGCTGCCTGAACAGATTTGCTCCGACAATGGGCCACAGTTTGTATCTGAAGAGTTCTGGAGGTTCTTAAAGAACAATGGTGTTAAGCATTACACATCCGCCCCATATCATCCAGCCACCAATGGATTGGCTGAGAGGTTCGTTCAAACATTCAAGAAGGCTATCAAGGCAATGTGTAATGAAGACATACCCCTACAACACAAGGTGGATAACTTCTTGTTTGTCTACCGGAATGCGACACATGCGGTTACCAACCAAACCCCAGCCATGATGTTCTTCAATCGAAGACTAAGATGCCGCTTGGATTTGGTTAAGCCAAACATCAGAAGAGATGTGGAGAACAGGCAGTTTCAGAATATGAATGAAAGGCCAACCAGAAGTTTCAAGATAGGTCAACCAGTTTTGGCCCGGGACTACCGCACAGAGAAATGGCAGCCAGGAACGATCTGCACACGGCAAGGACCTCTAATGTATACCGTGGACGTTGGAGAGAGCATTGTAAGACGCCATGCTGACCAGATTCTAGAGTCACTGGAAAACGTCAAATCTACACCGCGATCCTATACACCTGGTGATGAAACCGAAGTACCAATTGCATCAACCTCAGAATCGGTGATATTGGAAGCGGACGAACCAAACAACGACGTTGATCCCGAATCAACTTTGCCAGAAGAACCTGATACCCCAAAGAGGCGTTATCCGGACCGAATCAGGAAGCCTCCTCAAAGACTGAATTTATAATTGATTAACTTCAACTAATGTATATAGCAACTGTAATTGTAAATATGTTATTTAATTATTAATCGAATGTTATGTACTGTTTAGCTAAAAGGGGAGGAATTGTAGTGTATGTAACCTGAAGAAGGAACTATATTCTGCAGCCCATGTATACTGCAGTACCAGTAGTGACCACCCCTGTATATAAGCCTGTGTAGTAACCTTGCATAGTAGTTCCAGTTTTGTCTCCATTCAGTAAACACCTGTTATAACCAACTCCTGCAGTCCGTGTCTCAATTACACACGGACGTTACAGCAGCGGACCTGTGAGGGATCAGCAGAGGCGGCGGAGGTACTTAAACAGCAGCCCGAAGCAGCGAGGCCCAGAGCCCCGAGACCAGAGAGGCAGCGGACCTGCGAGGGATCACCAGAGGCGGCGGAGGTACTTAAACAGCAGCCCGAGGCAGCGAGGCCCAGAGCCCCGAGACCGGAGAGGCAGCGGACGTGCGAGGGATCACCAGAGGTGGCGGAGGTACTTAAACAGCAGCCCGAGGCAGCGAGGCCCAGAGCCCCGAGACCGGAGAGGCAGCGGACCTGCGAGGGATCACCAGAGGTGGCGGAGGTACTTAAACAGCAGCCCGAGGCAGCGAGGCCCAGAGCCCCGAGACCGGAGAGGCAGCGGACCTGCGAGGGATCACCAGAGGCATACCAATCCAGGTTCCGGGAGAGAGGTAAAAAGTAATCCAAGTGTGACGTCAGCAGGAAGCAGGTAAGTGATTGGTTGGTGAGTATTTATTAAAGTCACCCATGATGACTGCTGTGCCCTTATTGCACGCTTCTTTAATTTCCCTTTTAATGCCATCCCCAACCTCCGCCTTACTGTTTGGAGGTCTATATACCACTCCCACTAATGTTTTTTTCCCCTTAGTATTTCTCAATTCTACCCATACAGATTCCACCTCATCAGAGCTAATATCCTTCATTACAATTGTGTTAATCCTTTCTTTAACTAGTAATGCTACCCCTCCTCCCTTTCCTTTTTGCCTATCTTTCCTGAATATCGAATACCCCTGGATGTTGAGTTCCCAGTCTTGGCCGTCCTTGAGCCACGTTTCCGTAATCCCAACCAAATCATATTTGTTTACCTCTCTTTGCGCAGCCAATTCATCCACCTTATTACAAATGCTCCTCGCATTAAGACACAAAGGCCTAGAAATTCGGTGGGCTTTGCGCCCAGTTAAGGCCCAAAGAGGACCTCTGCGCCATTGGAGGAGTTTGCGCTGAAATTGAGCGCTGCGCTAATGGCGGCGGTAGCCGGTAGCGCTGCGCCGGCACCGCTGCGCCGGCACCGATGACGTCATCGGTGTGCGCAGTGCCCCGGTTCCGCCCCGATGCCAGCCCGACCCCCATATTTAGTTGCGGCCGCCTCCTTCGCGGCGGCCGCTACTAACATCGGGAGACCAGGGCCTTCCTGCAGCCTTAGTGGGGCGCATAAAGGTGGAGGTGCGGCCGGCCGCTTTTACGGCGGCCGCCTGGCCGCAGCTCCCTCCCCGGCCTCCTCCACCACCCCCCCGCGGCATTGCCGGCTGCTTTCCGCGAGCCCGGCACTTCTCCGTGGTGCTGGGCTCATTTGCCGGCACAATCCAGCGGCGATCTCCCCCTTGCAGGCACCTCCTCCTTAAGAGGAGGAGGCCTGCAGTACAGCAGCCTGCCGCACCGCATCGGGTGGCGCAGCGGCACCTGGAGCGCTGAAATTCACTTTCAGCGCCCCAAGCGGGGGCGGGCACACCCTGGAACAGCACCCGGTTCTGCCTTGGGGCGCTAAAAGTGAATATGGGACGGGCGCAACTGGCTCCGCGCCCAGCGCAAAATTTTCGGCGCAACCGAGCTGGCGGGGCTTTAGTCAATTTCTAGGCCAAAGCCTTCAGGCTTGTTTTTTTAATGCTCTTAGACATATTAGAATTATTATTTACTGTGGCCACGTTTGATTTAAACCGTTGATTTCTCTGACTGCCACTTTTGTTTTTCTCCTTCCTATCTTTTGCTTTTATCCTTGTTTCCCTTTCCTCTGTCTCCCTGCTCAGGTTCCCAACCCCCTTCCATTTTAGTTTAAACCCTCCCCCACAGCACTAGCAAACACTCCCCCTAGGACATCGGTTCCAGCCCTGCCCAGGTGCAGACCGTCCGGTTTGAACTGGTCCCACCTCCCCCAGAACCGGTTCCAATGTCCCAGGAACTTGAATCCCTCCCCCTGGCACCATTCCTCTAGCCACGTATTCATCTGAAGTATCCTTCTATTTCTACTCTGACTAGCACGTGGCACTGGTAGCAATCCTGAGATTATTACCTTTGAGGTCCTGTTTTTTAATTTACCTCCTAACTCCCTATATTCCGCTTTTAGGACCTCATCCCGCTTTTTACCTATATCGTTGGTGCCTATATGCACCATGACAACTGGCTGTTCACCCTCCCCTTCCAAGATGTTCTGCAGCCGCTCGGAGGCATCATTGACCCTTGCACCAGGGAGGCAACACACCATCCTGGAGTCTCGTTTGCAGCCGCAGAAACGCCTATCTATTCCCCTTACAATTGAATCCCCTATTACTATAGCTCTACCCCTCTTTTTCCTCCCATTCTGTGCAGCAGAGCCACCCCTGGTGCCAGGAAATAGAATATGAGAGTAAGCTTTCAGGGAACATAAAAACTGACTGTAAAAGCTTTTATAGATATGTAAAGAGAAAAAGATTGGTGCAGTCAAGCATAGGTCCCTTGCAGTCAGAATCGGGGGAATTTATAATGGGGAGCAAAGAAATGGCAGACCAACTAAATACATATTTTGGTTCTGTCTTCACAAAGGAGGACATAAATAACCTCCCAGAAATACCGCAGAACATAGGGTCTGATGAAAGGGTGGAACTGAAAGAAATCAGTATTTGTAGGGAAATGGTGTTAGGAAAATTGATGGGACTGAAGGCCAATAAATCCCCAGGGCCTGATAATCTACATCCCAGGGTACTTAAGGAAGTGGCCCTAGAAATAGTAGATGCATTGCTGGTCATCTTCCAGAACTCGATAGACTCTGGAACAGTACCCATGGATTGGAGGGTAGCTAATGTTACCCCACTATTCAAAAAAGGTGGCAGAGAAAAAGCGGGGAATTATAGACCGGTAAGCCTGACATCGGTAGTGGGGAAAATGCTAGAGTCCATTATAAAAGATGTAATAGCAGAGCACTTGGAAAGCAGTGACAGGATTGGACAAAGTCAACATGGATTTACAAAAGGTAAATCATGCTTGACTAAACTACTGGAATTTTTTGAGGATGTAACTGGTAAAATAGATAAGGGAGAACCAGTGGATGTGGTGTATTTGGACTTTCAGAAGGCTTTCGATAAAGTCCCGCATAAGAGGTTAGCGTGCAAAATTAAGGCACATGGGATTGGGGCCAAGGTATTGACTTGGATAGAGAACTGGTTGGCGGACAGAAAGCAAAGAGTTGGAATAAACGGGTCATTTTCCGAGTGGCAGGCAGTGACTAGTGGGGTACCGCAAGGATTGATCCTAGGACACCAGCTGTTCACAATATATATATTAATGATCTGGACGAGGGAATTGGATGTAATATCTCCAAATTTGCAGATGACACAAAGCTGGGAGGGAGGGTATGCAGTGAGGAGGATGTCATGAAACTCCAGTACGATTTGGGCAGGTTGGGTGATTGGGCAGAAACATGGCAAATGCACTATAATGTGGATAAATGTGAGGTTATCCACTTTGGTGGCAAAAACAGGAAGGCAGATTATTATTTGAATGGCAATAGATTGGGAGAGGGGAAGTGCAAAGAGACCTGGGTGTTCTTGTGCACCAGTCGCTGAAGGTAAGCATGCAGGTGCAGCAGGCGGTTAAGAAGGCAAATGGTATGTTGGCCTTCGTAGCAAGAGGGTTCGAGTACAAGAACAAGGATGTCTTGCTGCAGTTGTACAGGGCCTTGGTGAGACCGCACCTTGAGTATTGTGTGCAGTTTTGGTCACCTTACCTGAGGAAGGACGTTCTTGCCATGGAGGGAGTGCAGCGAAGATTCACTAGGCTGATACCTGGGATGGCAGGAATGACGTACGAGGAGAGATTGTGTCAATTAGGCTTATACTCACTGGAGTTTAGAAGATTGAGAGGGGATCTCATCGAAACCTATAAAATTCTGTCAGGTCTGGACAGACTAGATGCAGAAAGGATGTTTCTGATGGCCGGGGAGTCCAGAACCAGGGGTCATAGTCTAAGGATAAGGGGTAAGCCATTTAGGACTGAAATGAGGAGGAATTTCTTCACCCAGAGAGTGGTGAACCTGTGGAATTCTCTGCCACAGAGGGCGGTGGAGGCCAGTTCATTAAATATATTCAAGAAAGAGTTGGATATATTTCTTGAGGCTAAAGGGATCAAGGGATATGGGGAGAAGGCAGGGACAAGGTACTGAATTTGGATGATCAGCCATGATCTCATTGAATGGCGGAGCAGGCTCGAGGGGCCGAATGGCCTACTCCTGCTCCTATCTTCTATGTTTCCATGTTTCTATGTTTCATTGTGTGGAAATGCTGCTGTTGAAGTTTTAACTTGACTTTTCATTTTTCAGTTGTCCACAGGCCCGCTGTGTATTTACAACAGATTGGTCAGAATTTACAACTGAAGCGGGGTGTAAAACGGGCGGCGGCCAATTGGCCGCCGCTGCCTTGGCTGATTATCCTTTCCTCTGACTCGGCCAATCTATTTAGCCATGTTTGTGTTTTCAGTGGTTGGCAGTGCCTCAGGTTTAGAGAATGAAATGGTCATGCTCAACATTTGTCCGGTAGGGACAACCCTTTGAGTGCAGCTCGGAGCCTGGTACAAGATCACCCCCAACTTCTGCAACGAGGAGTGAAGTATAGAACAATGGTTTGAACAGAGAAACATTGGGGATTGGAAATTTAAAAAAAAATAATGACACAAAAATCCTAAAGATACGCTGAAAGAAAATTTAGCAAAATTGTGTTTCGTGTAATTAGGCACAGAAACAGTTCATCAAAAAAAAACTGCAATCAAATAATCAGCCTAACTCTTGGAATAGCTGAAAAAAAGGCAAATTACATGAGTTAATGGGAGCATTGCACACAATTACATTGTGCATGGGGTTCCGTCGGCAGTCTATCCACTGGTACACACTTACTGGGCACAATTAATTGAGTGTAAAAGTCTGTAATTGTTGCATCTGTAATGTGCTACGTTTGATGGAATATAGGAAAGATCCCAGAAATCAGCTCCCACAGGAGGTGCAGCAGATACATCCGAATCTGTCACTTTGGGTAACCAGCTGTTCTCTGACTAACAGCATTGTAGCAGAGTAGTCGTGTGATTACCTGGACGCCCTTAATCAAAAAACATCTGCTTCTCATTTAGTTTACATCGCTTTTGCTCTTTTGCCAGTGAAAGGGCAGAGACGGAAGTTGGTTGCTGTAGGTGCATTTCTTCAGAATTCAGAGGAGTTGTGATAATTTCTCATTCATTAAATAAAATCGGAAAGGGGTACTGTGAGTGAGCATTTCTTTTCACGGAACGGAGAGTCCGTGCTGTTGGAGTGACGCCGAGAAAGGCTAAAGGGCTTCTTCGGTCTTCCAAAGGCGCCTGCACGTTCCTTTCATGTAAGATCTGCAGAACCGATTTGCTTTGTATTCTTTGAAAAGCTGGAGACTGCAAAGCAGAATTAGAAAAAAGCCACAGAGTCTCACAACCGTTCTTAATTCATAGTAATCTTGGATAAACTGTTTCACTACAGTTTTCATACGGTGTAGAGTCTGGGGATTAACCCTGTGAGTACTGAATCACTGTTTTTGGGGGTGGGAGGGCTGTAGATCCCCCCCCTCTGCTTTTTCCACGAGATCTCTGGAAAAAGAAAGCAAAATAGAGCCTGCAACCTACTGAATGTTATATGAAGGTGTCAAATGTTTGCACGCTAATATTGTAAGCACTAATTTTCTGGTTTGTGTCCCATACAGACCAGAAAGGTCCCAGGCTTTAGCCGATTAGCTGGTCTTAGTCAGGCAGCTTTTGGTGTCATGGCCACAATTGGTGTCACGTCCATGAATTAAAGAAAGAAAGACTTGCATTTCTATAGCGCCTTTCACGACCACCGGGTGTCTCAAGGCGCTTTACAGCCAATGAAGTACCTTTGAAACCACAGACAATTGCACACAGCAAGCTCCCACAAACAGCAATGTGATAATGACCAGATAATCTGTTTTTATTATGTTGGTGGAGGGTTAAATATTGGCCAGGACACCGGGGAGAACTCCCCTGCTCTTCTTCGAAATAGTGCCACGGGGTTTTTTACATTCACCTGAGAGGGCAGATGGGGCCTTGGTTTAACTTCTCATCTGAAAGACGGCACCTCCGACAGTGCAGCACTCCCTCAAGCACTGCACTGGAGTGTCAGCCTAACTTTATGTGCTCAGGTCTCTGGAGTGGGACTTAAACCCACAACCTTCTGACTCCGAGGCGAGTGTGCTGCCCACTGAGCCACAGCTGACAATTCGAAAGAGCAAAGCAAGCAAGGTTCCTGGTCCTGAAAGCTAGCCAGCGACTCGTGCCGGAGAGTGCGCGTTTGGACATCGGGTGTGGATACATCTGGATCCAGCTCTGATCCTTCCCTAGGCAGAATAGTCCGCCAATATTCACAGTCCAAGCAAGGGCACACATGACGAACGGGCACTGGGACTAGGCACTGGCTGACTAATGCTCCAGCACCTTTAGGAGAGGAGCAAAGCAAAAGCCCGGTGTTGCACAAAAGCTTTACGATGACCTTTGATTCAGATGCTACAGGCATCTGTGCTGCAACAAAAATGCTGCACAAAAGTTTCCAATGGGACAACCAGAGGTGGCAGCCAGGAAAGGTGAACTACACCTGCCAGAATTTGTGGGAGATTAAGAACAGCAAATGCCCCATTGAGACCATAAAGTGAGGTACTTCCCCAAGGTATCCAGAGTGGGAATGGACTGTCTGATGTGTTTATATGCAATGGACCTGCCAATGAGATTCCTGTATCTGTATGTTGATTAAAAAAGATTCACATTTTGTCTCGACACAAAAGACATCAAGGGGTATGGGGAGAGAGCGGGAATATGGTATTGAGATAGAAGATCAGCCATGATCATATTGAATGGTGGAGCAGGCCCGAAGGGCCAAATGGTCTACTCCTGCTCCTATTTTTCTATGTTTTCTATGTTCTAAATAAACCTTTCCGCTCACAATACCTAAGTGACTTTGTACATGGCCCAGTCAATGTAGAGCAAATATTATGCAGTCCTGTGAGTGACTTGAACAGCGAGACATCATGTGTGGATGCAAATGCTTATGGATGCATCAACCAATTACTCAACAGCCCTTCCCACATGAATGTAAATGCTGTCAAGTACATCGGACAGCTATGTGATGTGTCTTATGCCCTCAGCTACAAGGTCAGTTATGCAAGCTCCCTGTAATCTGGACACATAGGGGTAATTCCACACTCCCACAGAGAGCCATGCTCACAGGGAGCATAGGTCAGAGATAGGACTGCAAGATCGTACCCCCAAAACCCCAGCCCCCTGCAGGTGGTTCCCCGCTGGGACTCCTTGATCACGGAATTAACCCTTACAGATCCTCAGCTATCAGCAAGATTTATCTTTTCAGAAATTATATCGTTTACTTATTTACTTTTCCAGGACGCAATAAGTAGTTACACTCCAGCAGGTAATTCTAATTGTATTTCTTTCCATATTGAATTATTAAGAGTTTATGCCATAATTATTCAACTTCTCACTCTCGGCAGGGCGTCTCACCCTCTGGAAACTTGGACTTGCACTGCGCAAACTTTTCCAACTATTTACAATTAATAGCTAGCAAATCATATGCAGTATGTGTGATGAAATATGTCATTCATCAGACTCTGTATTTAACTACATATATTGTATTGCCTGCTCCTGTGTTTGTATTGCCTGCTCCTGTGTTTTACCTTGTATTGTATATAGTGCACCGCCCCCTTTCTCCCCATTGGGTGTGTTGGCTCCGCCCATACCTGGCCCTACTTAAGACAAGCCCAGGCTTGTCTTGCAGCAGAACAGCAGAATGCTAGGTGAAGACACAGGCATCTTTCTTTGCTAATAAAAGCCTTGTTTTATCCAGTTAACTTTGAGCCTTGAAGTTATTGAGACGCATCAATTTTATTAGCAAACTTTCAACGATGGATCAACTTTTGAAACCGGAACGCTTGGATTTGGACCCGCATGCTTCGGATGCATCGGCACGGTTTGGACACTGGTTCCAGTGCTTGGAATTTTTTATGGCCAACTCCGAAGCCGTCACAGCCTCTAAAGCCACCGGAGATGTGAAACTCGGGATCCTGCAGAATCGGGTAAGCCACCGGGTTTTTCCACTCATCCAAGACGCCGCCACCTACCTGGATGCCTGCAACATTCTAAAGGCCCACTATCAGCGGCCTACCAACGAGGTGTACGCCAGGCATCTGCTTGCTACCTGCACACAGCGACCCGGAGAGTCGCTAGAGGACTTTCTAGTCACCCTAAAAGTGCTTGGCAAAGACTGCAAATGCAAAGACGTGAAGGCCATGGTATACACAGACGAGCTTATTCGGGATGCCTTTATCGCAGGCCTTAGCTCTAATTACATCCGGCAGAGACTGCGAGAGAAAACGGGCCTAGATCTGACACAGACTGTGGACACAGCGCGATCGCTGGATGTGGCTCAGAAGAACTCTGACTCCTACTCTTCAGGACGCGCGGCCCATGCCGCCTCGTACGCACCAAGGGCGCCGCCATGTTGGAAGACATCTTCCCCGCCCGGTAGCCCAACACCGTCGGGGCCCTGCTCTCCCCCCAGAAGCCCTATGACCGCCGCGACGCATCGGGGCCCCAAATGCTACTTCTGCGGGCAGCCGAAGCACACCAGGAACCTGTGCACGGCAAAAGGCACCACCTGCTGTAAGTGCGGTAAGAAGGGGCACTTTGGGAAGGTGTGCAGAGGGAACCCCGCAGGCAAACCCGCCACCGCCGCGTGCGCGGCCATCTTGGACGCCATCTTGTCCGACCTCGTGGGGTCCGCCATCTCGCGAGCAGACATCGTGGACGCCATCTTACCCGGCCTCATGTGGCCCACCATCTTGTCCCGATCAGGGCCCTACAGTGGCGTCGATCACAGTGGACCAGTCTGTAGTGTATGTACCTGTCTATCTTTAAGGGAACTATTGAATGTAACCGTTCACCTTTAAGGGAACTACTTTAGGTGTGGCACTATTTGTTTGGCTTCTGTATACTGTAATACCGATAGTGACCACACCAGTATATAAGTGTTGTAGCAGGATTGCTGGGGCAGATTCGCCCGGACCTTCGAATAGTAAAGACCTGTTTGTTTGTTACTTCTGAAGTCTGTGTATTTATTAACTGCACAACCCACAGACTTTACAGTGGCGACGAGTCCGATCGTACCCTGCGGCAAGATTACCAAAAGCAACGAAGAGCGTCGAAGAGAGACAACCGCCCTCGTCGTGCTACCAAAAGAAAACACGAGGCTGCAACAACAGAAAGCAGGAAGACTAACAACAAAAGCTGTATCAGCAACAGGCACTGACTACCCTTCTGCCACGGTGCGGAGTGAGCCGACCAGCAAGAAACAAGGCGGCCGAAGAGACTGTGAGTAGGGGAAGGTGTATAGGGCAGAGCACTCGACCTCGGTCGAGGGGGAGCTGGGCCGGCCAAAAGTCGGGTCCAACGGCGTCGGGTGACAGCCGGACCGCAATCGGCGGGAGCAATCCGGGCAGCGACCGCAGCCACGAAGCGCTGAGCCTGCGAGTAGGCGCGGGAAGAGAAACCCAGCCGCAGCCGGGGAGGGAAACACCGGTCTGCGAGAGGGCTGGGGAGGCGAACGGGAACCGTGCGGGTGAGAGCCGGGTGCGGAGAGAGAGACTGCGAGGAGCCAGTCCAGCGGCTGAGCTGTTCTCCACCAACGGGGTACTCAGAGCCGGCAAAACCGAACGTGCGGGAGTGGGTGAGAGACACAGCCGAAAATGGGGTGAGAGACTGCGCGAGAGCCAGTCCAGCGGCTGAGCTGTTCTCCACCAACGGGGTACCCAGGGCCGGTAGCACCGAACGTGCGGGTGAGAGAGCGACAGAGCCGGGTACGGAGAGAGAGACTGCGCGAGAGCCAGTCCAGCGGCTGAACTGTCCTCCGTTAACGGGGTGTACCCAGCGCCGGTAGAGCCGTGCGGGCGGGAGGAAAAGACATAGCCGAGTAAGGGGAGCTGTGCGGTAGCCAGCCAGCGGCTGAACCTGTCCGCTGTGGGGGAAGCGTACCCTTTCTACCGGGAAGAAACGCGGGAAGCCGCCATTAGGCGGAGAAGACGCCAGAAGCGGGAAACCGCCATTGAAGTGGGCGGGGCGAGAAAGGAAGAGCGGGAAACCGCCATTTTCGCGGGAAAACCGCCATCTTAGAAACAAACAAATAAATAAGAATACTTAAAGAAATACTGGTGCTGCTCCCAAGGGAAGAAAGATGCCTAAGCGAGGGAATATTAACGACTTTAATTCTGAAATAGAAGACTGGGCCACGTACGTGGAACGCATAGAGATCTATTGCGAAGCCAACAAAATAGAGGAAGACGACAAGGCGATAACATTGCTAAACTCGATGGGGGCAAAAACATACGGGCTCTTGAAGCATCTAATAGCACCAAATAAACCAGCGGATCAGACCTTCGAAGAGATTGTGGCTGTGCTGAAGGACCACTTGAACCCCACACCGCTGATGCTGGCTGAACGATTCTTCTGCGTTCTTGCGTAGAATTTGAAAGACGAAAGCAATGCGGAATACTTGGTCGAACTGCGTAGGCTAGCGAAATACTGCCAGTTCGGAGGGAATCTGACAGAAGCGCTGCGGGACAAGTTCGTATGCGGATTGTCCAAAGAAGGGACGCAGAAGCGACTACTGGAAGAGAACGACCTCACACTGGACAGGGCTGTCCTTATAGCTGCATCGCACGAAGCCGCAGCGAAAGGAACGGCGGAAATGCAACTAAAGGCAGCGGCACTCGGGGTGGACCAAATTACTTCAAGCACAACAAAATGCTACCGTTGTGGGAAGACAACGCATGACCAGAATCAATGCTGGTTTAAGAACCAAGAGTGTAGGAAATGTGGCAAACTGGGTCACATCGCGAAGGTATGCCGGTCCGGGAAAAAGACCAATAATCAAAGGAAGCCACCACCAGAAAAGTACAACAAGGTACACAAGGTGGCTGAGAAGAGTTCAGACGAACAGAATTCAGACTCAGACCCAAACAACCAGGAGCTGGGTAGTCTGAGAATCCACAATGTGGGTAAAGAAACGGATCTACAGGCCATCTGGGTCATACTAAAAATAGCTGGAGTCCAAGTAAGAATGGAGCTGGACACTGGATCAGCTCTATCAGTCATCAACCGAAGGGACTACCACCGGCTATTCTCTCACATACCTTTAAGAAATACCAAGTTCGTATTACAGACATACACGGGGCATAACGTATACCCCGTGGGGAAAATAAGAGTCAAGGTGAGAGATAGGGGTAAAGAACACCCAAGAATGAGCTTGTACGTATTACCTGAGGGAGGACCACCACTTCTAGGACGGGAGTGGATTAAGAAAATAGACATGGAATGGCATTACCTAAAAGCCATAATGAGGGAGGACTCGGTGCAAGCTATTAGCTTAGATTCTGAAATGGATGATGATAAGACCAAGTCGAAAATGGAAGACAAGGCTAAAAGGGACTTGCCGACGATGGGAAAGAAAACGAAGACATGCAGAAGGACTTATGGTACCAAGAAGAATAAAGCTGCAGAGCAGAACTCCAGGTTGACAGAGAATTCTGAGCCTGTTCAAGCAAAGGATTCATCCATGACGGAAGAACACCGAGCTCGGACACAAACTTATGTCAAAGTACGACAACAATTAGAACAGTTGAGTGACTGTCTCGTACAGGAGATGAAAAATATGGAAAAGTTCTGGGACACCGAATGGGGGAACCTGGAAAGACTACAGAGACAGCTAGCTCAAGCAGAGAGCGACCATAGAGCCATCATGGTCAAATACCAATCACATTCCCCTGATGCTGTTCAGGAACTAGAATATTTACAGAGTGAACCAAAGGAAGAGGAATCTTCAGGGAGCCAGGATTTTATTCCAGTTCTTCTCTACGACTCCTTACAAGCAGAGTGTGAGAAGTTGAAAGAACAGTATGAACAGGCCCAGGCTACAATTCTGGAGGGGGTTAACTCGGCAGCCTCCGAAAAGCTAGTTTCAGTAGAAGCATATGAACAACTAAAGGTTGAACATGAGCAAGAAGTCCAAAGGCTGCAGGAAATTCTTGATGAGCTCAAGGCCAAGACAGACTCATCGATAGAAGCTCCATCCATAGATGAGCAATTAGAGGTGAAAATCATGGCAGAGCATGAAAGACAGGATGTCCAAGAACTTATAAAAACATTGAAGGACACCCAAGACAAATATGAGGCGGCAATGACCGAGGTTCAACAACTTGAAGAACAGATTCAACTGGGAATCCTTTCAGTGGAAGAACAGGACACTGTAAGAATGGTCCCTGAACATGAACTAGAGAGCATCAGGGCGCAACTTTTCCGAGCGCTGAAAGCCAAAGTTCAAGAGGAACGTAAGGTGGAAGTATTGGAGAAAGAGGTGGATGAAATGGAGAAGACTCTGATCCACCGTGTTCCCAGGGAAGAGTTAACGGTCGGCCAACTCCTTCATATGCTGAAGGACAAGACTCTGCAAGGGGAACAATCTGAACACGAGCTTCAATCTTCAGGGGAAACGAGTTCGGAGCTCTCAAAAGTCACGGAGATAGCTGAGGTGGCAACACAAATTTTACAAGGATGCCAAAAGTACATTGAATCACGTCAAGGTGAACAGAAGAAGGTGGAAACCGTTACTTCAGTAGAAGGGTTAAATAGCCTGATAACGCAATTACCGATGGAAAGGAAGGTATTGAACTCACAAATGAGGTCCGTCGTGAAGGAATGGCAGATAACCCAGGAAGAGCGGGATGAATATGAATGCATGAAGAAGGCTTTTCAAGAAAGATGTTTAGGGAAGGAACCACCGTCAGCTAACGTCCAGACGGGTGAGGAGGAAGAAGAAGTCTCTCTCGCTGGCCTAACTCAGGGCGAACCTGAATATTACCATGACCTGTTGAGTGACACTGAATATTACGAGGATGTGGCCTGCCCAGCTTGTGACGAAAACTCCCAAAGTGCTGAAATCCGGATGAAGCACTTAAGGTCTAAGGAACATAGAGGGTTGGTGGCGCTACAGCTGGCAGCCGAGAAAGGAGCTCCGAGAGTTTTAAAAAGGCAGAAAAGAAAAAGAAGCAGCAGAAGATAATAACTGTTTAAAATATTAGCACTTCTACCATTCCAGGCGGGACATTACGAAAGGAGCTAAATTAGTTGAAAAACTGGAAAATGTCAAGACAGCCAGTTGGTTGTAAAAGTCCGCACTGCTGGTTGAACAGGACGAAAGTTCAAGCTGTTACGTCAAGAAAAAGGCTATGGAGGAGTCACGCTAGCCAGGTGAACCGGCTACACCAAAGAAATGTTGTTCGGAACGAGTCAAGATCAGAGACTGAATCTATGAACTGTTTCCGCAGAGACTGAACCTGTGAACTGTTTCCACCGAGATTATATTTGTAAATTGTTTTATATGACATTGACTCCACCAAGATTATATCTGTAATTTGTTTTATAGGAAGTTGAAGATATGTATGTTTAACGGGGACTCTGTAAGTAATAAGCTAAAAAGGGAGGATTGTAGTGTATGTACCCGTCTATCTTTAAGGGAACTATTGAATGTAACTGTTCACCTTTAAGGGAACTACTTTAGGTGTGGCACTATTTGTTTGGCTTCTGTATACTGTAATACCGATAGTGACCACACCAGTATATAAGTGTTGTAGCAGGATTGCTGGGGCAGATTCGCCCGGACCTTCGAATAGTAAAGACCTGTTTGTTTGTTACTTCTGAAGTCTGTGTATTTATTAACTGCACAACCCACAGACTTTACACAGTCCAGACCGCACCCACTATCCAAATCGATGGTGGACATCGAGGTAAACGGGTGCAAGGTTAAATGTTTAATCATCGTGGACGCCATCTTACCCGGCCTCGTGTGGCCTACCATCTTGTCCCAATCAGGGCCCTACAGTGGCGTTGATCACAGTGGACCAGTCCAGACCGCACCCACTATCCAAATCGATGGTGGACATCGAGGTAAACGGGTGCAAGGTTAAATGTTTAATTGACAGCGGAAGCACGGAGAGCTTCATTCACTCTGGTCTGGTACAACGACTCTCTCTAACTATAGTCCCTACTCAGGGCACGATCTCTATGGCCGACAAAACCCAGATATCGACTATTGCGGGTTACTGCGCGGTACGATTGTCCGTTAAAGGCACTGTATATAATAATTTTAAACTGTTAATTATGAAGGATTTATGTGTGAACGTGATCTTGGGCCTGGATTTTCAGTGCCACCACCAAAGCATCACGCTCAATTTCGGTGGGACCCAGCCGCCCCTCACAGTGTGCGGTCTGGCTACCCTGAAGGCAAAGCCGCCTTCGCTATTCGCGAACCTTACCCCTAACTGCCGGCCAATAGCGACCAAAAGCAGGAGGTACAGCTGGGAGGACAGGCGGTTTATCGCGACCGAGGTAGACAGGCTCCTGAGGGAGCGCATTATTGAATGCAGCAACAACCCGTGGCGCGCCCAAGTGGTGGTGGTGAGGGGTAGCGAGAAGAAGCGGATGGTGATTGACTATAGTCAAACAGTCAACATCTATACCCAACTAGACACCTACCCGCTACCCCGCATATCCGAGATGGTGAACCAAATCGCCCAATACCGGGTGTTCTCCACTATCGACCTCAAGTCAGCGTACCACCAGCTCCCTATCAGACCAAAGGACCGTTCGTACACCGCCTTCGAGGCAAACGGACGCCTCTACCAGTTCCTCAGTGTCCCCTTTGGGGTGACGAATGGGGTCTCGGTCTTTCAGAGGGAGATGGACCGCATGGTCGATGACCACCACTTGCAGGCAACCTTCCCCTATCTCGACAACGTCACCATCTGTGGCCACAACCAACAGGACCACGACTCAAACCTCGCGAGGTTTCTGAAAACCGCACAAAAACTCAACCTCACTTAGAACGAGGACAAGTGCGTTTTCAACACCACGCGCCTCTGCATACTAGGCAGCGTGGCGGAGAATGGGGAAATCGGACCAGACCCCGACTGATTGCGCCCCCCTACGGGAGCTGCCCCTGCCCAACACTCCCAAAGCCCTGAAAAGGTGCCTGGGGTTATTCTCGTATTATGCCCAATGGGTCCCTAACTACTCCGATAAAGCCCGCCCCCTCTTGAAAGCATCCTCTTTCCCGCTCTCTGCTGAGGCCCATGCTGCCTTCAAAAGCATTAAGCAGGATATTGAGCGGGCCACGCTACAGGCAGTGGACGAGAACACTCCCTTTCAAGTGGAAAGTGATGCGTCTGACTTTGCCTTGGCGGCCACCCTCAACCAGGCGGGGCGGCCCGTAGCTTTCTTCTCGAGGACCCTCCAGGGGCCCGAGATCAGACACTCCTCCGTGGAAAAGGAGGCGCAAGCCATCGTGGAGGCAGTGCGCCACTGGCGGCACTACCTAGCCGGCAAACGCTTCACCCTACTTACCGACCAGCGGTCGGTAGCGTTTATGTTCAATAATAAACAGAGGGGGAAGATTAAAAATGATAAGATTCTTAGGTGGCGGATCGAGCTCTCCACCTTCGAGTACGACAGCATATACCGGCCAGGGGCCCTTAACGAATCCCCCGACGCCCTCTCACGAGGGATGTGTGCCAACGCCACCGGGGATCGGCTACAGACCCTCCACAACGACCTCTGCCACCCAGGGGTCACACGGCTGTTCCACTTCATAAAGTCCCGCAACTTACCCTACTCGATTGAGGAAGTTCGGTCTCTGACCAGGAACTGCCGCACTTGCGCTGAGTGCAAGCCTCGGTTCTACCGCCCTGATAGAGCCCACCTAATCAAAGCTACACGGCCCTTTGAGCGGCTTAGCTTAGATTTCAAGGGCCCCCTCCCGTCTGTCGACCGCAATGTTTACTTCCTGAACATTGTGGACGAATACTCCTGTTTCCCATTCGCCTTCCCCTGCCCAGACATGACCAGCGCCACGGTCATTAAATGCCTCAACAGCCTGTTCTGCCTGTTCGGTATGCCAAGCTATATCCACACGGATAGGGGGGCGTCCTTCATGAGTGAAGAGCTACGCCAGTACATGCTGTCCAAGGGGATTGCCACGAGCCGTACCACCAGCTACAACCCCCGGGGTAACGGTCAGGTGGAGCGAGAGAACGGGACGGTATGGAGGGCAGTCACTTTAACTCTAAGGACCAAGGGCCTCCCTATCTCCCGCTGGCAGGAAGTCCTCCCAGATGTGCTCCACTCAATACAGTCACTATTGTGTATCGCCACGCCTCATGAGCTAATGTTTGTGTTTCCCCGGAAATCCACCTCAGGCGTATCCATACCATCATGGCTCTCCACCCCAGGTCCGGTACTTTTGCGGAAGCATGTGAGGGGCCACAAGACGGACCCTCTCGTGGAGCCAGTGCACCTGCTCCACGCCAACCCACAATATGTGTATGTCCGGCACGCCGACGGACGGGAGGACACTGTTTCCATAAAAGACCTCGCCCCAGCCGGTAACAACAGCAACAACGACAATGACTACAACAACAACAGCAACAACGACAACAACCACAACTATTACCCACCCACTCCACCCACTATTCTTTCATCACCCCCGGAAGAACACCAGCCAACGGTACCCCCACCACCTACCCCTTCAACAACCCCGGTGGCGCCCCCGGCAGAGACCCAGGAGGTCACCCGGGACACCCAGCCGGCACCCACGGCACCGCAACCGTTACGTCGGTCACAGAGGACTATCACACCCCCAGACAGACTAAATCTGTAGAAGGGGTGAATGTGATGAAATATGTCATTCATCAGACTCTGTATTTAGCTACATATATTGTATTGCCTGCTCCTGTGTTTGTATTGCCTGCTCCTGTGTTTTACCTTGTATTGTATATAGTGCACCGCCCCCTTTCTCCCCATTGGGTGTGTCGGCTCCGCCCATACCTGGCCCTACTTAAGACAAGCCCAGGCTTGTCTTGCAGCAGAACAGCAGAATGCTAGGTGAAGACACAGGCATCTTTCTTTGCTAATAAAAGCCTTGTTTTATCCAGTTAACTTTGAGCCTTGAAGTTATTGAGGCGCAATTGAGGCGCATCAGTATGTGCCTGAATTTTCAATCCACTATCCCTGTAGACAAGGTTCCCTGTTGACAATGACTCCTTACATATATATAATATATATTATGAAGCACTTCTACATTTTGATTATAAAGTGCATATGGAAGAAGTATGTAGATACATTGGTATGCTTGTGGTGGGAGCACTGTAGGTTTAAAGGTTGGCGCAATTTGTTTGTTCTTGCTCCCTGGGGCTCAGTTGGGTCGAGAACCTGGGACAAGGTCCTGCCCACCGGTAGTCATGTTGGTTGGTGTTGTGCTTCCCTGTCAATTCCTGTGTGAATGCAAATGCAAATACATCAAAGACGCATTGGTCAGTTGCATCCAGCCCCTTCTGAGCGGTGTAAAAAACGGGGAATTACAGACCGGTAAGCCTGACATCGGTAGTGAGGAAAATGCTAGAGTCCATTATAAAAGATGTAATAGCAGAGCACTTGGAAAACAGTGACAGGATCGGACAAAGTCAACATGGATTTACAAAAGGTAAATCGTGCTTGACTAATCTACTGGAATTTTTTGAGGATGTAACTGGTAGAATAGATAAGGGAGAACCAGTGGATGTGGTGTATTTGGACTTTCAGAAGGCTTTCGATAAGGTCCCGCATAAGAGATTAGCGAGTAAAGTTAAGGCGCATGGGATTGGGGGCAAGGTATTGACTTGGATAGAGAACTGGTTGGCAGACAGAAAGCAGAGTTGGAATGAACGGGTCTTTTTCCAAGTGGCAGGCAGTGACTAGTGGGGTACCACAGGGATCGGTCCTTAGACCCCAGCTGTTCACAATATATATTAATGATCTAGACAAGGGAACTAGATGTAATATCTCCAAATTTGCATACGACACAAAGCTGGGTGGGCGTGTGTGCTGTGAGGAGGAAGCCGAGAAACTCCAGGATGATTTGGACAGGTTGGGTGATTGGGCAGAAGCATGGCAGATGCAATATAACGTGGATAAATATGAGGTTATCCACTTTGGTGGCAAAAACAGGAAGGCAGATTATTATCTGAACGGCAATAGATTGGGAGAAGGGGAAGTGCAACGAGACCTGGGCGTCCTTGTGCACCAGTCGCTGAAGGTAAGCATGCAGGTGCAGCAGGTGGTTAAGAAGGCAAATGGTAAGTTGGCCTTTGTAGCGAGAGGGTTTAAGTACAGGAACAAGGATGTCTTGCTGCAGTTGTACAGGGCCTTGGTGAGACCACATCTTGAGTATTGTGTGCAGTATTGGTTGCCTTATCTGAGGAAGGATGTTCTTGCCATGGAAGGAGTTCAGCGAAGATTCACCAGGCTGATACCTGGGATGGCAGGAATGACGTATGAGGAGAGATTGGGTCAATTGGGCTTGTACTCGCTGGAGTTTAGAAGAATGAGAGGGGATCTCATTGAAACTTATAAAATTCTGACAGGACTGGACAGACTAGATGCAGGAAGATGTTCCCGATGGTCAGGGAGTCCAGAACCAGGGGTCACAGTCTAAGGGTAAAGGGTAGGCCATTTAGGACAGAAATGAGGAGGAATTTCTTCACCCAGAGAGTGGTGAACCTGTGGAATTCTCTACCACAGAAGGCAGTAGAGGCCAATTCATTAAATATATTCAAGAAGGAGTTGGGTATATTTCTTAAGGCTAAAGGGATCAAGGGGTATGGGGAGAAAGCCGGGACCGGGTACTGAATTTGGATGATCAGCCATGATCGCATTGAATGGCGGAGCAGGCTCGAGGGGCCGAATGGCCTACTCCTGCTCCTATCTTCTATGTTTCTATGTAAATGCAATTAGTTTAATGAAATCCGGCTGGATGATAGGTCTTGCGTTCAGGCTCTAACATTTACCTTCTTGGGTTTGCCTCAGTCCTGACTAAACTGAACCAGCAAGCAGAATAGGAATCAGTCAGCATCTAGCATTAGGACAAAGATGGGCTGAATACAGAAGCCAGGTTTGAGCTCCTACTGAACTATTCTTCAATTAGAGGATAGCTGTGCCTGTGTATTGGTGGGAGTGTACGTGTCTTCAAGAATCTCCATGGAAGTCAGGCGCGTGTGTGTGCGCGGAGGCTGAATGGCCTTTTGTGTTGTAAAGTGAGGTTGTGTACCATTTAGTTCAATTGCTCCTACTCAGAGTAAGCTTCAGACTGTCCCAGCGACTCTTGTAGGCCCCAGCTTACGCACTGGGATCCCAGGTTCTGTTATCCGGATCAGCATTCACCGACCAACATCCACAAACTAATTACTCAGCCTCCCATCCCCTCCGGTGCTTCACACCACAGTTGGAAAATGTACCATTCCTATCTCTTCAACTATTTACATTCATCTGGAGTCACTGCCTAATTCTATTGAGCTTCTAATTCCTGAAGGAGCCATTTTATATCAATGTGAACTTAATTGTTTCTGGATTGAATATTTTCACGGAATATCAGTCTTGGCATTTCCTGAATTACCATGCTCATTGAAGGATTGAAGATGGTTATTAAGGCTGACAGTTTTAGTGTCACTGGGATCTATGACAGCATCAGCAGATTACAGCGAGCCTGTGACAGTATTTATTTATGTAGAATTGAGACATATGGTCAGAATCATTCCATCTCTCTCCTCTGTAATTAAAACATCTGGGAGCACAAAAGACCTGTAAAATCTCCTCGCTAAATAATGCAAGGCTTGGCTCTACCAGGCTGGTACAAAAAGGAATACTTATACAAGAATGCCAAGATTGCAGAGCACAAGGAGCATGTCTTCTGAGCTGGGGCCCCTTGTCCAAGTGCACTGATGTATGAAGCAATATAACACCTCGGGACAATTTAACTTGCTGTGAATTGGAAGTACGCGCCTTAAAAACAAGCCATTTTAGAATTAGTAAGTAATTTAATCTGTGCACCAACATATGTCAAGATTGAGGCAGAATCCTCCGCATGGTAATTGTTTATGCTGCTTTGTCATAGATCAAGCTTTCGGTGAAAAGTTACTTATCTTTAACTCTTTAATTCCATGGTTCGCTTGATAACTGGCACTATAAATTGCTCAAACTGATGTCAAACCCCGGTACAGAAAGTCGTCTTATTCTGTGATCGGGCTGTGCCATCACTGCTGCCGTGGAGCCACGAGCCTCAAGACAACGCCAGTAAATTAAGTCCCCATGTTCTTTTGTACCACAGTGTTTTTCCCTTTTATTGCCTTCACTCTCGAAGGTTGTGAGTCGCGCTGGGGTTTGCAGCCCACCAATGTGGAAGCTCTGCGCCGCCTCACCCAAGGGGCCGCTCTAACCGTGCAAGTCCAGACAGTGAGCGTTGGCAGGCTATCCTACTGCAGGAGGCATCACAGCAAAGCCACATTCACTCACTCACTTTCATGCAGAGTCGTTTGGTATTGGTCAGGAATGGTGATTCCTGAATGTTGACTTTTCCCCTATCTAACCCAGAGGCACTGAAGCCAATGCAATGGCCCCACGGCTGTCAGTCAAATCAGCATAGACCAGAAACGGAACTCTTTTTGAGCCAAGAAGGAGTCCTGCATACAACAATAACAACTTGCATTTATATAGCACCTTTAATGCAGTAAAATGACCCAAGGCGCTTCACAGGAGCGTTATCAGACTCTGAGCCACATAAGGAGATATCAGTACAGGTGACCAAAAACTTGGTCAAAGAGGTAGGTTTTAAAGGAGTGTCTTAAAGTTGGGGAGAGAGGCAGAGAGGTTTAGGGAGGGAATTCCAGAGCTTAGGGCCCGGGCAGCTGAAGGCACGGCCACCAATGGTGGAGCGACTAAAACTGGAGATGGGCAAGAGGCCAGAATTGAAGGAGCGCAGAGATTTCGGAGGATTTTTTGTGTTATGCAAAAACAGCCAGCACAGGACTCTTGTGGGGTAAGGAAGAGTTACCCGTCTTGGCTGATTTTGGGGTACCTCTGGCTGGACAAACCGAGTTCCACTGACAGCATCTTGCCTCGCTCTCTCTCTCTCTCTCTCTCTCGTGGTTTAGTTTATGGTGTGTCTGATTGGTTGGCTATTTATTCTTTAGTTATATACTTCTGCCAGCCCCGCTCCCCTTTTTTAATTATAGTAATGAAAGCTGGGCTTATTTTAGTCAATGGTGAGATATGTTTAATAGTTTTTAAACATTCAAGGTGCTGAAGGTCACATCAGGTGTGCTACACAACGCAACATGATTTTTTTAAGCTTTTAAAGCTATTTTCTCAGAAGATACATTTTTAACGGAAAGATTGTCAGAGGTTAAGAAATAGTGGAATGTGCATGTTGCTGCTTACTGGAAGCAGCAAGTACAGTTCTTACTTTTAACAAAAACCTACTGGCTCAGTCAGAAATATCAACCAATAATTGACAACCTTAAAAGTCTCCCACAAGCAAAGTGCACTAAATCCTGCATTGGAGGAATTTGTTTTTTAAATTCGTAAACTTGGATGAAGGGGAAAAGCCCACAGTGTAGGGCATCAGCAAGGTTGAAGGGATTATTATCTGAACAGCAATAGATTGGGAGAAGGGGAAGTGCAACGAGACCTGGGTGTCCTTGTGCACCAGTCGCTGAAGGTAAGCATGCAGGTGCAGCAGGCGGTTAAGAAGGCAAATGGTATGTTGGCCTTCGTAGCGAGAGGGTTCGAGTACAGGAACAAGGATGTCTTGCTACAGTTGTAGCAAGGATCTCCTATCTTGCATCGTCACTACACTTGATGAATTTGCCTCCTTTGAAGGTCGACCATTTCAGGTTTTCTTTTGCACCAGGGAGGTTCTCCAATAACACAGGTTGCAAATGGCGCTCCTCAGGGTAAACTGGAAATCATTGCCCGCCCATGACTGGTCAAGGTGCCAATTCAGAGGTACTCAAACTGGAACAAGTTACTACCAGCTGGTTTCACAGCATGACTCAGCTGATGAGAAGTTTCATTTTTTACTAATTTTCCACTCCCCCCTAATCTATCCTTCTCATTCAAGACAAACTCTTTCATCTAAAGGTGAATACCAGCATCATAGCCACGTACCCAACACTCACCTGAGGCTAAAGCAGTCTCTTGTGCACTAAGCTCTGACCACGCTCAATCAGCTCCGATGGACTGGCCACATCGTCCGCATGCCCGATACGAGACTCCCAAAACAAGCGCTCTGCTCGGAGCTCTGACATGGCAAGTGGGCAGAGGAAACGCTTCAAGGACACCCTCAAAGCCTCCTTGAAAAAGTGCAACATCCCCACCGACACCTGGGAATCCCTGACCCAAGACCGTACAAAGTGGAGGATAAGCATCCGGGAAGGCGCTGAACACCTTGAGTCTCTTTGCCGGGAGCAAGCGGAAACCAAGCGCAAACAATGCAAGGAGCGCACATCAACCCAAGCACCCCACCCATACCCGCCCCTTCAACCACCGTCTGCCCCACCTGTGACAGAGACTGTAGTGTAATGATCAGTAACATGTCATTCTAGAATGGTACACTAGGTGGAGCTGTAGAGCTGTATGTTTAAAAGCACTAGGCTACCCACAAAGCAGTAGTCAAGATGGATGCTGTAGAAGTCCACATGGCATGAATAAAGTGACTAGCTCAAGCTAGCTGTTCATAATGATAATGTCTAGTTATTAATGAACATAACATGTTGGTCCCCCATTGGACCCATCAGTCACCTGAGAACTCATTTTTAATGTGGAAGCAAGTCATCCTCGGTTCCGAGGGATTACCTAAGAGAGAGAAACTCTAGGCACAGCACCTCACCCATCATCACCCTCTTAGTAACAGATCTGTGCAAATCCATCTATTTGAAACAAATTGAGTAAAACGTGGTCACTGAATATTTTGACTGACTCATTTGAGAGCCCCGGATACGGGTATGCCTTTCAGCTCCCTGTCTCAGCCCAAAGCCGAAACTAAAGTAAATTATGGCCGTTGCTGGAAATCTGAAATAAAAACAGAAAAATGCTGCCGGTCAGGCACCATCCGTGAAGAGAGAAACTGAGTTAACGAACGGATTTTTGCCAGCGCTCAGGGGGCGGGTTTGGAGGCGGATCCACTGTCAAAATAGCAACGATTGACCGGGTAGGAAACTCGCCGTCAACCCGCCTCCACGCGAGCCTCCCAGGTGTCGGGTCTGTCGGCGCAGAACTGACCCGACACCAAGTGGCAGGGGAGACAATTGAGCTCATTAACTGGCTTGTTATCAGTTAATTTAATGATATTTTGAAACTTCCTTCCAATTTTACGTTCTCCCCCACGGGTTACCCGCTGCTCGGGGGAGCACGCCAGCTCACCCTAGTGTGAGTTGAGTCTGTTCTGATGTTTCTGATAAGCTAACAGATGCAGAAGTGGTGTAAAGGATGCCATGTTGCAGATGGTCAGTTTCAGAGCGCAGAAACTGTTGGTTACTGCAGTTGTAAGACATACAGAGATTTCTTTAGCTTGCAAGTGTTTCGAGCCAACTGTATGTCCAGTGCCACCTCATTGGAACAACCTCTCTCACCAGTGACAGATCGCTTCTGCCATCTCACCTGCAGCTGCCATCTGTTGCAGCAACATCGGTGCCCTTGAAAAAATCACACCTTGGTCCTCTGAATCCTTCCACGATCAGCCCCAACACCAACATCACCAGGCACACCAACATCACCAACCTTCTCCGCCATCACCTGATGCTGCACAGGACACAGGGCATCAACCCCTGACAACATTGCTGCCCGGGAGGCCAGCGATGGCATCACCATGGCCAGATTTACTTCACTTGATGCTGTAAACCCTGGCTGCCACATGATGCGCCAGGTTGACACCATCCCACACCAGCGCCGTAAAGCATCCCTTTAATGGCCAAGCCATTCCATGCACACACATCACTATAGTGGGGGTGGGGGGGGGTGGAGTTATGTCTCAACATTCACTGGAACTCAGTAAGACACTTCTCAAGGTGTGCACAGATCTGTCCAATAAGGGGCAGTGTTGAAAATATAGATTTCACTGTATGACAACACAACACATTACCAGAAACTTCACATGAACATTGGCTAAACCTCTCAAGTGCCTACCCTTATGTGTTGTTAGTTGGTATGCTTGCAGTAGAATGAGGGTGAGTGTGAGGGGTGTCTAGTGAGATGGGGATGTGATAATGTAGATAGAGAGGGATGGGTGGAGGTGCAAGGTAAGTTGGTGTGAGTATGGAAGTGCAGGAGACGGGTACGGAAGGCAGAGTGATGGGGATGTGTTGAGTGGCACAGCAGGGTGAGTTTGAGTGTGGCTTTGCAGTAAAGTTTCATGATCCACTGAGATCATTGAAAGATTGGCGCCACTGCAGCCAGGGATCCCTGACAACATCCCTGCTTTTGCCCTCATGTGCAATGTGCAACCAGACTGCATTGGTGTCCTGGGGATGTCTCTTCTGCCTTGGAAGGGAAGAGAACCTCCCTGCGTGCTGTGACTCCCTCCATAAGCATATGGAGGGAGTCATTGGAGAGCCTGGGTGCAATGCTTGTCAGTATTTGCAGCACCTCAATGCTGTCAAACACTGACAGAACAACTATCAAACTCAATGTGACCGTGGTCCCTTAAGGAAGCTGACTGATCATGCGTCATCAAATGATGTCATCAGACCCGCTTCCTGTTGATTGGCCGGGAAGCCCGCAGGGCGGGCTTAACAAGACCAATCAAGGGAAAATCCCTTTGACAGAGTTGCTGCAGTCGGGAGCGGGACCGGAACCCGCCAACCAGCTATCCCGCCACCATCCCGACACCGCTGAGAAAATCCAGTTAACGTTTCAGGTCGATGACATAGAAACATAGAAGATAGGAGCAGGAGTAGGCCATTCGGCCCCTCGAGCCTGTTCCGCCATTTAATGAGATCATGGTTGATCATCCAAATTCAGTTCCCTGTCCCTGCTTTCTCCCCATATCCCTTGATCCCTTTAGCCTCAAGAAATATTGGTTTGAGTTTGGTTTGAGTTTGCGGTGTGTAAATGCTGCCCTTCTCACCGCCTGTAAAAGGAGTTTCCAAAAGCCATCACTGTGAGTCCAGGATAGAAATTGACAAGATTCTCTCCTCCTGGTTCCTGGCCAAGGGGGCCGCTCATGCGCCCTGCTGCCCCCTGAGCCTCTCAAGATGGTGGCCGTCAACCCGGGCCTGTCATCGGGAGAAAGCCCCGCAGCTGCCGCCCCGCTCGGGGCAAACGCCCGGCCCGGAGGCTTTTGTTCGGCGCCTGAGGCCCACCCCGGGTGTTTGTGAAGCGGATAATGTTGAGTGTTTTAATAATGGGGCCTGGGGCCGCACTCGGGGTGTGTGCAGCCCACGTCCCCCCAGGGTTTATTAACCCGCTCCCTGAGCTCTCTCACCTGATGTGATGACCTTACATCAGAACTGCTTTATCATTGCCATCGATTTCCATTCCAGTTCTGACGAAAGGTCATTGACCTGAAACAATAACTCTGTTTCTCCCTCTACAGATGCTGCCTGACCTGCTGAGTATTTCCAGCTTTCTCTGTTTTTATTTCAAAGCTGGCTGCCCAGACACTTGAACACGCACAATTCCAAAGTCTTCTACAATCTCTGTTCATTATATTCACGCTTACCACAAACATAAGCAAGTTTGTGTTTTTGGGAGGTATTATGCAACACATTCAAAAAGCTGATAAAGCCTTTTAGTCTTCAAAGGGTTAAGTCACTCGTGGTAATTCCAATCTGCAAAGGAGAGTAAAAAGAGAGACTTTTTTTTCTAAATAGCTGCTGATTAAATATATTTTCCCCTTTTGACTGGAGCATCATTTCATTTCACATTGGATTGTAAATGCCCAGCTGACTGGGATACATTTTACAGAACATCACCTGAAGGGAGGAACAGGTGAGCTCACCTGTTTTTGTGAAATGGCATCAGGGAAAGGTGGGCCAATCCTATGAACGCTCATTCCCTCATCGATCCACGGCTTACGTGCACGCGTTGCCCATGTAAATCACTGTAGGAGTTGCGAAGCTGTTATTTGGAATCCATGAGAAACATTATGCGTGCTGAAGGGCAATGTATGGATTGGCTTTAACGTGTGGTGGTGTGGACGTGGATGGAAAGGGTGACGGCGGCAAGGTGTTAAAAAATGAGATCTGTTGTATGAACAACACTTTTGTCAAGCTGTAGTAACTGTGAAACAGCAAAATCCATAATGAAACAGTGCAATGTGAAAGAAATGCTCCAGCAGGAGCCCTGCAGAATGTCACACCCCCTCCTCTGCTTGGAGGGGTTTATGTACCTCCTCAAACTCCAAGACTGAGTTGCACGTATCGGGATCTAGCACAGTTAGACTAATGCACGTCCATAGGATAGAAATCCCCGCCCCCCACCCCCTACCACCACCCCCACCTCTAAATTATTATGGAAGGCCATTTTCATATCTGAAAATGGAATGCTGAACATTATGGCCCTGAATTTACGGTCGGAGACTTAACCTCCAGATCACGCCTCCGACCAGCAAAATATTTCCGTACTTACCTCCTGGCTCCACAGCTACGGCGAGCTCGGGTTGCGGGCCTCCAGGCGAACGCCTGCGTAAAGGCCCACTGATCCCAGGGGCGCAGGCGATTCGCAAGCGTCCCTGGGATCACGTGTGCCCAGTCAACCAATCGATAAGGGGGTTTCTGATGAAGGGTCATCAACCTGAAATGTTAACTCTGTTTCTCTCTCCACAGATGCTGAGTGTTTCCAGCATTTTCTGTTTTTATTTCAGATTTCCAGTATCCGCAGTATATTGCTTTTGCATTCGGGGGATTCCTATGATGCTTGCGGGGATTCTATTTACGTACGGAATCCCCATAAGCATATTAGAAATCCCCAAATAAACAAGAATTCACACCACTTAAATAAAAATAAATGTTCCCATGTACAAAATTAATTAAAAGACCCTTTAATTAAACATTTAAAATAAAAATGTAATTTTTTGAAAAATAAATGTAAACATTTTTAAACGGGACAAAAATAACCTAAACTAATTTTAACTGTATGTGTATGTTTTAATCATTTTTTTAAATTTAATTTTAACATTTATTTAAACCCTTATGCTGGTAAAAGAGCCCTAAGATAAGGGTTTCATGGGCACTCGTTGGGCAGTAGTTGGGCAAATAGCTCAACCCTGCGCCAGCAAAGGTGTTTTTGCAGCAAATGCGAAGGATCTGTCAATGCGAAACTTGACAGATTGCAAGTTCCAGGTTTTCCCGCAGGCGGAAACCCGGAACTTGCGGGGCCTTTCAGAAGGCATACGCTACACTGTTGAAACCACTGTCATTTCAGGCCCATTGAAATTCAACTGCACACTTGAAATTGACATTTTTTTCTTGTTGCTGAAAGTGCTACTTGAATTATCAAAATCAAATGAGGTGGAAACATGAAAGTTTCCTGCTTTTCAGCGTCGTTCACCAGTGAAGTGCTGTAGGGCAGGCGGAGGTTCAGCTGGAAGAGAAGGAATAGCCTCTCTCCTGATGGGAACAAAGATGCAACGTTATGTGTGGATCAGAGGCACATACATTGTGCGGGGGTGGGGGGGAAGCAGGGGGGAGTGATTCGGGGGCAGAAAATGCTTGAGATACTGACGGTGCAGTCAGGTTATCCTCAGGCCCTACTTGATAAAGTCAATATTGCTGGATCTGTAACATACTCCCTAACGCAATACTTCCTTTACCATAAAACACCAGAGAATGCGCCTGTATTGAAACAAACTGACCACCATCACCATCGTGATCTAAATAAACTTAAATAAAAAATTCATTGCCTTTTTATCTTTGGAGTCCGGGTTTGATCCACAACAAGGTGTCAGCCGTGGCTCGGTGGTAGTGCTCTCGCCTCCGAGTCAGAAGGTTGTGTACTGAGGGAGTGCAGCACTGTCGGAGGTGCTGTCTTTCGGATGAGACCTTAAACCGAGGTGTCACCTGCCTGCTCAGGTGGACGTAAAAGAGTCCACAACATTATTCGAAGAAGAGCAGGGGAGTTGTCCTAAGAACATAAGAACATAAGAAATAGGAGCAGGAGTAGGCCAATCGGCCCCTCGAGCCTGCTCCACCATTCAATAAGATCATGGCTGATCTGATACTAACCTCAAATCTTCTATCACTGTGCATCCACCCGAACCCATGTGATCTCCCGGGAGAGGCGAAAAACCAGATAAGGACCCAATGGCCAATTTGGGAGAAAAAAATCTGGGAAATTCCTCTCCGACCCATCTAGGCGATCGAAATTCTTCCAGGAGATCACTCTGTCCCTATATTTTCTACAGTACTTACCTTCTGTAAAGGCGATCTCCACCCCAGCCAGGAACAGGAATAAAACCATCTCCTGAAATCTAACACAGAATTAGAACACAGTAGGAGCAGAACCAGGCCAATATTAATCCCTCACAACATCACAAAAATAAATCACCAGGCCATTATCTCAATGCTCTTTGTGGGAGCTTGCTGTGTGCAATTTTGCTGCCGCATTTCCTACATTACAACAGTGACTACATTTCAAAAGTACTTCATTGGCTGTAAAACACTTTGGGACGTCCCGAGTTCATGAAAGGTGCGATATAAATTGAAGTCTTTCTTTTTTTCTTTAAACTGACTGAAAGCATCTTCTGTTTCGGATAGCTGCCAATGTTTATCTCTATCACCTTCAATCTGTTCCATTACCAGATAGTCAACATTGCTTTCTACTGAGTTACTCAACATAAGATTAGTTATTTTAATGGGGGTGTTATCTGTGAATGTGCTAATCTGGGTAGAGTGGAGTAGAGCAAAGGAAGTGCTTGTAATCTTCAATCTCTCTCTCAGGGCAGTATCCTAGGCCCAACCATCTTCAGCTGCTTCATCATAAGTTCAGATGTGGGGATGTTTGCTGATGATTGCACAGTGTTCAGTTCCATTTGCAACTCCTCAGATAATGAAAAGTCAGTGCCCACATACAGCAAGACCTGGACAGCATTCAGGCTTGGGCTGAGAAGTGGCAAGTAACATTCACGCCACACAAGTGTCAGGCAATGACCATCTCCAACAAGCGAAAGTCTAACCACTGCCCCTTGACATTCAACAGCATTACCGAATCCCCCACCATCAACATCCTGGGGGGTTACCATTGACCAGAAACTTAACTGGACCAGCAACATAAATACTGTGGCTACAAGAGCAGGCCAGAGGCTGGGTATTCTGCAGCAAGTGTCTCACCTCCTGACTCCACAAATCCTTTCAACCGTCTACAAGGGACAAGTCAGGAGTGTGATGGAATACTCTCCACTAGCCTGGATGAGTGCAACTCCATCAACACTCAAGAAGCTCAGCACCATCCAGGAAAAAACAGCCCGCTTGATTGGCACCCCATCCACCACCTTAAACAGTCACCCCCTCCACCACCAGTGGACTGTGGCTGCAGTGTGTACCATCTGCAAGATGCAGGGCAGCAGGCACATGGGAACACCATCACCTTCAAGTTCCCCACCATCCTGATTTGGAAATATATCACCGTTCCTTCATCGTCGCTGGGTCAAAATCCTGGAACTCCCTCCCTAAGCACTGTGGGAGTACCTTCACCACATGGACTGCAGTGGTTCAAGAAGGTGGCTCACCACCACCTTCTCAAGGGCAATTAGGGATGGACAATAAATGCTGGCCTTGCCAGTGATGGTCATTTCAGGAATGAATAAAAAAACACCTTCTCTAACAGTGTCCATTTGAAGATAAGAGGCCCAGGATGCACACAACATTCCAAATGTGACCTTACAAGAGAGTTATGAAAAGTTAAAACAACTGGTTTATGGTAACCAAATAAGTAAAATTCCATTTTTATTACATGGGACTCAAAGGATTTTTACTGGTTCGGGGAATCCTTCTGTCTGGTTTTCCAATAGTTTCGAAAATAACTTACTTTGATTGATAATTTAATGATACAGTACTGAGATATAACTCCAATTGATGAACTTTGCTAAGAACACCTTCAAATTGACAGAATATTTTCAGAAAACAATTATTAATCATATCTAAATCCTTTTTGTTGTCTATTTTACCAACGGTGTCTATATAATTTCCTGTATTAATGTGCATTACAATAATTTTTTTCCAGTCCAAACATCATCTGCCATTCTTTAGCACATCTACTTAATTTGTCCAGACCCCTTTTAAATGCTGTAAATCACCTTACACTGGTCACATTCTTGGTGTATTATCAGCAAATTTTATATTAAAACCAGAGGTACTGCATATCACGGCGAACAGCGAAAATAGCCACAAGCTCAGAACAGGCTCTTGCCAAACTGCACCCCAGATGCAGCCTTGTTCATTTATAATCATCCTTTGCTTTCTACTGTCCTGCCAATCTTCAATCCAGGCGAGTAGTTTATCATTCACTCTACGTGCTTTTATCTTTGACAAAATTAGCAAACGTGAACTCCTTCAAATGCCTTCCAAAAATCCAATCCTATTATACTCCTTGTTTCAAAGAGTTCCAGTAAGCTTATCAGGTATAACAGGTTGACTCCAAACCCATGCTAACGACCCTTACTGCTTTATTTCCTTGGGGGTTCTAGGGTGCAGCCCATCTGGTCCAGGTGCCATGTACGTCTTTAATGATTTGACATTCTTCACAACATATGCTTTACTTATCTAGACATATGTTCGCAGATTCCTGAGGCAGTTTGACAGGATCTGAATCCAGAGGCCTCTTCATGAAGACAAATGTGAAGGCTGGAGCACATCTGCCCTTTTTTAATTTCCCATATTCCTACCCAGCTTATCCCGTCATTCTTTCTGCGTATAGAAGGGATTATTTAGAACATAAGAACATAAAATTTAGGAGCAGGAGTAGCCTGCTCCACCATTCAATAAGATCATGGCTGATCTTCGACCTCAACTCCACTTTCCCGCCCGATCCCCATATCCCTCGATTCCTCTAGAGTCCGAAAATCTATCAATCTCAGCCTTGAATATACTCAACGATTCAGCATCCACAGCCCTTTGGGGTAGAGAATTCCAAAGATTCACAACCCTCTGAGTGAAGAAATTCCTCTTCATCTCAGTCTTAAATGGTTGACCCCTTATCCTGAGACTATGCCCCCTAGTTCTAGACTCTCCAGCCAGGGGAAACAACTTCACAGCATCTACCCTGTCAATCCCTCTCAGAATCTTGTATGTTTCCATGAGATTACCTCTCATTCTTCTAAACTCCAGAGAATATAGGCCCAATCTACTCAATGTTACTTTAATTTACCAGTGTAGGCAATTTAGGTCACTGGCATAGAAATATCTATCTGATCTTTAACATGGTTTTCTTCGTGGAAAGTGTTTCATTTGAACTCTTGTTGATATCAACTGGGTGCCCGTCTATTTTATTCTTACCTCCTCTTATACTCATTATTTATCCTCAACTGGCTTTGAAAGACTCAGGTCATATAATAAAATGCCATTGATAACAAACTTAGATAAAGTGAATCTTTGCTTTATGATGGAATTGTACGTAGAGAACTCTCCTTATAGTGAATTTCAATGTAATTGCATGGCCACTCCTATTATACCGAAAATACTTCCAACTTGTTGTGAAAATCTAATGCTAATCTCGTATCATTTTACAAGGAGCATCAAGGGGACAGCTCCCTGCAGTTTAATGGAAAGCTGTACCCGCTGGGATAAAAATGTGCTTAATCTCTGTCTAATGGCGATTGGACACCGAGTTGCACATGTAGAAAAGTGTTCATTCCAGTTCAGCCCCAGGAATTGGTCAGCCTCAGGATCTCAGTCTTTTTTAGAAAATATGTGTTGAGAGATGAGTGAATGGATAGGCATAGCGCGCTGTCATTAACCTGCTCCTAGGACTTGAAACTCCCACCTACCCATCCATTGTTCTATATCTGTTATACCAAAGCACTTAAGATATTTTCACAATGCCACTTCTTAACAGCTTGTCTTTCTTTATTTTGTGACAGTAAATGATTAACTTTCCTTTCGAGTAGTGATACCAGAGTTATTTATTTATAGAGAAAACAAATCAAACCATATATACTTATTTTTTGAAACAGAGAACAACGTGGGTCCACATTGACACGTTCTGCAACAACTTGAAAAATAATTAGCCAAATAAAAGAGTGGTGACGTAATAAAGACTCACTACGCACTTGGTTGTACATAAAGCAAGGCTTTAATCGACTTGTAACAAAACATGGAGGTCTAGTTAGTAGTCACTAGCTTCCTGTTTCCAGACTGTCTCTAGCCAAGGTGGGCCCACGCCCGAGTATTTATACTCCTCGGGCGGCGCCCTCAGCTGGCCGTTCAGTAATACTTCCTGAGTTACTTCTTGTAGAAGTTGCGATTTATGACAAGTGGTACATCATTTGCCTTTTAGGTTAAGTACTGCTTAAACTCCACTGACCACACTTTGTTCTTAAATGTGTTGCGACACAGCATAATTGGAGCTGATGGTAGGGCAGTGTACTCTGCAACCCTGCGATACCCATCACAGGAACTAGAGCACATCTCAGCCTGGAGCCATGAGGTCTGTCAGGAGATGCAAGTCCAGGTCCTGTGGAGTGGCAACTAACAGAACTGACAGACTGCGGTAGAAAGGCATTAAACACAGAGAGCTGGTGCTGAGGCCTTCAGCACGAAACAACTCTTTTTTTACAAAAAGGGTGTTTTTAAAGATTATCTGTTTATTAGTGGGGGCAATGTGGTGAACAGTACCTTATTCATGTGCTCAACAAACAGCACTGATCTCTGGTTCCTGACCAGCACAGAGCCAAGAACTAGGGACAAAGCATGAAGGTTAGGACAATTTATATGGCAAATGAATTGATGCTGATATTGATCCCTGTGTGTACTAACAAAAAAAATGGTTTAGTTTGCAATATGGTAATTGGCTGGTCAGCTCCATAGTCAGGATATTAAGTTGTGGATGGGAAAGGCCACTACTAGGTTAACCCTTCCACTGCTCCATTGTGATGACTCTGAACACTGCACAGGTTGGTTGTCTGCTTTCTGTGAAATTTTCAATCCAGATATTGCCTTAAAACCAGAAATAAAGCTCGCAGAGCAAACAGATATTTAGCTAAATGCAACTAAAAGAACAGTCTGGTGTCAGCCTTGACCCCGTGGTAGCACTCTTACCTCTGGGTCAGAAGGCCATGGATTCAAGCCTCACTCCAGAGAGTTGAACACATAATCTTGGCTGACACTGCCCTGCAGTACCGAGGGAGTGCTCCACTGTCTGTGTTGCTGTCTATCAGAGTGGACGTTAAACCGAGGCCCCATCCGTCCACTCATGCGAAAGTTAAAAGATTCCGTGGCACTATTCAAAGAAGAGCAGGGGAGTTCACCTGTGTCCCGGACAGCATTTATCCCTCAACCAACATCACTAAGACAGGTCTCTGGTCATTTATCTCATTGCTGTTTGTGGGACCTTGCTGTGCACAAATTGGCTGCTGTGTTTGCCTACGTTACAACAGTGGCGCACCTCAAAAGTACTTCATTGACCCTGGGACATCCTGAGGTCATGGAGGCAATATATCAATGCAAGTTCTTTCTATCAAACTTAACTAGAGACGGGGTAATAGCAATTTATGATAGGTGTTTGGATCAAGGTGTTTGGATCAAGCAGGAAAATAAAACCAAACACCTTGCGAACTAATGACACATGAACATATTGCATTCAGTGTGCATTGTACTTTCATACATTACTTACTTTGAACTGATGCAAGAAATACGTATGTTAAATCCTGTCTCCCACAGTATGTCAGAAATACGGTCTCAAAAAATCCCAATATGTAACCTGCAATAATTGAAAGGTATCAGACAAGCCTCTCTCCCACCTCTTTAACAAATATATGCCCATTCGCAACTCCTCAGATAATGAAGCAGTCCACGCCCACATGCAGCAAGACCTGGATGACATTCAGACTTGGGCTGATGAAAGGCAGGTAACATCCACGCTACACAAGTGCCAGGCAATGACTATCACCAACAAGAGAGAGTCTAATCACCTCCCCTTGACATTCAACAGCATTACCATCGCTGAATCCCCCACCATCAACATCCTGGGGGGTTACCATTGACCAGAAACTTAACTGGAGCAGCCACATAAATACTGTGGCTACAAGAGCAGGTCAGAGGCTGGGTATTCTATGGCGAGTTTCTCACCTCCTGACTCCCCAAAGCCATTCCACTATCTACAAGGCACAAGTCAGGAGTGTGATGGACTACTCTCCACTTGTCTGGATGAGTGCAGTCCCAAAGCACTCAAGAAGCTTGACACCATCCAGGACAAAGCAGCCCGCTTGATTGGCACCCCAACCATCACCTTAAACACCCACTCCCTCCACCACCGTGGCTGCATTGTGTACCATCTACAAGATGCACTGCAGCAACTCTCCAAATCTTCTTCGACAGCACCTCCCAAACCCACAACCTCTTCCACCTAGAAGGACAAGGGCAGCAGGCGCATGGGAACACTATCACCAGCAAGTTCCCCTCCAAGTCACACACCATCCTGACTTGGAAGCATATCGTCATTCCTTCATCGTCACTGGGTCAAAATCCTGGAACTCCCTCCCTAACAGCACTATGGGAGTATCTTCACCACATGGACTGCAGCAGTTCAAGAAGGCGGCTCACCACCACCTTTTCAAGGGCAATTAGGGATGGGCAATAAATGCTGGTTTTGCCAGCGACGCCCACATCCCAGGAACGAATTTTTAAGAAATCAGAAAATTAGGTGGAGATTTACTATTTATATCTAGGGTTTCATATATAGGGGATCGATTTTCATCTGTACCATGTGGGCATGAATCAGCACCTGGGTAGAGCACAGGGAGGAGAATTGGATGGATGGAACTGTACAACAGAGCCCACTTAATTTTCCTTCCATTAATTTAAATGAAGGTAAAATTGGCAGGGATCTGTTGTGGGTGTGCAAACCTCCATGCCTGATAATCCTTTCTGTGCTCCACCCTGGCAATAATTAACACCCAGGCAGCAGGGATAAAAATCTACCCCACGATGTCTCAATTAACTCACTCCTTAAACCCATTCTGAAGGATATTGAACACCAGATTAATCAACAGCAGGATTACCACCTGAACGAGGTGTAACTTCATTTTTACTTGCCAGGTTCTTCAAAGACTGAGTCAGACACAGAGATGCATTACATACACAACTTTATTTAACTGCATCTGCAATAATATGATGAGTATCATGAAAAGGTCAAGTATTGGTGATTACATAAAAAGTAAGCTGATACTTAATATCAATGAACAGAATCTATATTATCATAAACACATAAGTAAATTAATTGCATCACAACATCTCAGCCGTAGCTATGTTGCACTTAGCACTAGTACAGCAAAGTTACGTTCAATGCCGCACTGACTTAGCAAGGTTAAATTCACAGTCATATCATTGGTCAGCTTCCAGTGTTAAGATTATCCCTTGCTGACATAAGAAATAAAATGACACAGCCTCGCTCCTGGAGTCATTGGATGACTGCCATCCTCTCCGCCTGTCTTTTCTCCTTTAAGACCTATCACTGTCACCTGTCCTAATGTCGGCTTCTTTGGCTCGATGTCAATTTATTTGTCTGATTTTGCTCTTGTGAAGGGCCTTGGGAAATGTTGCTATGTTGAAGGTGCTATATAAATGTAAGTTGTTCTTGCTGCAGGTTGGGAGATTCTGGGCGCGACCTTGCCAGCCCTGGTGAGGCGGGTTTGGAGGCGGGTCTGCCGGGAAAATGGCAGAATTTGGGGGTGGGTGCCAAACCCGACTCCATGCCATCTTGCCAGGAGGCAGGTAGCCGTCCCGCGCCGGGTCCCATCTCCTTGGAGGTGGGAAGGGATTACAGCCACTTAACTGCCTGTTAACAGGTATTTAACAGGCAGATAAGAGGATTATCCCCATTTTGCCCACACAAGTGTGGACTTCCTGAAGGCTCCAAAACCCGCCAGGGTCACCGAGGAGAGTAGTGGGTCTGCGGGGCTCAGAGGGGTCCAAAAGTGTGGTGTGGAGGTGAGTGATGGGTGCAAGAGTGGAGAGGTGAGTATTTGAGGTCAGTGCAAAGTGTTAGAAAAAGTGTACTTACCTTTGTTTCTTCCTGCAGGCTTCAATCGTTGGGGATGCGGAGAGTCTCGCACCTCCGTGGTAGAGATGACAGATGGCTGTTGCATTCTCCAATGCATCAACCATCTAATTTCTACAAAAGTTTGATGAGGTCTTGAATTCAAGAACTCATCAAACTACAGAGAATGTCAGTGTTTGACAGCTTCACAGAGCTGTCAAACGATGACAATTCAAATGTCAAAAATTTTTGACAGATGAAACGTCATACGTTGACGTTCTCTGTAACCAGCTTTCCCTTAATTGGCCTGCTAAGCCCACTGGGCAGGCTTAACAAGGTCAATCAAGGGAAAATAGCATGCATTGGCCAGAAGTCGATGGAGGCAGGACTGAAACCCGACAAGTGGGAGTCCCACCTCTAAAAGCTCCCCATTGGCAAAATCCAACCCTCTGACTTCCTCTGGGATACTTTGCCTTCATCTCTGGAGATGTCATTAATGAGTTGTTATCATGGTTGTTGCCTTCATTCTCAGTCATCTTCTGCACTTGCGTGTTTTAGCTCACCTTGTAGGTATTACATTTTCTCTGTTGGGCTGTTATACTCTTATTTTCTATCCATTTTTTGGATGAGACGTTAAACCGAGGACCCGTCTGCTCTCTCAGATGGTTGTAAAAGATCCCATGGCACTATTTGAAGAAGAGCAGGGGAGTTCTCCTTAGTGTCTTTGGGGCCAATATTTATCCCTCAATCAACATCACTTAAAAAAAACAGATTATCTCGTCATTATCATATTGCTGTTTATGGGAGCTTGCTGTGAACAAATTGGCTGCCGTGTTTCCTATAATACAACAATGACTATACCTCAAAAAAAAGTGCTTCATTGGCTGTAAAGTGCTTTGGGACGGCCTGAGGACATGGAAGGCGTTATATAAATGCAAGTCTTTCTTTTATTTTATCTCTGTGCCTGGACCTAAAGCTACTAAATCAACAGGCACGATACCCTTAAAATACTTACTTCTACTTTGATCTAAAAAAAACTATCCTAAACATTCCAGCTTTACATTCTTAAGAGTTAAAAATATTGATTTAAAACTAGTCCCACTCAGTCCTAACCCCACCTGCAGCTTAAAAAATGTTTTATATTCTTGGTCCACTCCATAATTAATTTATTAATACATGCTCCTTTTGTTTCATCAATGCATTTATTTCCTTATTAAATGTTAATACAATCCTTTTCAATTAAATCGAGTCTACCTGTAGCTTATGCTGAAGGTCTTATATCCCGCTTCACTTTCAGTATAACTACTTGTCATAGGCATACAAACAGGGCTGCTTGGGCATGTCAGTTTTTTTCTTAAACAAAAGAGTTCTGCCAGCTCTTTTGAAGCTGTTGGTCAGCTTTTGCTAGTTTTACAATTGGCAAACATGCAAGTGCAGCTGTGTATTTATTCTGCAGAGATAATTTTATGAGTCAGTGCTCCCAGCAGGGAGCCTCGCCTGCTGGGAGTTCATAACAGAAATTGGGTATGCATTGGCCACAATTTTTTCAATCATTAACATGAATTTCCAATATGCGTTCCCAGCAGGTGATTTTCCCTGCCAGAAGTGCAGACTTACAATATGACTCCCATGTATTTATTCAGGCCTTTGAAGTGAACACCAAATTTCCATTTCTTAGTCCTTTGCTATGACAAGGAGTGCAGGCAATTACAGCATGAAATAAGTTTGGGCAGGCTCAACTGTGGGGAACGGGTTTGGGCAGGCCCGCAGCAGAAAACTGCACTAAATTTGGAACTTTACTGGTAGTGTAGTGGTGGACGGGTAAGCCAGAGAGTTCAAATCTCACTATGGCAGTTTGAGAATATGAATTCAGTTTACAAAATATGGAAATAAAAAGCTGGTATCTGTAAAAGTGACCGTGGAGCTGTCAGCTTGTTAATATCCTTTAGGGAAGGAAACCTGCCAACCGTACCCGGCCTATATGTGACTCCAGTCTCACACCAAATCGCTTGACACTTAACTAACCCCAGTTCAAGAAAGCGGCCTACCACTGACTCAGGGCAACTAGAGATTGTAAATAAATGCTGGCCTTGGCATAACCCAAGAATGAACAAAAGAATTTGGAAACCTTACTCAGTGAGACAACAAGGCTGGAGAACTCAAAAAGGCCATCCTGGGGCTGTGGGTGCTAAGGCACCTTTCTGGGGCAGAGAGGAGTGGGCTTTAGTTTGCATCGGATCCATACTGTATTTAACCTGTCCGATCATTATGATTTTCCTCACTTTGATCACCACAATAAAAACTTGCTAACCCTTATTTTGCTGGAGTCTACAGAATTTGAATTTCTCATTCTCCAGTAGCATTTTACATTGGGCACCGTGTAAGATGTGTACATTTTTACTCCAGTCTAACATTACTTGGAGTTTGGACCCGTATTGGAACAGACAACTCGAGACAAAGATTTCAGGGTAACTATTCTTTACTTAAAATCAACAGCGATTACCAGCAAATACAAGCATACATACATACTAACACCAGCAAGTGATCAGTTCGGCGGTGACTAGTAGGTTCTCTTCTCTGTGCACCCGATCAAGTCACCTGACTCACTGCAGCAGCCCTGAGTGTCTTTCAACTGCATTTTTATACCCCAAAACTTTTCAGACTGCCCAATGTGCACGTGTCCCAGAGCACGTTAACAATGGCCAGTAGTTGTTTTTTTCCCTCCTCTCTTTATCTGTTAATCAGTGGTCCTCAAGGCCGGTTACGCCATTGTCTGAAGAAGTTCTAGTTAACAATGGCTCGAAGGTTTGTTTTTATGAACTCTCAAGGCCCACTTTCTTATCTGTGATTTTTACGGAATTTGCCCAGTAACACGGCCCTCAGTCTCTCAAGCTATGCCGGTCTATTAAATTTGGTCAACTTTGAGTTTAGTCAAGTTACTTTACAGCGATGATGTATTCTTACAAGGAAGGTGATCTCCTACAAGGCAGAGCTGTCTGGCTACCTGCCGAACTATCTTTCATCTTACCCATTGAGAGATGAATGATAAATTCTTCACTAAAAATAGCATTCTCCAAACATAGCTCCTAGTTCTTAGGACTCAAGAGGTTTATGGTTATTAACAATTTAACTGACCTTTACTCTCAATGACAGGTAAAGCAGATGCCTATTCTGGACCACGAGGAAGTCATTTTTCAGGAATCGGATAGATAGAACAGGAAAAAAAGCAAATGGCGCCCAAGAGAAGTGATTTTCTACTTGACCGGGTGATTCAGACATTTACATAAGGGTGACCAGATTCAGATTGACTTTTGTGGCCTAGGCATCACCATGCAGGACGAGGTAGTAAGCCTGCTGTTTTGCTTTGAGGGCGACTCCATTTGCCAGTAAAAATTCAGCAAGTGTTCCATGTCTTCCATATCCCGCAGGAAAACTAAGAGGCTTCAAGGTCCCTAGCTCTGACCTTGTGATGGGTGCAATGCTCCTGGTTAACTGTGGACAGCTGCTCTGAGCCGTGTCGACCAACAGTTTCAGGCCTGAGGGCAATTGAGCAGCAGAACGCAACGCATTCCTTTTTCAGGATTGATGGCAGTAGTGATGCCAACTTCTCACTGAGGTGTAGCAATGCTCAAGATCTTAATTACATCTGTCCAGAATCCTGTCTCTGAAGAGCCATGCTTCATTCCTCTGTCAGAAATGTGTTGGGAAGGCAGAGTTTCACAATGCATGTCCCGGAGTTAGGTACTCACAGAAGTAACTCACCTTTCTTCACAGAACTGTGACAATACTGTCTGGAACATCTTGCAACTGTTCATTATTTTATGTCTTTTTTCCATTGTGCACTCGTTATAGGAATAGTGGCTTGGCATATCAGTGGCACAAAAGCAGACAAAAACATTGTCAAAAGTTTTTTTTTGTATCTCAAGCTGACAGAACTTGCTAGGTCTTTGACTTAAGAAGCCTTTCATTTCCTCCAGTGTTAATGTTAAGAACAGATCTTTTGTTTTGCGTTATGAGTCAATTTGCATACAGTGCCTAAGAGACTCACTGCTACCAAGTACGATTGCAATCTCTGATCTCAGTGCACTCAATAATTTTCCTTTTTCACTGACACGACACAGCTCTACGCCAAACTACACGTTACCCAGTACTATGCAAGAGGCATTACTCCTTGCAGTAATCACTATGGAGATGCTTTTCAAAGTCTTTGTCAAATGCATCCTAAAAATCAAAACCATTGGTTCAATCTTTGCCCGTTTCCAATCTGCAGGGAAATGGGAAGTTAGGTGAAAATCCGAGTTTTGATCAAATTTCTGCAGATCCAAATTGACCACCCAATCTTATTTTGGGAGAAATAATTTTCTGCATGGTCTGAAAAACCCACCAATTTCAGCTATTTATGAGGAAGTAGCGCTAATAAAGCAGGAGTGCACCAAATCAGCAACCATGACCAAAGCTATCTCCCCATGTGTGAAAGTCAGAGCAACTTAGAGTAGATTCAAAAGCTCAACAAATTACGAGGCAAAATGGAGAATGTTTAGTCTCAAAAATATATTAATTACATTGTGATTTGTAACAGTTTTCTTACCCTCATCACCAATGTCCAGAGCAATAAACCAATAACTCTGGTGCACAGTACTGTGCTATGCAGTCTTCAAAGGGTTAAAGTGAAATGCACAAATGCTCAGTATCGGAATGCTATTGAGCCTTGTGCATTAAGCAACAACCAGTGAACTGCACTCTACATCAAACAATCGTGCTCCTGTAAAACCCTTTCATCAAACTGGCAATAATCCAGCCCCGACTATTTAGTGATGACATCAGAGCATTTAGTTGACCTACAGGACTTGAGATGTGATTATAAATCATGCAGGCTGTGCGCGATCACTGTGGTTTGTCCAGAGTCTTAGATGCAGGATGCAACTTGTAGATAAGAATGTTGCCATGTTGGCCATACCACAGGGTGATGAGAACTGGCATCATGTGGAGATACTTTATCCCTCAATAACAATTACTGGAACAATACTTGGTCTGTTTAGAATTTCAATGTTGTTCTGTAAACTAACCAATCTCTGATCAAAATAGTTCTTCATATATTAACATGATACGGTAAGTGGAGGAGAGGGTCTTTCGATCGGGATTGCTTAAAGTAGGAAACCTTACCATCAAAACCCCTCAAAAAAGGAAGACTCGTCAGAACTCCTGTTAAGGGGGGTTTCCTTTCCAACAGCACCCATTTAAAAGATTGGGTGGAAGTGTAAAGCTTCAATGAAGGAAGCGCAGGTGTCTGTCCAGCTTAGATTCAACATTCGACAAACCCAATTGGATATATCCTTGAAAAAGAAAAATTTGCAGAGCTGTGAGGAAAGAGCAGGGGGAGTAGGACTAATCGGACAGCTCTTTCACAGAGCAAGCTCAGACATGATGGACCGAATGGCCTCCTTCTGTGCTGTATGATTCTATAATTCTTAATTTGAGTAACTTCAAAGGTCAACCCAGTAGGGATTGGCAGAATTTAGGAGGCATGTGATACTGTTAGAGACATCTTGAAATTGGATTCTGCAATATTAGTAATGAATGCATTAATATGTTCATATAAAACTCCTCTGTCCACAATTCTTAAAAAAAATAATAGATTGTTTAAAATAAAGAGATTAATGCCTTCACTAAAATAGTGGAGAAAGGAATTCCATACAAACACATTCACATTCTCGTTACTAATATTGCACAGCGCGATTTCAAAACTGTGGCTTCAGATTCAAATCACACAATCTGTCAGTTCCACCACCCCTTCAATGTAGTTTAGCAACTCGGGACATTTGGGTCTGTAAAGTAAGGGAGGCACCACCCACGTAGGATAGACGTGCACCACATTTACTTGGCAAGTTTAGTCAAACTGCCAGCAACTCCCAATTGTCTAACCTATCAAGATCAAAACTTGAGAAGGAGTATGGGACTTCACCCAAGATCTGGAACTGAAAGCAATGTATTCCATCTACTGATATGTTGACAGTGACTCTGTGTCTTGTGTAAATCAGCTACATTTTTAAACACCAAAGATTTCAATCTTGGGTCAGTAACTATTCCAAAGCATCAAATACGTAGAGAGGATGACAAATCAAAGCATTATTCAAATATGTTATGCAGCCACACAGCGAAAAGTACATCCAGACAAACATCCTTAAAATTCTGCTTCAAGAAGCCGTTATTGACTGAAGACAAGTCAAATTAATTTGAATAAAGTTGTATTTTTCGCCCCATGGTAGTAGTGACCAGGTCGCCCCATGAAGTGACCAAGGGCTGGATTTTTCTCTGCCATCCTATCTGAAATCGGGTGAGATAGCAGCAGAAAAATGGGCAAAATTAGGCGGTAGACCAACCACTGTATTCCCGCCCCGAGCTAAGTTTCTCTCCCATCGTCCCCATGGGACCACTGTTAGCCAACCCTTCCATGCTAATCGAATATAAATGTAGCCTGGGGTATGGGGCCTGCCTCCCATTCCCATTTCCCTCCTGTCACCATGACTCCTGAGGCAGTTGGCAAGTGGCGGTCTCTGCTGAGGCGCTCAAAGCTGCAGCTCCTGTTGTCTTCGGGTATCTTCTGCCCCCATTAAGGTCCACTACCACCCCTTCAGATGCTGCAGAGACAGTGCAAATGCAGCATCCTTCCAACGTTCATTGGTAGTACTGGCGGACTCACTCTTGGCAACGAGAAACCTGCTGGGAGCCCCCAATCCATCTGTATTGCATGGTGTCAGATGGCAGGGCAGAAGCCACGCTCCACTGGAACATGAGCGTGAAGTGGAAAATTCCACCACAGGTACCCTTGTCAAGTAATTACTGATTAAAGAAAAGAAAGACTTGCATTTATATCATGACCACCAGATGACCCAAAGCGCTTTATAGCCAATGAAGTACTTTTTGAAGTGTAGTCACTGTTGTAATGTAGGAAACGCAGCAGCCAATTTGCGCACTGCAAGCTCCCACAAACAGCAATGTGATAATGACCAGATAATCTGTTTTAGTGATGTTGATTGAGGGATAAATATTGTCCAGGACACCGGGGATAACTCCCCTGCTCTTCTTCACAGTAATATCATGGGATCCTTTACGTCCACCTGAGAGGAGCAGACGGGGCCTCGGTTTAACGTCTCATCCGAAAGACGGCACCTCCGACAGTGCAGCTCTCCCTCAGCACTGCACTGGGAGTGTCAGCCTGGATTTTTGTGCTCAAGTCTCTGGAGTGGGACTTGAACCCACAACCTTCGGAAAATAGTGACATGTAATGAGATTTTATTTCTACTTAGTAGCCAACAGGCTGCAACATTGTTGGTATTTGGTGAGGCAAAGCTCAGCTGAGCAAGGCTACAGTGAGGTTGAGCTGTAGTGAGCTTGGGCTGCAGTGAGCTTGGGCTGCAGTGAGCTTGGGCTGTAGTGAGGTTGGACTGTCGTGAGTTTGAGCTGTAATGAGCTTGGGCTGTAGTGAGCTTGGGCTGTAGTGAGCTTGGGCTGTAGTGAGCTTGGGCTGTAGTGAGCTTGGGCTACAGTGAGGTTGGGCTGTAGTGAGGTTGAGCTGTAGTGAGTTTGGGCTGTAGTGAGGTTGGGCTGTAGTGAGGTTGAGTTGTAGTGAGGCTGTAGTGAGTTTGAGCTGTAGTGAGCTTGGGCTGTAGTGAGCTTGGGCTGTAGTGAGCTTGGGCTACAGTGAGGTTGGGCTGTAGTGAGGTTGAGCTGTAGTGAGTTTGGGCTGTAGTGAGGTTGGGCTGTAGTGAGGTTGAGTTGTAGTGAGGCTGTAGTGAGTTTGAGCTGTAGTGAGCTTGGGCTGTAGTGAAGTTGAGTTGTAGTGAGGCTGTAGTGAGGTTGGGCTGTAGTGAGGTTGAGCTGTAGTGAGCTTGGGCTGTAGTGAGGTTGAGCTGTAGTGAGCTTGGGCTGTAGTGAGCTTGGGCTGTAGAGAGGTTGGGCTGTAGTGAGCTTGGGCTGTAGTGAGGTTGAGCTGTAGTGAGGTTGAGCTGTAGTGAGGTTGGGCTGTAGTGAGCTTGGGCTGTAGTGAGGTTGAGCTGTAGTGAGCTTGAGCTGTAGTGAGCTTGGGCTGCAGTGAGTTTGGGCTGTAGTGAGCTTGGGCTGTAGTGAGGTTGAGCTGTAGTGAAGCTGTAGTGAGGTTGAGCTGTAGTGAGGTTGTAGTGAGGTTGAGCTGTAGTGAGCTTGGGCTGTAGTGAGGTTTGTAGTGTCCGCGTATCAATAATACACGGACTGCAGAAGAACAATAATAACAGGTATTTACTGAACAGAGGGTAAGCTTAAACTGAAAGTACAGAAGCCTGCTATGGCTTTATATACAGGTGTGGTCACTGCCGGTACTACAGTATAAAATCAGTTCTCTCTTAAAGGTACATACACAACAAGGTTGAGCTGTAGTGAGGCTGTAGTGAGGTTGAGCTGTAGTGAAGCTGTAGTGAGGTTGAGCTGTAGTGAGCTTGGGCTGTAGTGAGGTTGAGCTGTAGTGAGGCTGTAGTGAGGTTGAGCTGTAGTGAGCTTGGGCTGTAGTGAGGTTCAGCTGTAGTGAGGCTGTAGTGAGGTTGAGCTGTAGTGAGGCTGTAGTGAAGTTGAGCTGTAGTGAGCTTGGGCTGTAGTGAGGTTGAGCTGTAGTGAGGCTGTAGTGAGGTTGAGCTGTAGTGAGGCTGTAGTGAGTTTGAGCTGTAGTGAGCTTGGGCTGTAGTGAGGTTGAGTTGTAGTGAGGCTGTAGTGAGGTTGGGCTGTAGTGAGGTTGAGCTGTAGTGAGGTTGGGCTGTAGTGAGCTTGGGCTGTAGTGAGGTTGAGCTGTAGTGAGCTTGGGCTGTAGTGAGCTTGGGCTGCAGAGAGGTTGGGCTGTAGTGAGCTTGGGCTGTAGTGAGGTTGAGTTGTAGTGAGGCTGTAGTGAGGTTGGGCTGTAGTGAGGTTGAGCTGTAGTGAGCTTGGGCTGTAGTGAACTTGGGCTGTAGTGAGGTTGAGCTGTAGTGAGCTTGGGCTGTAGTGAGCTTGGGCTGCAGAGAGGTTGGGCTGTAGTGAGCTTGGGCAGTAGTGAGGTTGAGCTGTAGTGTGGCTGTAGTGAGGTTGAGCTGTAGTGAGGCTGTAGTGAGTTTGAGCCACATTAACATCTGTCTGTCACATTTTCCATTAGGCAAAAATGAATACTTCATATAGCACAAATTATTCCCAGTTTCACCTTCCTCTGGCCAATTAATCTTTGCAGAATAAGCCAGTAGTGGAGACTTGAGCAGTTAAGCAAATGTCGTTTTTCAAGCATATAATGGTCGATTTCACAAATTCATCCTTCCAGCACGGAGCTTTGCATACTCAGAGTACAAAGTCACAAAAACTACCTTTCAATCTAAAAAACATGGCTGTTTTGGATGGGCTGCTGACTCCATGCCCAAACTCCCAATATGTGTCCCCAGTCCACAAAGTATTTGAATTTGTGCTCCCAGTCCGGGAACACAAATTCAAAAAGGATTTGGGCATCAATTCCGCAGCACTGATTTCTCCATATGCAGCCCAATTGTTCCGATGCAGGGTTGGGGTAGGTCCACCTGAGTTTAAAGGCAGGGGAGGGGTAGATTCCTATGTATGCTTTGGAATATAGATGTTAGACTCGTCTGAATTGACATACAAATCAAAAATCCTTCTTGTAGAGTAAACATGACATAGAGAGCACCCCTCGATGCAGAATCACTGCTGTTATAAATCTCATCATCATAAAGAAACTACTCATGAAATAACGCTGGACGGCCAGCTGGTGGCGCCGTCCAAGGAGTATAAATACCTGGGTGTGGGCCCAGTTTGCCCAGGGACATTTTGTAAGACAGGAACTAGTGAAGTACAACTAGACCTCCATGCTCTGAAACAAGTTGATTAAAGCCTGGCTTTATACTCAAACCAAGTGCGTGGTGAGTTTTATTACGTCAACTTCTTTATGAAGTGATCTCATTCTGGCAAGAGAGAAAGTAACAGAATGCTGCAGGACTCTGGGTCAAATGGCCATTCATTAAGAGAATCTTTCCAGCTTCAAGTTATCCAGGCATCGGGAGCCTACTGTCAGAAGTGAAAGCATCTGTATGTGATGCAGTTCCTTATCTGAGGAAGGATATTCTTGTCATGGAAGGAGTTCAGCGAAGATTCACCAGGCTGATACCTGGGATGGCAGGAATGACGTATGAGGAGAGATTGGGTCGATTGGGCTTGTACTCGCTGGAGTTTAGAAGAATGAGAGGGGATCTCATTGAAACTTATAAAATTCTAACAGGACTAGACAGACTAGATGCAGGGAGGATGTTCCCGATGGTCGGGGAATCCAGAACCAGGGGTCACAGTCTAAGGATAAGGGGTAAGCCATTTAGGACAGAAATGAGGAGGAATTTCTTCACCCAGAGAGTGGTGAACCTGTGGAATTCTCTACCACAGAAGGCAGTAGAGTCCAATTCATTAAATATATTCAAGAAGGAGTTGGATATATTTCTTAAGGCTAAAGGGATCAAGGGGTATGGGGAGAAAGCAGGGACAGGGTATTGAATTTGGATGATCAGCCATGATCGCATTAAATGGCAGAGCAGGCTCGAGGGGCCGAATGGCCTACTCCTGCTCCTATCTTCTATGTTTCTATGTTTCTATGCACTGAGTAACCCTGACCCTCCTGGAGATTGTACCTGGATGGAGTTCCAGCAGTTATGTAGCTGCAAACAACTGATGCACAATCCCAGCCAAAACATTAAGTCATCTTTACCTTTCAAATCATGTGCATTTCCAGCATTTTCTGTTGTTATTGTGGAGTAATCCGCTTCAAAAATTCTTCCTGGTTGGTGCTCAATTTCAAAACAGTGCCCACGTGCTTAAGACTGTAAATGTGCCTTTAAATGGTGTTTGAGATCAGATCCTGGTCTCACATGGACAGCACACTGGTCACATAGAATTGCATAGAGTTACAGCACAGGAACAGCCATTCGACCCAACAAATCTATACTGGTGTTTATGCTTTATGCTCCACACGAGCCTCCTCCCACCCTACTTCATCTCACCCTCTCAACATATCCTTCTATTCCTTTCTCCCTCACGTACCTATCTAGCTTCCCCTTAAATGTATACATGGTAACAGTTGAGGGACAGACCACTGTAGAAAGGTTTTAGGATATGGTTCATTGATCCTACTCTTCCAGAGGGGAAGCCTCGCTTGCAGAATCCCAGGCCCGTTACTCCGACCTACGTTGGGAGTCCAAGGTCATGGAATCACCCCTATAAACTAACGCTTGAGTGCACCATCATCGATAGGAGTGACCTTTGCATTTGCTAACCTCCCCAAGTAACTGTTGTGTTTAGAATTTTTGCCCCATCTTTACGATCGACGTCTTTTCATTTATTTGAATGGACAGCAAAATCAGGGTTTGTTGAGTGCACAACCCTGGCCAGTATCTTCAAATAATTCTGCCAGCCAATGATTTTGTGCAGCCCTTGCCCTCTCGCTTTTAATTTGGCGTAACAATTTCCATCCTGATCCAGAACCAGAACCAGAACTAAACATTTCCAGTACTTCAAGGGGTTAGCACAGCTGTGTGAGGCAGTCTTGCCCTGTCCTCTTGACGGAAATATAAAATAGAGGAAATATTTTTGTACCATAGTACTGTTTAAAATGGCTCCTCATGCATGTTTCCCGGCAAGTACATAAAATACGGAGTAAGTTAGTTATATTGACAACAGGATTGTCCTGTACTACAACATACTTTGTATCTACCTCTTTATATGTATTAGTACATTTCCCTGATAACTGTACAAAATATGGTTAATGTACAAATCAGTCACAAATCAGGAATGCACTGAATAACTGAACTGATTCAAATTGTGGAACGTTTGCATGGATTCTTGGATTATACATTGCAGATTATATTGTAATTATAGATGTATTTATGATCCTACACGGTTCTATGCATTCAAGTACCACTAAACATTGACAGACCTAAGGTCTTTGGCATGGGTGTTGGGTTGATTAGGTGAGTAGGCGAGATGGATCAGGGGTCATTGGGGTAGATTTTCGTCTTCACCACCTGAGCAGATTGTTGACCATACCCAATTGTCATTCCATTGATTGAGACAGGGGGAGTTCTCTGCTTCTTATTACCTCAGGAGAATTTCCTGCACCATTATCAGGTGGTATGGTGTCAGAAAATCAGGTGGGGAGGCCTACCACAGCATCCATGCGCCAACCTAGATTACTCTCCCCTTGCCCCAGCAGGGAAGGCTGATAGCCAACCCACTACATGTAAATGAGATCACACCTGGAGTAATGTGTGTAGTTTTGGTCTCCTTATCTAAGAAAGGATATACTTGCCATAGAGGGAGTGCAGCCAAGGTTCACCAGACTGATTCCTGGGATGGCAGGACTGTCGTATGAGGAGAGATTGGGTTGACTAGGCCTGTATTCACTAGAGTTTAGAAGAATGAGAGGGGATCTCATTGGAACGTATAAAATTCTGACAGGGCTAGACAGACTGGATGCAGGGAGGATATTTCCCCTGGCTGGGGGGTCTAGAACAAGGGGTCACAGTCTCAGGATAAGGGGTAGGACATTTAGGATTGAGATGAGGAGGATGGTGAACCTGTGGAATTCTCTACCACAGAAGGCTGTGGAGGCCAAGTCACTGAATATATTTAAGAAGGAGATACTGTAGATAGATTTCTGGACTCAAAAGGCATCAAGGGTATGGGGAGAGAGCGAGAATATGATATTGAGATAGAGGATCAGCCATGATCATATCGAAGGGCTGAATGGCCTACTCCTGCTCCTATTTTTCTATGTTTCTATGTTTCTAAATGACAATGGGAAGGTAGGGCTCAGCAGTTCGCCCAATTTCCCTGACTTCCGCCACCATTTGTGCTGATCCCAGGGGCCGTCAGGAGAGGGGTGGCCCTTGGGTAGCAGCAGAAGGCCCACTGATGCCCCTTTTGGAGATTGAGAGAGAGCCAAATAGTGAGCACATCTCCCTCTCCTCCAGCTCCGCAACTTACCCTTTTTTGGCTTCAGCTCAATCAGAGGCTTAAAAGTGCACATTAAGTGGACTCCTCTCCTCTGGTGCTGCGGTGGGTGTCACCGCCCTCATTTCCCGCTTCGACAGTGACAAGCTCACAAGCTCACAATTGGAAATGGAGATCCTGCCAAGAGCCCGTCTCAGGGCCTGGCGAACTGAGTAGGAGTCACAGCAAGGGTCGGGGCCAGTTGACATAAACACCCACCTGACCCTCGTCCAGCAGGAGGAGGGAAATTCAGCCCATCACCTCACAGGAAACATTCCTCACAGATTTTGCACACTGACAGTAACTGTATGCTTTAGGCTGGAATCGTGCACACATGAAATTAAATGGCTGCATATCGTGAGATATGCCAGAGTGGAGCTGATTAGGTAATGCCTCCATCAATCACGCCTGGAGACTGCACTGCTGTAAGTGACTGGGATTGATTTAATGCACATAATTTGTATGTAATTATCCTCCACTCACTGCATTGTGCTGGAGAAATCACTCTGCTTTTATCAGGAGATGTTCCTGCAATGTGTTCTGTTTGCTGTAGTTCGTAGACTCTTTTTAAATAGACTCTGTAGACTGTTTGCTGTAGTGCACTTTTTAAATAGTCTCTGTTTGCTGAGTAAATAGACTTTGGGGGAAATATTCGGTTGCGCCCCCCTTGGGGTGCTAACTTCACCGGGGCGCCCAAAAAAGTTAGCGCCCCATGCCGTAAATTCAGTGGTAGCGCCCCAAGCAGGAGGCAGGGCACTACTGGAAGCGCTCCCCCTCCTTCCTGGGGTGCTACAAGTGAATATCGCGGTGCTACATGCAACGGCACATAGTGCTGCGGTACTGCAGGCCTCCCTCCCTGCCGGGCTGAGTGGTTGCGGCCGGCACCCCGAATAAAGACGGGGAAGGGGGCAGGTGCTGGCAGTCGGCCAAAAAAAAGGGCCGCCCAACACCTGCCCTTTAAATTGCTCCACCGCGGCTTCAAAAACGCCACCCTGACCCTGTCGGACATATCGGCCGGTGATAGGTCAGGGGGCGCCACTGAAGTTTGCGGCTGGGGCGTGAGCGGGGCACTGCGCATGGCAATGACATCATCGCCCGAGGCACAGTGCGGCGTGGCGCTACTGGCTACCGCCGCCGCTATACTCCCGCTGAATTTCGCGGGAGGCGTTAGCGGCGCCGTGCCCGGGTGCTAAGGGCTTTGCGCCCCGTTAGGAAAGCAACCCAATTTATACCCCTTTGTTTGCTGTATGAGTCCTTCCGTAAGTCCTGCCTCAAATTCATTGGCTGAATAAACCATCATTCAATAGTGGGGTCAAAGGGTTGCTTTAAGTCCTGTTTCTCATCATTTTTGTTCAGCTTTTTATTTCTCAGTTTCAAAGTTTCTGCACTGAAACCTGCCTGACCCCTCAATGGGATCAGTATTGGATTAAAATGCTATTTCAGGTTGACGTTTCACAACACACGCAATATATGAGTATTAAAGTAGACAAGAGCTTGGGTAGACCGTCCTTTGGCTTTGCTTATTAGGACTATTCTCATATTCCTGGTTAAAGAAACACAAAACATTTACTCTCGTGATCAACATAATCCTGAGAAACTGCACAAGTGAACACTTTTGTGTTGTGGTATTTTGCTAAATGTCATGTTTAGTTCTTGATGATTGGTTGTGCAATGCAAGCAATGTTCTGTTTCTTACAATAACATCCTGCTGACTGCAACACACCAACGACCTTATCCGTGCTCTCAGCAACACACTCATTCCTGCTGGGATATAATTATCTGATAGGAACTCTACGAAATTACCATTACATGGATTATTAATCACAAATAGGGTGAGGCCCTTCACCATTTACATCTGACATGTAAATTGGGATGAAACAAGTTAACACAGAAGACACATTTTAAACATCACTCTATTGCAACAGTTTCTGGTTATATCAAACTATATTGCAGTATCACTATAAACACTACATCAAAATACTCCTTCCTGGCCCCCATTTCTAACCCACATTGCCAAAGGTTTTTTTCCTCAGGCACCATCTCTCCCCTTCCAAACCACCGTCACTACCACCCTCCTCACAAAAATCAGTTTTGATCCTCTCCCAACTACCACCCATCTTCAACCTCCCTTTCCACTCTAAGATCCACAAGCACATTGCCACCTCCCGGCGCCACGCCCGACTCTCCCAAAACTCCCTGTTTGAATCCCTCCATCTGGCTTTGCCCTTCTCACAGCACTGAAGCAGTCCTAGACAAAGTTACAACGTTGGCACTGTGACTGGCGTGCATTATCCCCCCATCATTGACCTTTCTACAGATATGGTTGACCATGCCATCCCCCTATATGGCCTCCCCTCCATCATCCAGCTCCATGGGAACTACAGTTGCATTGTTCCATTCTTACCAATCCCAAAGGAAATAGTGTAGCTCCAGCACTGGCTTCTCTTTGCTCCCTGCACGATCCCCTCTGGGGTCCCTCAAGGATTTGATCTGGGCCTCCTCCTCACCGACATCCTGTGCTTTGGGGACATCATCCACAGACATGAGTCATATGATACCCTATTATAGAATCATAGAATAGTACAGCACATAAGAATGTAAGAAATAGGAGTAGGAGTAGGTCATTTGACCCTTCGAGCCTGCTCCGCCATTCAACAACATCACTGCTGATCTTCTACCTCGACTCCACCTTCCCGCACTATTCCCATATCCCTTAATTCCCAAAATTTTATCAACCTCTGTCTTGAATATACTTAACCACTGAGCAGCCACAGCTCTCTGGGGTAGAGAATTCCAAAGATTCACAACTCTTTGAGTGAAGAAATTTCCCCTCATCTCAGTTCTAAATGACCGACCCCTTATTCTAAGATTGTGACCCCGTGTTCTAGATTCCCCAGCCAGGGGAAACATTTTCTCAGCATTAACCCTGTCAAGCCCCTTAAGAATTTTATATGTTTCAATTAGATCACCTCTCATTCTTCTAAACTGTACGGAATATAGACCTAGTCTACTCAATCTCTCCTCATAGGGCAAGCCCCTTATCCCAGGAACCAGTCTAGTGAACCTTCGTTGCACTCCCTCTAAGGCAAATATGTCTTTCCTTAGGTAAGGAGATCAGACAGCACAGAAGGAAGCCATTCGGCCCATCAAGTCTGCACCGGCTCTTTCGAAGAGCAATCCAGTTAGTCACACTCCTCCACTCATTCCCCATATGCCTGCAATTTTTTCTCCTTCAAGTATTTATGTATTCTACCTCTCCACCACCCCTCGCAATCCCGTGACTGTCTTTGTGCTTCAGACTGCTTGTCACCATATTACCATGTTAATATATTGCTATCAAAATATAACTATTATTGTATCAATATATCACTATTAATATACCAATATAATTGGTATCAATACATCACCACTGTATCAATATATCATCTATATATCATTGTATCACTATCAATATATAAGATATCAGTGTCACCATACCAGTATCAGTGTCAGGTTAATATTATACCCTGTATCGATATATCATGATCAATATATCACTGTGTCAATATAACACTCCATCATTATATCACTATCAATTACAATCACTAGCAATATATCTCTATCAACATATCATTGTTTCAATATAATCAGCAGCAATATATCCCTATCAATATATCTACTTCAATACTTTACTGTATCTCTATCGCTGTAAGAGTGTACCATTGTATTATCACTGTCATAAATCTCATCATCGAGAAACTACCTATGAAATAACACTGGACGGCCAGCTGGTGGCGCCGTCCAAGGAGTATAAATACTCGGGTGTTGGCCCCAGCTTTCCAGGGACGTTTTGTAAAGACAAGGAGCTAGTGAAGTACAACTAGACTTCCATGTTCTGAAATAAGTTGATTAAAGCCTTGCTTTATGCTCAAACCAAGTGCGTAGTGAGTTTTATTACGTCAATCACTATTTTATTTTGTCCAAATATTACTGTTATTGTATTATGGTGCCAATACTGTATCATTATTGTTGTGTGACTGTACCAGTACATCAGTGGAACAATAGTATTCTATGTCACTGTCATTGTATATACAACTCGAAGAAAGTTTGAAGACTTTCTTCTATCTCCCAGACCTCACAGTCATTGCTCAGTTCCTGCATTCATTCGTCATGTAACAGCAGCAGCAGCATTATGCAACTTTTCAGAAGCATTTAACGTTCTTCCAGCAGCTGCTGTCAGTCCTGATCCATGAACTAATCAAAATATCTCACAGAAGATGTGAGTTCCAGGTGTGGTTACACATATGCTAAAAGCTGCTATAACAGACCACCTGTGCCACTTCTGAGACTTGAATCTTTTTCATCAGTAAGAAAACCACTGGAGTTCAATATCATAGAGAAACAGCTTCCCTTATTGCACAATTAGATGATCTTGCTTCACCCAAGTAAAGTCTGTATTACTCATTATTTTCCATTTGTATAGTCCCTTATTGCCACAAAGCAATTCACATAATACGAATTACTTCGAACAGTACTGACTGTTCTTATGTGGGCAAATGCAACAATTCTTTTGGCGAGATCCCACTAACAGCAATGAGATGAATGACCAGTTAATCTGTTTGGGGGGCATTGGTTGAGGGAGGGACATTGGTCAGGACAAGAGGAGAGGGAGAGGGAGAGAAAGAAAGAAAGACTTGTATTTCTATAGAGCCTTTCACGACCACCGGACGTCCCAAGACACTCTACAGCCAATGAAGTACTTTTTGAAGTGTAGTCACTGTCGTAATGTAGGCAATGCGGCAGCCAATTTGCGCGCAGCAAGCTCCCACAAACAGCAATGTGATAATGACCAGATAATCTGTTTTTGTTATGTTGATTGAGGGATACACATTGGCCAGGACACCAGGGATAACTCCCCTGCTCTTCTTAGAAATAGTGCCATGGGATCTTTTACGTCCCCCTGAGAGAGCAGACAGGGCCTTGGCTTGACGTCTCAGCCAAAAGACGGCACCTCCAACAGTGCAGCATTCCCTCAGTACTGCACTGGAGTGTCAGCCTAGGTTTTGTGCTGAAGTCCCTGGAGTGGGAATATGACTCCGAGGCGAGGGTGCTGCCCACTGAGCCACGGCTGACAGGAGAACTCCTTGCCAAGGAATCTGTAACATCCACCTGAATCACTGGAACAGGCCGATTGGGCCTTAGATTACTGACTCATCTGAAGGGAAGCATTTCTAACAATGCAGCATTCCCTCAGCATCGCACTGGAGTGTCCACCTAATTATATACTTCAGTCCTAAGATGTGGTTTGAACCCACAACCCTGTGATTCAGAATGCTATCAACCAATATTATACGTCTTGTGCCTAACCCACATCCAGTCTTTCAAATAAATCACACCTATCAAATAAGTTACACCCCCCAAAAAATGCCACCCCTCAGGATGTTACCGCTCCAAAACATTACATCAAAAATGTGATTTGCTAAAATGACCATTCAAAGCAATGAATCAAATGTAACAAACAGTACCGACAAGGAACGAGGACCGAATAGAAAACTGAGCAATCAAGCCCTTCATTTAATTTTAAACTAGAGCCACCATTAATAAATCAATCAGTGCTACAAATCAAATCAAATTCATCAAATCATTTCTTCAGCTGCCATTTTCTTTCTTCACTCAAGCCAATATGAAGAGTTTGAAATAACATTTATAACACATTACAACAATGTGTCAAAAAGAAGTACTTCATTGGCTGTAAAGCGCTTTGTGAATGTCCTGAGTTCATGCCAGGCACTGTATAAATGCAAGTCTTTCTTTTCTTTGTCACAGGAAATGCATAAGAATTACACATTTCTGGAAAAATAAACTTAACCATTAATTTTGATGTATGTTAGAAGTTTCTCCCACATTGGCTTGCCCTTCTGTCTGGAACCTGGGCCTCGAGTTGGAAATTTCACCTGGACATTGGAAACTGGGGAGTTTCAGCTGGTGTGAAAAATTCTGTTTGTAAGGAAGAGATGTATTATGGGCATTGTAGTGTTTCTCCTTTCTCTGTGGAACTACAATGCACAGAGTACCTCATGACAACCAGGTAGAAAAGGATGCTAGATTTCTCACTCCTGTGGGCAAATTTTGTGCGCGAGAGAGTGAGCTATAGGTTTCACCCTGCTCCTACAAGACCCAGAATTCATTACGACAACCCATGTGACATGACAACCAAACAAAACATTTTCAACAAGCCCCAGAAAAAAAAGAAAAAAAAGAAGAAATGGCTCAGAGGAGGCTCCGTCTGCTCTCTGAGGCGGATGTAAAGAGCAGGGGAGTTCTCCCCGGTGTCCTGGCCATTATTTATCCCTCAATCAACACCACTAAAATGGCCCAGAAATTCGGGTCAGGGGCTTCCCGTGGGTGCAAGCCCCCGACCTGCACTTACCTTGCGCGCCGACCGTTAAGCTGTAGGGCCCCGTGGAATTCCACTCTGGGGCCTGGCCCAGCTGCCGGCGCGCTGTGCTTGCATGTTCCGGGGTGTAGTTAGTTCGATGCGTCCCCTGGGATCACGTGAGCCATGGGCAGCCAATCGGCGCAGGGAAAAGCCCATTCGTAAGTAGTGACAGGAAGACCTGTCAAAACTTATAAATACTACGGCCCCAAAATAGTAGTAAACCGTCAATAAATTTTTTAAAATCATCACACTTTTTAAATAAACTATAAATTACATTAAATAACTATTTTAAACAATAATTTAAATTTTTGAAAAAAATAATTTTATATTCTAACGGGGCTAAAAATAAACTTACCTTGCTTTAAAGTATTTAAAAATAATAAACCTGTGGAAAAAATGTTTTAATTTTAATTAAATGACCACTTACCTTTTAAAATGCAGGTCTTACGCCTGGTTTTTACATTTCTAAAATCTAAAGACTTACCCTCATGGAAAAACCTGTAAAAAAAATGTAAGTTCAAAGCACACGCGCATCCTCCCCCGTGCACGCGTTCGACCTCTGAACCCCTTCGTTCAGAGGAATGGAAGTGCCGGTTTCCCGCGCATGCGCAGTGCATGCAAGAAACCGGCACTTCCATTGGGCCCACGCGTGAGTACCCCGTGCATACTCACCCCTGGAGACCCGAATTTCTGGGCCATTATCTGGTCTTATCACATTGCTGTTTGTTGGAGCTTGCTGTGTGCAATTGGCTGTGGCTTTGCCCTACAACAGTGACTACACTTCTAAAGTACTTCATTGGCTGTAAAGCGCGTTGGGACATCATGAGGTGCTATATAAATGCAAGACTATCTTTCTATCAGTTTCTGAGGTGGGGGGCCACAGGAGACGAGTGCTGATTTAGAGCAACAGCGGGAGCTCCAAGATCTCAATGCAGGACCACGATAAAAATCCAACCCGCAGACAACTCCTGAGAAACACCAGGGGGTGGGGGGGGGGGGGGAGGGGGGGCTGGTGGGTGGTGGAATCTACTGTTGCAGTTTTTAAAAAAACATATGGGATGTTAGGTTTTATAAACAAGGGTATGGCAGGAGGTTCTGTGAGTTTTTTAATGGGATATTTTCAGTATTGGGGATCAGAATTGGAGACAAAAGTCAGATACAATAGAATTACGCCCATTCTAAAATACTAGCTAAATTCCAGTAGAACTGGGTGCTGGCAGAAGATGTGCTCTCTCCCCCTCCCCCACCACCCCGCCCAAGTGGTCGATGAATACAAATGACAGGTTACTGAGGGCAAAAGAGGCTGTCTCAGCAATTCCAACATTTACACCAGACTTAAGTCTGTAGAAAAGAGGGGTAAGTTACCTACATTACTGCAAAACAGAAATACTGGCGGAAGCAGAAAATATAATGGATTTAAAAGGGAAGTATGTGAAAAAAGAAAAACATTGAAAGGGTATGGGGCGAGAGCTGGGGAATGGGATTTGAGTGGGTAGATCTTTCACAGAGCTTCTTTCTGTGCTATAAAATTCATTACAGCCCAGGAATGGGCAGTATAATTAGAAAAGTTAGAGAATTAGCGCCAGGCTGCACGCAAAATTCATTCTCACTGCTCAAAGAAATGATTGGAGCACTAATTTAAGTCTTTAAGCCCAAGCTCATTGGCATTACACTCAAAGGGTGGACCAATATCAGGTGCAGTCTAATTGCATGTCATCATTGCCACAGGCTTTTTCCAGTACTTCAAGGGGAGGTTCATTGATGCTGCAGAACCTCATTCTCAGCATTGCTGGCTGTGCAGCTGCCTCAGCAAGCTGAAGCAGGACAAGAAGAAAGAGCCAGAGGACTGAAGCAGCTGTACTCATGGCAGATCCACGCCCCAGGGAGAGAGCCTGCAGATTCTGCAATCATGCATTAGAGGCGCTGGTGTTCACTGTGGAGAGGCGGAGGGCAGTGCTCTACCCGACAAGTGCCAGGGGGCCCTCACTGTAAGTCTTCTGAGCCATGTGGAGGGAGGTAGCACAGCACGTCTCAGGCAGAACTGTGGTCCCCAGGACCCACACACAGTGCAGGAAGAAATTTAACAACCTCACTCAGGTGGTCAGGGTGGGTGAATGCTCCAACAAATGCTACATACCACCATCTGTACCATAATATTCACACACTGCCCAAAGCTCCACACTCCCAGCACTCAATCACCAACAATCTCTACCTACCAATACTTACACCCGTATCTCACACCTTTCACTCAATGAGAGCTATTCAACTATGGCAGGCACATCACCCAAACACATTGCTCCACACTCACTCACACACTTTCCTTTCTCTTGTAGGCCAAGGTGGCTCACAACAGGAGGGAGCAGGAGCGCACAGGTGGGGGACAAGCCGACACCCAACCACTGTCTGAGCTGTAGAATAGAGTGCTACAGATTATTGGGCGCCAGGTGGTGGGCACCATGGCAACACTGACCCCCTTGGGGACAACAACGGTATGCTCATCCCTACTCCTTATTCTCACATCCCACTTCACCCTCACCTCTCATGCAGTCTCAGCTTGATGCCATGCAAGCTCTGACTGCTGCCATCATGGCTGGGTCTACCACCATCAACCGGGGCTTTCACGGTGTTGCAATAGGCCAGCAGTCTGTACTCTAACGGATTGCTAGGGATGCTGAGGTGCTGCCCTGGGGGAGTGGCTGTGGGTCAGTGGAGCAGGAACCTGCTATCTTCTCTCAGGATGATAGCATTCCTGCTCCCACCACTGCCACTCCGCCATTGCCCTTGTCGCTGCCTGTCATCCAGCCAGCCCAGAATGCTGCCATCCATGCTGAGGTGGTGCAGTCTACAGTTGGGCTTCCAGGCCCACAGTTGGTTGAGGACGTCCTGCAAGGCCATCTGAAGTCTCCCGCACGGACACTCAGCAGCCTTCCACCAGCCCTGCTGCAGCCACTGGGCCAACACTTCATAGGAGCACTGGAGTAGGCAGCGGCACAGTAACGAAAGGCACTAAGGAATTGCACAAGCGTGAATAGTTATATTTTTGTTATAAATATGTTTCACTGATTTCTGATAAATTTATTAATTCAGTTTGGAATCTTTTGTGGTGTGTCACATTTCAGCTTTGCGCTGTGATATGGCCTGTGACAGGGATGGAATGATGGGGATGTGGTGAGCAATGGGGATCTGGGGTTTAATTTATTGGAACCGCAGTCGGATGAGGCGATCACAGGCCGCCCTTCCGGAAGGCCGATTGAATGGCTGTCTCCACCCTCACCCCTGTTCCTCCTCCTCCTCCTTGTCTTTCTCCTCACCCTCTTCCTCCTCCTGAGGTGGTCCCTCAATCCCTGGTGGCAAGGGCTGGGCCCTCATGATAGCCAAGTTGTGGAGCATGCAGCAGACCGTGACAAAATGGCACACCTGCTCAGCCGAGTACTGGAGGGCTCCTCCTGAGTGGTCAAGGCAGCGGAACCGTTGCTTGAGCACCCCAATGGTCTGCTCGATGATGTTCCTGGTGGCGGCATGGCTCTCATTATATGATTGCTGGGCAGGAGTGTTGGGGTTGCGAAGGGGCCAGGTGGAGAGCAGATAGCCCTTGTCTCTGGCCAGCCAGCCACGAGCTTGACATGGTGGCTGGAAGAGTGCTGGCACACCGGTCTAGCGCAGAATGAAGACATCGTGGCTGCTGCCAGGATAACGGGAATTCACACTGAGGTTTCGCTGTCTGTGGTCGCACACCAACTGCACATTAAATGAGTGGTAGCCTTTGTGGTTATGGAAGAACTCAGGATTGTTATCCGGTGCCCGCAAAGCCACATGGGTGCCGTCAATGGTGCCCTGCACCATGGGGAATCCCGCTATCCTGGCAAAGCCACATGCACACTCATCCTGCTTCTCTCTGGTGATGGGGAAGGAAATGTAATCCCTTCTCCTACTGTAGAGAGCCTCTGTGACCGCCTCGATGCAGCAATGGACGGCGAACTGCGTGATGTTAACTATGTCTCCTGTTGCAGACTGGAAGGCTCCGCTTGCAAAGAAATTGAGGGCGATGGTGACCTTGACTGCTACTGTGAGAGCCATGGTCACCCTGATCTGATGCTGGAGGTCTGGTTGCAGGAGGTGGCAGAACTCTGTGACCACCTCCTTGGTGAAGCAAAGCCATCTAATATACTGCTTCTCGCTTAATTGGATGTAGGAGAAGTGCTCTCGGAATACCCTCGGAGGGTAAGGCCTCCTGTTGAGAGCTCTGATGGCCCTGCTCCTCCCTCTGGCCAATGTTTCTCGCTGCTTCCTCTCCCTCCGTCGTAAACCCTGGAGGGGCAGGTCGACTGCCAGTACAGCCCCCATTAATGTAACTAAGTGTAGCAGTTTGAATTTTTAAAGAATAAATGAAGCTACTTTTTAGTTGCTACAATACTCCTGATACTAAATAACCTTGAAATTACTGAATTAAATGACAAGAAACTTCCACTAACCTGACAGCTGCAAGTCATTACTGATGTTCCCTTTAAATAACATCCCTGGAGCCACCTTCCTGGTGCTTCACGCCAGCTCTCCCTGTCGCTGTTTACTCCAGGCGCTAAGTTAGGTGGCGACAATTAATTTAGCAGATTGGGTGCTCAGTGAGCGTTGCACACTCACTGACATCATGATCCACCTGGCGTCGAGGCTCCCGGCAATAACTGTTAGCGGCGGCACGGCGGGTGGGCGGGCGGGGGCGGGATTTGGTGTGCGGTGCTGGATTCACCTCGCCCCGGCGATAATGCTTTAGCACCCCATTAGTGCCATCTGCTGGCGCTAACGGGAGGTGCTAAGGTACCAAATTTTTTCCCCCTATGATTATACACCCCTCATGTAGTTTAAAACCACATGCAGAGAGAGTGCTGTCCATTGTTGGCATATGAAGGAAAGAAAGAAAGAAGGAATGAAAGAAAGAAAGAATGACTTGCATTTACATAGGACCTTTCATGACCACCGGATGTTCCAAAGCGCTTTACAGCCAATGAAGTACTTTTTGACGTATAGTCACTGTTGTAATGTAGGAAGGGCTGCTCATTCAATTAAAAATGCATTGCAGAAGTGAGGCCTGCCTCTTGAAGGCTTTTTCTCCACTACCTTTAAAAACTAAAAAACTCAAGTGATTATTCTTTGGAACTACAGCATTATGTAAACATGAAAATGTTTATGTCTGGTACAAATAAATAAAATCTGAACATGATGAAGGAAGGAATAATCCATATACAGCTGAATGAATGGAAACTTCATACTGTCAGCGTAGAGATAATGGGGGAGAAATTCGTGTGGCATTAGCGCCAGGAGATGGCGCTGAAATGCCGTTGACAGCTGTAACGACAGCTGATGCCAGTTCCAGCACCTCAGGCCATATTGGTGGTGCCAGTAACGCTGCTGGTAACCTTGATCACCAGGGAGCTCGCCATGATAGAGATTGTGACGTCAGTGAATGTGCAATGCTCACTGGATGCCCGATCTCCAACATTTGATTTAGCCACTTACCTTATTGGCAGCGTAGAACAATGACAGGGAGAGCTGGCATCTACAAGCACAAATCAGGCTTCAGCAGCGATATTTAAAGACACCATTCCAAATCAGCTGTACCTGACAGGGTTTTGTAGTTTCAGTGCTTGTTTGCTGCTTCCTGCAACTGAAACAGCTCTCTTTAGTTATTTCAAGAGTTTTTGGTGACAGGGAGTGTTCATTCAAGAGCAGAAGTCACTCATTATATGTTAAAGGCTTCTGCTCACAAACACTGCCTCAACAGTCATGGGGGCTATGGGATTGCGGGATTACCTCAGAAGGATGACGAGGCAGAGGAGGAGGAGGACAAGGAGGAGGAGGATGAACAGGAGGGAGGGCGGAGGCAGCGAGAGAATCGGCCTTCTGGACAGGCTGTCCGTGATCGGCTCATCAGACGCCGATTCACATGAATGAAACCCCAGATCCCCGTAGCTCACCACATCCCCATCATACAATCCCTGTCTCATGGTATATCACATCGTCCTCCTGGGAGCAACAATGAAATGAGAGAGACCACAAAATATTCCAAACACCATTAATAAATTTATCTATAAACATATCATACATATGACATGAATTCTAATAACGAATGACCCTTGTGCCTGCCATAATTGAATAGCTATCATTGTGTGCAAGGTGTGAGATGTGGGTGTGAGTGTTGCTAGGTAGAGATTGTTGGTGGATGAGTGCTGGGGGTGTGGTACATTGAGCAGTGTGTGAAGCTTGCGGTACAGATGGCGGTATGTAGCATGTGTTGAAGCCTTCAATCACCCTGACCACCCGTGTGATCCCGTTAAACTTCCTCCTTCACTGGGTGTGGGACCTGGGGACCACAGTGCTGCCATGACGTGGTGTGCCACCTCCCTTCACATCGTCCGGCAGACTTGTGGCGAGGGCGCTCCTGCCAGTTGACTGCCCGCCTTCTCTCCACCGCTAAAACCAATGCCTCCAATGCTTCATCGGAAACCCCCCGGGCTCTCTCCCTGGGGCGACAATCTGCCATCAGCATTTGTAAATAACTGCTCCTTCTCTTTGTCCTTCTTCTTATGGTTGTTGAGGCAGCTTCACACCCAAAAATGCTGAGAATGAGGTGCAGCAGCTGAGAATGAGGTGCAGCAGCATTAATGGACCTCCCCTTTAAGCAGTGAATAAAGCCTGTGGCAATCATTATTTGAGTTTAGACTACACCCGATATTGGTCCATCTTTTCAGTGTAATGCCAATGAGCTTGGGTTTTTAGACAAGAATCATGACTGCAATCATTTTAATGTGGAGTGAAGATGAATTTTGCGTGCAGTCTAGACAATTTTCAACTGGCGCTACTTATCCATTTTTAGTCTAAACACCTCCCATTCCTTGGCTATAACAAATTTCTAGCCCAATGAATTTGGACTCTCAGAGTAAAGCTTTGCCATCAAGGACTGCATAATAGACATGGGGATCAGCAGCCCCAACAGGATTTTCCATCTGTTCATTTTAATGGATGGCAAATCCTGCAGGACCCAATGACCTCCATGCCCAAACACCTGATAAGCAGCCCTCCTGCACAAAGCTCTACACTGGGAGCACCAATACCCCAGTAAGCAATCCTTCCCCTGTTGAGCAAACAAGAACTGTCAAGTTAATTACAGCTGAGGAAGGTCATTTGGCCCATATTCGTTCACCCCGCATTGCAGCACCTAATTGTTTCTTAAATGCATCCAGTATTTTCACCCCCACCACTCTGCCTGCAAGTCCATTCCAAGTGTTTTTTTTAAATTCGTTCACGGGATGTGGGCGTCGCTGGCAAGGCCAGCATTTATTCCCCATCCCAAATTGCCCTTGAGAAGGTTGAGCCGTTGCAGTATTTCTTTGTAGCAGTTTGGTACAACTGAGGTAAATCAAGAAGACTTGCTGGATTATTAGCCCAGGCCTCTGGATTACTAGCCCAGTAACATAACCACTATGCTACCGTATCCTTAATCCTCTTGTTGATCACTCCTCTACATGAAGAAGAAATTCCGGACATTTGTCTTAGTTACCTTTTACGAATTTGAACCTATGTTCCCTTGTCCTACTCCCACCACATAATTGAAAGCGATATTCTTGATTGACCATTTTCCATACCATTTACTATTCTACATATCACTGTAAAATCACTTCTCAGGAAAGCCTGAGTCTCTCTAGTCTTCCCTCATATCTTGAACCTCTGACAGCATTTTTGTTGAATAAACAAGAAGCGACCACAATGAGTACCTCTTACCCTGTTGCATAAACAGTTCCTACAAATGGAGTGCCTATTCTTCTAAGGGTTAAGTATCTTTTTAACAGAGAGAACTGTCTGGAAAAAATGCAGTGAAGGGGTAGCAAAAAATAAAGAACAGAAGTATTATACCAGATACCAAATATGGAGAATCGGGTTGTGAAACATGGAGTTATTTTCTTTTTACATTGTTTCTGTGGCATCAGGACCTAAGGTTTGCAAGGGCGTCCCTTTTACTTGTGAGCTGTTACAACTGTAGCCAACTAGAAAACATAACATGATGGAAAACATCAAAATGTACTCTAGGTATGATGCACAGGTCAAGACCTACACAGTCATGAGAATGAATAGATAAATAATGGAATGTTGCCATTAAATGACATGCAGTGCACAGATTGGGAAGATTATGTCAGTGATCTCATCTCACTCATTAAATCTCCTTTAGAACATGTGCCTGTGAGTCAGACCACAAGAACAAACTGATAGTCAATGCTTAAGAAGAAACAGTTGTTCCAGCTCCATTAACCTCTCACAGCTCTTGTTCTTCCCACTTGAAGTTGGGAAAAAAACGCGCTTAGTTGCTAAAGGTTGAAGAGGTAGTGGTACAGGCTCTGTGGTACGATCTGGCAGGTGAGCGGTCGCTCCACGGGCACAGAACTGGGAGAGCAGGCTCAGCGCCCATGTCCGACTGGGCTTCAATCCTGAGGAACTGCTGCACTTGTTTGCTAAAAGGCTTGTGCCGATTATGGCTTTTGAAGCCAAAATATTTAACTGATCACCTAGCACAGTTCTGTAGGATTTTGCCTGTGGGTTGTTTTTTTTTCCTCCTTCAGCATACATTTGAACTGGGAACAAGAGATGTTCCACAGGCAATGGAGTATTTAAAGAGGAGAAGACTTTGTATGTGTGTGTTGTGGTGGTAGGGGGAAGAGTGGCGGGGGGATACAATGTCTGTAGTACCTTCATAGTACTGTGCTGTTATAATTAAACATCTTTACATATTTCTCAATTTTGAATCACTTTTCTTTTGAGAAAACATTTTGGGTGCTTTTTTATTTCACAAGGTGAATTTGTTTTGAAAGTGCCTTGAACACAGATTTTCACGATTTAGATGGTACAAGGTGAGGAAGATTTTACAGCGAGATCAAGAAGTCCCTGACCATTTTGCGTTCCTTGGCACCTAGTGTGCCAATGATCAGGGACAATTTCCTCAGCTTGCTTTGGACCAATTGTGAACCAGTCCGAAGCTTTGCCATCAGCGGCAAGGCTGACTTGAAACAAGGGACAACACTGCCACCGGCTGTCAAGATCATTACTACCGTTAGGCCTGTAGCTCATTTCCAACTCATACATGTACTGTACCAGGAAATCAATGCGTTTGTCTGCATGGCGAATACGTTCATCTCCATTCCCACGGAATAGAATGATACAGCTGTTCAGTGTAACCACACTGGGGTATTTTGCATAATACAGGGAGTTACTGATGGATGCCATGTGCCCAACCTAAAGCCCACCCTGAATTTCAATAAATGATTATGTTTGTGTTGCAATGGTTTGATGTGGGAAGTCTTTGGAAGATGCAAGTGATGCAAGACTTTCAATTATAAGTTGCAGCCTGAATATGTGCCCTGCTGAAGGGTATTGGCACGTGTTAGAGGCAATAAAAGAGCTAGGTGGTGTGTGGGACCTTGCTGTGCACAAATTGACTATTGCATTTCTCTACGTTTCAAAAGTACTTCACTGGTTGTAAAACATTTTGGATATCCTGAAGTCGTGAAAGGCGTTATATAAATGCAAGTTCTTTCTTATCTTCGCTGTCTTGGACAAGCTAGGAGAGCATACAGGCTCTTCAGTCAACTCAATGGTCTTCTAGAGTCTATTGTCCTGCAGATCAGTGAGCATGTTGAGGGAGAGCCCAGTAGAAGGAGCAGGGGTGCAATGAACTTGGAAGATGTTCCTATCTTTCTGGATGACGATGCATCTTTGCCTCTGTGTCCCATCAATCCATGCCTGCACATGTGACAGAAAGTGTGTGGACCCAAACTGGTCCTGCAGACACCAAAATCTTGTGGATCTCATTATAACTCTGTTCAGCAGGTACATATAGATGTCACACAAGTGTCATAAGACAGGCCTGAAGTGAATAGCTGAAGGCGGGTGGGCAGAGGCTCATGTGGAGCATATATATCGGCACAGACCAGTTGCGCTGAATGGCCTGTTCCTGTGCTGTACATTCTATGCAATTGTTCATGTTCAAACAATGGAGGAACAAAGAAATGGAGTACGGTAAAGGTATTGTGACAGCTGCCAGGAAAGTGGACAGTGACCTGCATGCTCTTGTGCCGATCTTCACAGACTAGAGCCACGATTTTAACTCCATACACCTTAATGGGACGTGTGGGAGGTTAGAATATGGGCAGCATGATATTCAATGGGTCCATGTGCATTTCGGGCAGTATGTGAGGGCATTGCCCCAGGCAGGCGAGGTCCTCATTGAGATTCAAAAGACAGGGTCTGATGACGTTGTTCAGACCCCAATGACATTTTAACTAGCAGCGGTGAGGTAGGGACCTAGTGTCAACCTCGTCAGGGAAATCTGGAGCTGAGGAGCTGCAGGCCCAGAAGGGCATTGAAAAGATAAGTTAATTTTATTTTGAATGCTTTCCGAACAGGAGTACTCCTCCAGGCCCCACAACAAATCCCTGCACCGGACTTCCCAGGATCACCTTGGACAACCGCCCCCCGGCCCCCGCCCCGATTACTTACTAAGCCACAGCCTGCTTCCACACTCATCCCTCGCCCCCCACCACCACCACCCCCCACACCCCCACCGCCCCACCGGCCTCGCATCATTGATGACAGATTCGGGAATAGTCTATTTAATTGACGCCCAGGCATCATGTCAGTGAGCCGGGCCAAGTCTGACACTCTCTCCGCCAGTTCCACTATTGCCGCTCAACCCCAGTTAAAATCGGGGTTAGGTGCACGTTGATGGAATGAAATTGCTTCCAATTCAGTGTTGTGGGAAAGAGCATTCGGGGCAACATGTGTACAATCTACGATGTCCCGGATTTTGGGGAATCTGGCAATCAGTGCAAAACCCAGAACTCTCTCCTATTTCCAGCTGATTCTGGGGAAAGTGATGACGGTGTTTCCTCTTGCATACATGGCATCAGTTATCGGCTTGGTGCTTGTATGCACTGGAGATTAACTTTCATTTTGGTGGAAACCTGGAAGGAGCTGGAGGCAACAAGTTCAGGTCTGCAGTGACCTTTACTGCAACAGGCAGGGCTGTGCTTGTCCTGGCGGTTGCCTAACAGCAGGTGACAACAATGGCCCAGAAATTCGGGTCGGGGGCTTCCCGCGGGTGCAAGCCCCTGACCTGCACTTATCTTGCGCGCCGGCCGTTGAGCTGTGGGCCCCTGTGGAATTCCGATCCTGGGCCTCCTCCAACTGCCGGCGCGCAGTGCTTGCGTATCCCAGGGGCGCAGTTAGTTCGATGCGTCCCCTGGGATCACGTAGGCCATGGAGAGCCAATGGTAGCAGGGAAATGCCCATTCATAAAATTGACAGGAAGGGCTGTCAAACCTATAAATACTACGGGCCCCAAAACATCACTAAATCTTCAAATAAATTTTTTAAAAATCACATTTTTACAATAAACTATAAATTACGTGAAATAACTATTTTAAACAATAATTTAAATTTTTGAAAAAAATAATTTTATTTTCTAACGGGGCTAAAAATAAACTTACCTTTCTTTAAAGTATTTAAAAATAATAAACCTGTGGAAAAAATGTTTTAATTTTAATTAATTCACCACTTAAATTGTAAAAAGCAGGCCTTGCGACTGCTTTTTACATGTCTAACTTCTGGAGACTTACCCTCCCGGGAAAACCTGCAAAAAAAACGTAAGTTCAATGCGCATGCATTCGAACTCTGAACCCCTTCTTTCAGGGGAACGGAAGTGCCGGTTTCCCACGCATGCACAGTGCATGCAGGAAACCAACACTTCCATCGGGCTTACGGGTGAGTACCCCGCGCGTACTCACCCGTGGAGACCCGAATTTCTGGGCCAATGTTTCACAGGCTCCCTGGAGAAGTATAGCCTCTTCATGCACCACCCTTCAGTTAAGTGCAGGAATGCTTGGCACGGCCTGTACACTTGGCTGGGAGGGTAATGGCGGGTACAAGCAGTATTTCTCTCACATCCTGTATCCCCACTTTGTTCCTCCTCATCCTCTTCCTCCGCGTAGGCCAAATATAGTGGGATCCCCCAAAGGGATTTACATCATGCAAAACATAGCTTGCTTGTAACAATGGCTTCACAAAATTGACTGCGGCGAACCTCCTTCACATACAGATGCCAAAAATTATCAGTCAAACACTGTCCATCGTTAAGAAAAATGAACTACAACTGTACTTGCTAACAGCTGTTGAGCCTTCAAGAAAAATCCCATTTCAATCTGCTGACAGAGTTAAACTAATTACCATGTTTTGTGGGAGAATGAGGAGATATTATTATGGGGACATACATGTTATAGATTTGCTTCAACACCCTAATGATGTTATTTTGTCCTAATTTAAATATTATGCCTGATTCAGATGAGAGCTTCTATCACCCACCCCAAAGCATGCTAGAAAATCGGACAGATGGACAGGAATCAGTTGGAACCTGAGCGCGTGGCCCATTCCATCCATCTACACCTGAAAACAGAATGTAACGGACTCTAAAATTGACCCAAGTGTATCTTAACTCCAACCTGAGCAGAGAATCTCCTACTTGACCAGTGTGGCATTCCATTTTCTGCACCAGCCATCCTTGAACTGTCTGAGCAAGATTACTCACTTGGGGTGCAAAGTTTTCCACAGTTATTTAAAGAGCAATGTCAGAGATGACCATCAAAACTGGTAGAAAACAACAACAACTTGCATTTATATAGCACCTTTAACATAGTAAAACGTCCCAAGATACTTCACAGGAGTGTAATCAGACAAAATTTGACACCAATCCACATAAAGAGATATTAGGACAGGTAAGTTTTATGAACTCATTTCTCTTATCTGGAAGGAGGAGAGCATGCCAAGGGATCTCAGAGACGCCATAATTGTGACCATCTTCAAGAAAGGTGACAAGTCCGATTGCGACAATTACAGAGGAGTTTCCCTGCTATCTGCCACAAAGAAAGTCATCGCAAGAATCCTCCTCAATCGCCTTCTCCCAGTGGCCGAAGAGCTCCTCCCAGAATCGCAATGCGGATTCCAACACCGTCTTCGGTGTGCCAGTGCAGCCGTCGGTCGCCTGAGGAAGAGAGTGTTTGAAGACCAGGACCTCAAACCCGGCACTAAGCTCATGGTCTACAGGGCAGCAGTGATACCTGCCCTGCTGTATGCCTCAGAGACATGGACCATGTACAGCAGACACCTCAAAGCACTGGAGAGGTACCACCAACGCTGCCTCCGCAAGATCCTGCAAATCCATTGGCAGGATAGGCGCACCAACGTCAGTGTTCTTGCTCAGGCCAATTCCCCAGCATCGAAGCTCTGACCACGCTCAATCAGCTCCGATGGATGGGTCACATTGTCCGCACGCCCGATACAAGACTCCCAAAACAAACGCTCTACTCGGACCTCCGGCACGGCAAGAGAGCCCCAGGTGGGCAGAGGAAGGCCACCCTCAAAGCCTCCTTGAAAAAGTGTAACATCCCCACCGACACCTGGGAATCCCTGGCCCAAGACCGCACAAAATGGAGGAGAAGCATCCGGGAAGGTGCCGAACACCTCGAGTCTCTTCGCCGAGAGCAAGCGGAAGCCAAGCGCAGGCAGCGCAAGGAGCGCACGTCAACCCAAGCACCCCACCCACCCGCTCCGTCAACCACCGTCTGCCCCACCTGTGACAGAGACTGTAGGTCCCGCATTGGACTAATCAGTCACCTGCGAGCTCATTTTTAATGTGGAAGCAAGTCATCCTCGGTTCCGAGGGACTGCCTAAGAAGAGAAGAGAAGAAGAAGCGTCTTAAAGGAGGAGAGAGTGGTGGAGAGGAGGAGAGGTTTAGGGAGGGAATTCCAGAGCTTAGGGGCTTAGACAGCTGATGGCACAGCCGCCAATGGTGAGGCGAAGGAAGTCGGGGATGCACAAGAGGCCAGAATTGGAGGAATGCAGAAATCTCGGAGGGTTGTAGGGTTGGAGGAGATTACAGAGATAAAACCAAAAGGTACCAGATTTTTTTCTGCTCTCATCTGTCTTTACCACCCAAGGACTAAAAGGAGGGGTGAAATTGAGAATGATACATTTTTTAAAGTCGCCTGTTACTTGTTGAGGTCTACAAATGAGCTTTGAGGGAAAGATGCGGCAGTTTTTCGCTGAGGCAAATTAAAACAACCAGGTATGAATGAACTCACCCACTGAACTGGAGCTAATTCAGTAATGGAGCTTCTATCGGTTTGGTAGGATGTCTGTTCAGCCTAGATTGTGCTATACTTCTTGCAGAAACTTGTTCAGGGTTGCCTTTGGTGCGAGAAGCTGACGGGACTTTGTAGACTTCAATGGAGACAAGGATCTAACGCACTGAATACCATCTGGCTATTAAACAGTATACCTCAACAGAGCTTCAATCAGCTGAGTAGCACTGAATCAAAAAGCCGCGATGCACTGCTCAGTTTTACATTTATCTCAAACTCGCAAAAGCAGGAGCTGAGAAATTCGATCGCGTCTAAAAACGGGCGTATGGGGGCCAGAACGCATGCTGCATGCGCTTGTTCACATGGTCACAGGGACATCGCTACCCGTGCTGTCATTGGCTGTGACCTGTTCTGGGGGATGGGAAATCAGGCTTCACTGATGCCACTTAAAGGCAACCAGCCCCTCTTAAAGGTGAGGTGTCCTCTGGCTGCGGAAAGGAAAGCGTATGACGAAACAAATGGCTGCAAGGCCTGCAGATCGCCCCCCCTACCACCGCCGCCCCCCTGCCCACCCCCACCCCACCCCCCAGGTTCTCCAATGCTGCATTCAAGGTCCTGGTCCAGGTGGTGGGCGGAAGGTGAGACATCTTCTTCCCCCTGGCGGGGGACAGAAAGCCCTCAAGGCAACACCTTCGTCGCCAGTGGACAGGGGTTGCAGAGAAGGTTAATGTAAAGTCTGTAGGTATTATGGCGAATTAATACGCAGACTACAAGAGTAACTGTAACAGGACTTTACTATTCGAAGGTCAGGGCGAATCTGCCCAATAAATCCTGACACAGCACTTATATACCGGTGTGGTCACCGTCGGTATTACAGTATACAGCAGCCAAGGTAAAGTAGTGCCACACCTAAAATAGTTCTCTTAAAGGTAGAACAGTTACATACACTACAATCCTCCCTTTTTAGCTTACAACATACTTATTCCCCATTAACATAACATCATAACATATATACAACTTATGCAAAACAGTTCACAGATTCAGTCTCTCTGGAGGCTTCCTGACTCTGTCCGGATAACGCCTCGATGGTGTAGTAGTTTTCGGCGGGGTAGTAGGTTCTTCTGGCAAGGTCGATTCGGCTTGAAGGACAGTGTCAGGTTCATCTGATTCCAGTATTACCAGATCGGAGGTAGGTGCTCTGGGTATCTCTGCTTCAACATTAGCCGTGTAAGGTTGTGGAGTAGGTTGGTTCTTTGTGGATGACCCTATGATCTGGTCAACATGGCGCCTTATTATGCTGTCACCAATGTCCACGGTATACATCAGCGGCCCTAACCTTTTCCCAATAGTTCCAGACTGCCATTTCTCGGTACGGTAGTCCCGGGCCAAAACATGTTGACCTATCTGAAAGGATCTAGTTGGCCTTTCATTCATGCCCTGAAATTGCCGGTTCTCTACGTCCCTTCTGACGTTTGGCTTAATCAAATCCAGCCGGCATCTTAGTCTTCTATTGAAAAACATCATGGCGGGAGTTTGGTTTGTGACCGCATGTGTTGCATTCCTGTACGCCAACAAGAAGTTATCTACCTTATGTTGTAGGTTGATGTCTTCATTACCCATGGCCTTTATGGCCTTCTTGAAGGTCTGGACAAACCTTTCAGCTAATCCATTGGTGGCGGGATGGTATGGGGCTGACGTGTAGTGCTTGACCCCATTCCTTTTTAAGAACTTCCTGAATTCTTCGGGCACAAATTGCGGTCCATTATCAGAACAGATCTGTTCCGGCAGCCCATTCCTGGCAAATATGGTCCTTAATACTGTGATGGTTTTTTCCGTGGTGGTGGAGGACATCTTTATTACCTCCGGCCACTTGGAGTGTGCATCCACCGCGATTAGAAACATTGAGTCCATAAATGGGCCAGCAAAGTCGATGTGTACCCTTTGCCAAGGAGATGAGGGCCACTCCCATGGATGCAGAGGAGCTTGTGGTGGCGCGTTTTGGACCTTCTGGCATCCTAGACAGCTCTTGGTTATTTCTTCGATGTCTCCATCAATACCTGGCCACCACACAAACGCTCTTGCTAGGTTCTTCATTTTCACTCCACCCAGATGCCCCTCGTGAAGCTCCTTTAGCACCTTATGCTGAAGTTTGGGTGGAATCACCACTCTAGATCCACACATCAAGGTTCCTCGGCACACTGACAGCTGTTCTTTTCTTTGCGAAAATGCGGGCAGCGTTGGTTCGCCATGTGCTGGCCATCCCTCCACTGTTAAATCGTAGACTCGTGAGAGAGTCGGATCATTTCTTGTTTCATTTTCGATCATCGAATTTGTTACTGGTAGACATTCCACTATGGATGAGTGGAACATCTCTACCGGGTCCACTGTAGCCGCCTCTTCTGCTACTGGCAACGGTAGGCGCGATAACCCATCAGCATTTCCATGCTGTTTGGACCTTTTGTATTCGATGTCATATTGGTGTGCCCCAAGTAACACGGACCACCTCTGTAGCCTTTGCGCTGTCATAGTGAAAACGGCCTTGTTAGGGTTGAATATGGACACCAACGGCTGGTGGTCTGTCAGTAATGTGAACTTCTTGCCCTGCAGGTAATGATTGAATTTCTTTACTCCCCACACAAGGCTGAGGGCCTCCCTATCTATCTGAGCATAATTTCGCTCAGCGGAGGTCAATGATCGGGACGCAAATGCGACTGGCCTTTCCGAGCCATTTGGTAACTTGAGTGAAAGTACTGCTCCAATTCCATAAGGGGAAGCATCACAAGCTAGACGAAGAGGTAACGTTGGGTTGAAATGAGCCAACACTTCCTCAGAGGTAATCAACGCCTTGCTTCTGCGAAAGGCCTTCTTACAGTCCTCGTTCCACTTCCATGGTACTTCTTTCCGCAACAGAGCATTCAGCAGATGCAGCACCGTGGATAGATTTGGCAGAAACTTGTGGTAATAATTAATCAACCCCAGAAACGATCTCAACTGTGATACATTTTCCGGAGCGGGGGCCTTCACGACAGCTTCTATCTTGTCAGGTGACTTGTGCAGCCCCTCTTGGTCAATGACATGACCGCAGTACGAGATCCGTTTCTGGAAGAACTCACATTTCTGGCGATTAACTCGAAGGCCATATTCCTTCAACCTGGTGAGCACCAGTTTCAAATTTGCGAGGTGTTCCTCCTCGTCCTCTCCTGTAATCAGGATATCGTCCAAGTAACACTGAGTGCTTGGAATACCCTGTAAGACCTGCTCCATGGCCCTCTGCCAAATTGCTGGAGCCGAAGCTACTCCAAAAACCAGTCTATTATAACGATACAAGCCTCTGTGCGTGTTGATTGTGAGATACTGGCGCGACTCTTCCTCGACTTCCATTTGTAAGTATGCTTGTGCCAGGTCTATCTTGGTGAAGTGTTTCCCGCCAGACAATGAAGCAAAGATATCCTCAATCCGCAGAAGCGGGTATTGTACCGTGTGAAGCACCGGATTAACTGTGATCTTGAAGTCTCCGCAGATGCGGACATTTCCCGGTCCCCCTGGCTTGTTACTTGATGAAGACTTCATGACGGGAACAATGGGCGTGGCCCACTCACTCCAGTCCACCTTAGACAGTACCCCTGAACGTTCAAGCTCTTCCAGTTCTGCCTCCACCGCAGGTCGTATCGCGTAAGGTACCGATCTGGCTTTGAAAAATTTTGGGCTTGCATGTTCTGCAATCTTGATTTTTGCTTTAATTCCTCTCAGTGTTCCCAATCCTTGCTGGAACACCTCTTTAGCTTTGTCCAATATTCTGGACAACCGTTCAGGTTTGACATCTTCCTTTCCGGAATCTACCGTCATTGTGTTTAGTGAATGCCAGTCTATCTTTATTTTCCTGATCCACTCCCGTCCCAGAAGTGGTGGACCTCCCTTGGGCAGCACATACATGTCCATCCCTTGGTGATCTTTGTCCTTGTATCTCACCTTGACTTTTGTCTTTCCGATGGGGTATACTTTGTGCCCCGTGTATGTCTGCAATACTATCTCCGTATCCCGTAGGGGAATATGTTTGAATAACTTTTTGTAATCTTGCTTATTCATGACCGTCAATGCCGATCCGGTGTCCACTTCCATCTTCACTTGGACTTTTGCAATCTGTAGTGTGACCCAGATAGTTTGTCAGTCAGTTTCTTTACTCACATTGTGAATCCTCAGACTACCCAGTTCCTTGCTGTTGGAGTCTGAGTCCGAATTCTGTTCATCTGGACTCTTCCCAGTCACCTTATGTACCTTTCTGTACTTCTTCTGCGGTGACTTATTATTGCTGGTCTTCTTTCCTGACCGGCATACCTTAGCTATGTGACCAAGCTTGCCACATTTTCTACATTCCTGGTTTTTAAACCAGCATTGGTTCTGGTCGTGTGTTGTCTTCCCACAACGGTAACATTTCGTTGTACCCGAAGTCATTTGATCCACACTGAGTACCGCTGTCTTCCGCTGCATTTCCGCCGTGCCTCTCGCTGCGGCTTCGTGCGATGCTGCAATAAGGACAGCCTTATCAAGTGTAAGATCATTCTCTTCGAGCAGTCGTTTTTGTGTTCCTTCCTTCGACATCCCGCACACGAACTTGTCTCTCAGTGCCTCTGTCAGATTTACCCCAAACTGACAGTATTTTGCTAGCCTACGCAGTTCAACCAGGTACTCCGCGTTGCTTTCCTCTTTTCGTTGCGTTCTCACGTAAAATTTAGATCGTTCCGCTAACATCAGCGGTGCGGGGTTAAAATGATCCTTCAGGACAGCAACAATATTAGCGAAAGACTGATCCGCCGGTTTAGCTGGTGATAGAAGATGCTTCAATAACCCGTATGTCTTCGCACCCATTGAGTTTAGTAAGGTTAGAGCTTTGTCATAATTTGCTATCTTATTGACCTTACAATATATCTCGATGCGTTCGACACACGTGGCCCAATCTTCCACATCAGAATCGAAACCGTTGATGTTACTACGCTTAGGCATCTTCACACTCTTCCTGAGAAACAACAACGAAATATTTCTTTAACTTTTTTTTTCCAAAATGGCGGCTTCCTGCGCTTGTCTTCTTTCCCCGCCCACTTTCAAAATGGCGGTTTCCCGCTTCTGTCTTCTTCCCCGCCTACTGGCAGCTTCCCGCGTTTCTTCCCCTGGCGGGAGGGGTAAGCTTTTCCCTCGGGCGACGACCGCTGGCTTTTGGGGTTCGCAGCCTGCGCGTCGGCTTCAGTGCGTTCCTTGTTCCCTTTTCTCGGCAGGGCAACCGGCGCTGGGTACAACCCGTTGACGGCGAACAGTTTCAGCCACTGGGCTGGATCTCGCTCAGTCTCCCTCGCTTGGGCTCTGTCTCTCCCGCTCGCTCGGGCTCTGTCTCTCCCTCAGCGGCTTCCAATCGCGCCTCCCAGCCCTCTCACAGTCCGGTGCTTTCCTCCCCGGCTGCGGCTGAGTTCTCCGCGATTTATTTATTTTTATATCTTCCCGCGCCTTACGATCCCGGTCGCAGCGCTTCGTGGCCTCGGTCGCTGCCCGGCCTTTTTCACTCCACTCGCGCCTCCCAGCCCTCTCGCAGTCCGGTGCTTTCCTCCCCGGCTGCGGCTGAGTTCACCGCGGTTTATTTATTTTTATATCTTCCCGCGCCTTACGATCCCGGTCGCAGCGCCTTGTGGCCTCGGTAGCTGCCCGGCCTTTTTCGCCGGTCACGGTCTAGCTGTCTCACGACGCCGTTGCGTCTCCCAGCCCGCTTGTACCGCGGCTTCCGTGCTCCACGCTGCCCCAGTCTCAGCGCCTCTGGGCCCGACTTCTGTCCGGCTCCTTTCCCCCGACCGTGGTCGAGTTCACCGCCCTTATCCTCCGTTTATTTTTATTTTTTATTTTCCCTTTACTCACAGTCACCTTGGCCGACTTGCTTCTCGTGCTGATCGGCTCACTCACCACCGTGGCAGAAGGGACAATCAGTGCCTGTTGCTGATGGAAGGCTTCGTGTCTGAATTCTTCCTTCTTCCTTGCTCTGCAGACTTGAGTTTTCTCTCAGCAGAACGACGAGGGCGGGTGCCTCTTCTCGACGCTCGTTAACTGCTTCGGAAGTATTGTTGCCGCAGGGTAAGATCGAACTCGCCGCCACTGTAAAGTCTGTAGGTATTATGGCGAATTAATACACAGACTACAAGAGTAACTTTAACAGGACTTTACTATTCGAAGGTCAGGGCGAATCTGCCCAATAAATCCTGACACAGCACTTATATACCGGTGTGGTCACCGTCGGTATTACAGTATACAGCAGCCAAGATAAAGTAGTGCCACACCTAAAATAGTTCTCTTAAAGGTAGAACAGTTACATACACTACAGTTAATGCCTGGAACCTAACTCCCAAGACATGGTTGCAATATAGAAAAAAGTAATCGAATTTCTAGGCCTGGTTGTTTAAATAAATCTTTACAGGTACAAAGAAGGCCAGAACTAACCAATAAATTAACTTAAATTTAATTTTTAATACAAATTACACAAATGCACAATAAACACAATTTATAAAGTTTGAATTGTCGTTTATTCTTTGGCTCTAATTCCAAAACTCAGAGGTTCATTGTTAGGATAAAAGCAGATTCTTTGCCGTTAATGCCATGGACCTACAAATCAGTCTTTCGAATTCTGGAGAAAGTTGTGCCAGTAAATAGAGATGTACAGATTTGTTGTCCTGCATACATCCCTACAGTTTAGTGCACTGTGGAGCTGGATTAACGGCCTTGCCTGTTACTTGACTCACTAAGTGGCTGTTAAACAGCATGAGAAGCACGAAATAAGAATTAGCGAAAATAAGTGACAATTAGCCAGGTATCTGCAGGCATCTGAAATCACAAAATAGATACAGACGTGGAAAGCCACTCGGGCCATCCTGACTCATACATCCAGAAAGACTTTACAGTCCCTCCATCACAACATCCAACTATTTCTCAAATGATTCTAGAGTCTTTGCCTCCATGCTTCTACCCATTATATGTGTTGATCACTTCTTGTGTGAAGATTTCCTCATTTCTAAATTGGCTTTTTACAGGTTTGAACCTGTGTCGTCTTGTTCTACTCTCGCAATTTAGTTTAATGTCATTTTCTAGATCTATGCAGTTTCCTATCTTATATATCTCTATCACATCATCTCTCAGTCGCCCCCTTTCAAGGCTGAATATTCTGAATTTCTCCATTTTTTTCCTTCAAATATTATTGTCTCTGCAACAGACTTTTGTTGAGTAAGGGTATCAAGGGATATAGAGCTGAAGCAGGTAAATGGAGTTGAGATACAGATCAGTCATGGTCTAATTGAATGGCGGAGCAGGCTCAAGGGGCTGCATGGCCTACTTCTGTTCCTATTTAGCACCTCCAGAGTTTGAATGTTTCATTTGTGTCTTGTTGACCAGACTGGACATGGTACTCAAGGTGTGGTCCAGTCAGAGCATTATACAGTTTGAGCACTGCCTCCTTAAATTTGTACTCTACTGTGTTGGCAAAAGAGTTCAGCTTACTATTTGCTTTGTTGATTGCAAACTCACCTAGGGAAAACTGAAGTAACTAACGTTTCCATTTATTGCTGGTACAATTAACAAAAAAAATGGAGAGAATGACACCCATTAAATAATAAAATCATTCCATTATAGTCAAACAGTGTTGAGGTTATGAAACACCTGACCACTAGAAACTGGACTTAGATGGTTCTCAACTCGTTTTGTTTAGGACCTTTGCAATGATCAGAAAGAAGAGTTGAAATCCAGTTGAAATCCACTTGTTGTGTATGCACCTTTAAGAGAATAACTGGTCTCAGACTGCAATACCGGCAGTGACCACCCCTGTATAAAAGGCGCTAGTGAGCCTCTGTGTTTTTAGTTTCACTATTGACTTCCACCAGTAAAGACTTATTTTGTTCCACTCCTGCTGTCCGTGTCTCAATCATTCACGGACGTAATACTGGCGACGAGTAAGAAACGAACTTACCTGCAACTCGGCAGCACCTCAGACGACGTTATTGAAGGTCGAAGCAAGAAGAAAGAAAAAAATATATAATAAAATCCAAAGAAACTCGAGAAACGGGCGTCGACCGTGGGCAACCGCCCTCCAAATCGTCGGATTGAAAACTTGCAGGAGAGACTGTCAAGAGCCTGGCTTGGTTCCCTGGTCTGTGGGTTCCCAGCTAATCGGGCTGGTGGCAGGTAGTGCACTGATCCTTCCTGGGCTGCGGCGGGCTAGAGCTCGATCGGATGGCTTTTCAACGGGGCCGGGCAGCGAGTCGGGAAGCAAAGAGAGAGAGAGAGGGTGGAGCACACAGGGCGCGGCCGGTGCTTCGAAGCCGGGCAGCGTTCGGACCTAAGAAGAGGGAGGGAAGTGTCCCAGAGGGTCCACTCCACGACGGGAAAATAATAAAGAAAAAAATATTAAACGCGCAAGAAACCGTGGAAAGCAGCGCTAACAACAGCAGGGAAGAAGGCAAAGCGCGGGAGGCGCCATTTTGTTAAATCGGGGAAGAAGGCAAAGCGCGGGAGGCGCCATTTTAGATTTGCAAGATGCCGAAGACTGGCTGTATCACTGCCTTTGATAATACATTAGAGGACTGGACCACGTATGTGGAAAGAGTCGAGGTATATTTCGAGGCAAACGAAATAGCGGAGGAGAAAAAGGCATCGATATTGCTAAACTTAATGGGCGCTAGAACGTACGGCCTATTGCTGGACCTGATTACTCCAGCCAAACCGAAGGCGAAGAGTTTTAACGAAATTGTTGCTGTCCTACAGGAACACCTAAACCCTGCACCGCTGTTGATAGCAGAAAGATTTAAATTCCACAGGAGAACTCAGCACAAAGGTGAGAGCAATGCTGAGTATCTTACGGAACTACGCAAGCTATCAAAACACTGCCAGTTCAGAGCAGGACTGGCAGATACCCTACGGGACAAATTTGTCTGTGGACTCCTGAGTGAAGGAACACAGAAGAAGTTACTCAGAGAAAGAGCTGATGCTAGATAAGGCTTTCAGCATGGCAGTATCGTATGAAGCAGCAGCCAGGGGAGCTGCAGAAATTCAACAAAAACCACAGGAATACGGCACCCACGAAATGACACGGGGATTTGCAAAATGTTATCGCTGCGGCAGAACTAACCATGACCAGAAGGACTGCTGGTCCAAAGACAAAATATGCAGGCAATGCGGAAAGATGGGACACATTGCACAAGTTTGCAGGTCTGGGAAGAAGACCAGCGACAACAAAAAGGCTACTAAGGAACCGTACAAGAAAGTACAAAAGATGACGGACAGTAGTTCCGAAGACCAGATGAGCGATAGTGAATCCGGGAACAGGAGACTAAGCTGTCTCAAACTTCACAATGTAATCGCAAAAGAGGATCACCGAACCATTTGGGTCACCCTCACGATAGCAGGGTCCCAAGTTAAAATGGAATTGGATACAGGATCAGCGCTAACCATCATGAATCGACGAGACTACGAGCGGCTATTTTCACACATACCCTTGAGAGAGACATCCATCGTCTTGATGACGTATACGGGGCAAAAAGTATACCCCAGAGGAAAAATAAGGGTGCCTGTCGAATACAACGGCAAGAAAAGACAGAAATTGTATCTCTACATACTGCCAAATGGTGGACCACCGTTATTGGGGCGGGAATGGATCAGGAAGATAAACTTAGATTGGCACTCCATTCATGCAATGACGGTGGACGGTAAAAAAGATGAAGACATCACTCCTGGACGATTGTCAACAATCTTAGCTAATGCCAAAGAGGTATTTCAACAAGAACTGGGCACGCTTAAAGGCGTAACCGCCTCGATAAAAATAGAAGAGAATGCAGTTCCCAAGTTTTTCAAAGCAAGACCGGTACCATATGCAATTCGCCCAGCCGTCGAGGCAGAGCTGGAGAATCTGGAGAAGGCGGGCGTGTTGTCTAGGTCGACTGGAGCGAGTGGGCGACACCCATCGTTCCTGTCATGAAGAAAACGTTAAGCAATAAGTCCGGGGAGCCAAGGAAGATTCGCATCTGTGGGGATTTCAAGGTAACGGTGAACCCAGTCCTTCACACAGTACAATATCCTCTTCCAAGGATAGAAGACATTTTCGCCTCACTGTCTGGAGGGAAGCGTTTCACAAAAATTGACCTAGCGCAAGCATATTTGCAGATGGAGGTTGAAGAGTCCTCTAGGAAGTATCTCACGATAAACACTCACAAAGGTCTTTACCAGTATCATCGATTGGTATTCGGAGTAGCATCGGCTCCGGCGATATGGCAAAGAGCGATGGAACAAAACATAGAAGAAGAAGATTGGAGCAGGAGTAGCCCATTCAAGCCTGCTCCGCCATTCAACGAGATCATGGCTGATCATCCAAACCCTAGCACCCGGTCCCTACACCGACAACCATCCCACCCAAGCCCTATCCCCGTAACCCCACGTATTTAATCCCCCCTAACACTAAGGGCCAATTTTTATCATGGCCAATCAACCTAACCCGCACATCTTTGGACTGTGGGAGGAAACCGGAGCACCCGGAGGAAACCCACGCAAACACGGGGAGAATGTGCAAACTCCACACAGACAGTCACCCGAGGCCGGATTTGAACCCGGGTCCCTGGCGCTATGAGGCAACAGTGCTAACCACTATGCTACTGTGCTGCAAGTCCTGCAAGGGATTCCGGGGACTCAGTGTTACTTGGACGACATCCTAGTGACAGGTGAAGATGACAGTGAACACCTTAACAACCTAGAACAGGTGCTCACTAGACTACGTGAACATGGGCTGACAGCCAACCGCCCCAAGTGCGAATTTTTTAAGAAACAGATATCGTATTGTGGCCACGTGATTGATGAAGAGGGGTTACATAAGTCCCCTGACAAAATTGAAGTGGTTGTTAAGGCCCCAGCGCCTGAAAATGTGTCGCAACTGAGGTCATTCCTCGGATTGGTGAATTACTATCATAAGTTTTTGCCGAATTTGTCGACAATTTTGCACCCACTGAACGCCCTGCTACAAACGGGGGTAGCATGGAAATGGAGCGATGATTGTAAGCGTGCTTTTCAGAAGAGTAAGGACTTAATCACTTCAAGGGAAGTATTGGCTCACTACAACCCAGCACTGCCGATCAGACTGGCGTGTGATGCGTCTCCCTACGGCATTGGGGCGGTACTGTCACATAAATTCCTTGATGGTTTAGAGAGGCCGATAGCTTTTGCGTCATGCTCGTTAACTTCTGCCGAGCGTAACTACGCCCAGATTGACAGAGAGGCCCTCAGCCTAGTGTGGGGGGTGAAGAAGTTCAATCACTACCTGCACGGTCAAAAATTTACTCTACTAACCGATCATCAACCTCTTGTCTCCATTTTCAACCCTCAGAAGGGCGTACCGATAATGACAGCGCAACGGCTGCAGAGATGGTCCCTTTTCCTAGGGGCACACCAATATGACATCGAGTACAAAGGAACTAAACAGCATGGAAATGCTGATGGATTGTCACGCCTACCATTGCCGACAGTGGAAGAAGAAGACCTTGCAGTGGATCCAATGGAGTTATTCCACTCGACCATAGTCGAATGTCTCCCTGTGACGAATGCAAACATAGAAAAGGAAACACGGAATGACCCGACACTATCACGAGTCTATGATTTAACGGTGAAGGGATGGCCAGCACATGGTGAACCACTGCTGCCAGCATTCTCGCCGAGAAGAGAACAGCTGTCAGTGTGCAGAGGAACCTTGATGTGTGGATCCAGAGTAGTAATTCCACCTAAGTTGACGGATAGAGTGCTCAATGAGCTTCATGAGGGTCATCTGGGTGGGGTAAAAATGAAGAACTTAGCCAGAGCATTTGTGTGGTGGCCGGGAATCGATAGAGAAATTGAAGAGATGACCAAGAGCTGTGCAGGATGCCAGAAGGTCCAAAACGCCCCACCACAAGCTCCTCTGCATCCATGAGAGTGGCCCTCATCTCCATGGCAAAGGGTGCACATTGATTTTGCTGGTCCCTTCATGGACTCGATGTTTTTAATTGCGGTGGATGCACATTCAAAGTGGCCAGAGGTAATAAAAATGTCCTCAACCACCACGGAAAAAACGATCACAGTTTTACGAACCATATTCGCCAGGAATGGGCTGCCTGAACAGATTTGCTCTGACAATGGACCACAGTTTGTGTCTGAAGAGTTCCGGAGGTTCTTAAAGAACAATGGTGTTAAGCACTACACATCTGCCCCATATCATCCAGCCACTAATGGATTGGCCGAGAGGTTTGTCCAAACATTCAAGAAGGCTATCAAGGCAATGTGTAATGAAGATATACCCCTACAACACAAGGTGGACAACTTCTTGTTTGCCTACCGGAATGCGACACATGCGGTTACCAACCAAACCCCAGCCATGATGTTCTTCAATCGAAGACTAAGATGCCGCTTGGATTTGGTTAAGCCAAACATCCGAAGAGATGTGGAGAACAGGCAGTTTCAGAATATGAATGAAAGGCCGACCAGGAGTTTTAAGATAGGTCAACCAGTTTTGGCCCGGGACTACCGCACTGAGAAATGGCAGCCAGGAACGATTTGTACACGGCAAGGACCTCTCATGTATACCGTGGACGTTGGAGAGAGCATTGTAAGACGCCATGCTGACCAGATTCTAGAGTCACTGGAAAACGTCAACTCCACACCACGATCTGATGCACCTGGCAATGAAATCGACGTACCAATTGCAGCTACCGCAGAATCGGTGATATTGGAAGCAGATGAACCAAACAACGACATTGATCTCGACTCAACATTGCCAGAAGAACCTGATACCCCAAAGAGGCGTTATCCAGACAGAATCAGGAAGCCTCCTCAAAGGCTGAACTTATAATTGCTTAAACTTAACCAATGTATCTAGCAACCGTAATTGTGATTGTAATTAGTTATCATTTAGTTGATAAATGAATGTTATGTACTGTTTATCTAAAAGGGGAGGAATTGTTGTGTATGCACCTTTAAGAGAATAACTGGTCTCAGACTGCAATACCGGCAGTGACCACCCCTGTATAAAAGGTGCTAGTGAGCCTCTGTGTTTTTAGTTTCACTATTGACTTCCACCAGTAAAGACTTATTTTGTTCCACTCCTGCTGTCCGTGTCTCAATCATTCACGGACGTAATACCACTGAAAGGACAGTATTGTAGGAATTGCCGAATTCCTAACTAATAACTGAGGTCGACTCAGGAGATCAAATCAAACAGGTCTTTAATGTAAGACTAAATGAGTTCAAACAGTTTGATGAGATCGATACAGGAGAACCACGAAACAGGTCTTAACAAGATGGAGCTTCCACGAGGACTGCCTGGGCAGTCACGTGGTTTGCGACATGACGTCATCGCGTTTGCCCTCGTTTTCCCGCGCTCTTAAAGGGGCCACGCCCCATGCATACAAACACTATATACAAAACGAAGTAACATCTAACACAATGGTACCGGCTTAGGCTGGTGTTAGAACATCGTTAAAGGGAATTATATACAGTTGCCCAGAGTCATTCAGTGGCTCCGCCACGTGCGCCCCCCCCCAGAATTCGCTTTAACAGACAAAGTCAAACAGCGAGGGGGTCTGATGAGCCTGTCGGAATGACTCCTGTACTCCTGAGGTGGAGGCTGCTGGGCGGCTGGCGGTCTGGCGGGCGGTTGCGCTTGGTCTGCCGGAATGGCGATGGGTGGCCGACCTCGTCTCGGCGGGAGTGCTGTCTCGACGGGGCGGTCGAGGTCCAGATGTGCCGGCTTCAATTGATCGACTGAAATGTGGTCTGGCTTACCACCTACATCTACAGTGAAGGTTTTGTCCCCTGCCTCCAACATGTGGAAGGGACCAGTACATGGGGCCTTGAGTGGATTCCTGTGAGCACCGTGGCGGATAAAGACGTATTCTGCCTTGTGAAGCCCCGTTGGAACGTGCGAACTCTGCAGCCCGTGGTGCGAAGTGGACACCGGCGCGAAACAGCTGGCCGCCTCCCGGTGACTAGTAAGCTGGTCAGACGCAGCCCAAGGCTTCGTCGATTCTGGTAGGAAATCTCCTGGGACTCGCAACGGTTGTCCGTACACCAGCTCCGCTGATGAAGAGTGAAGGTCTTCTTTGGGGGCTGTGCGAAGGCCCAACAGGACCCACGGTAGTTTGTCTGCCCATCCAGCGTCCTGGAGGCTGGTCCTCAGGGCTGCTTTCAGCGACCGGTGGAAACGTTCACAGAGACCATTCACCTGTGGGTGGTAGGCTGTGGTGCGGTGTAATTTGACACCGAGTCCTTGGGCCACTGCATTCCAGAGTTCGGAGGAAAACTGTGGTCCCCTGTCTGAAGAAATATCAGCGGGCACTCCGAAACGGGCGACCCAGGTGGAAATGAATGCCCTGGCCACGTCCGCCGAAGTAGTGGACGATAGGGGAACCGCCTCTGGCCATCTGGTGGTGCGGTCAACCATGGTCAGGATGTGTGAAAAACCATGGGAGGGTGGGAGTGGATCCACCAGGTCCACATTGACATGGTCAAACCGTCGCTCCGGCACTGTGAAGTTGGCCAATGGAGCTTTGATGTGACGCTGCGCTTTGGCCTTTTGGCAGACCATGCAGGTATTGGTCCAGTCGCGGACATCCTTGTGCATGCTGTGCCATACGAATTTCGCTGACATCAGCTTCTGGGAGGCCTTCATTCCTGGGTGTGACAACCCATGTATGGTGTCGAACACTTTGCGGCGCCAGCCGGCCGGTATGACAGGGCGAGGGTCCTATACGGAGACGTCACACAAGAGCGTGGTACCTGCCGCATGGAGCTTGACATTGGCTAAATGGAGGCCAGTGCCGGTGGTTCTGTAGGCTTGGACTTCTGGGTCCAAGGCTTGATCCGCTGCCATGAGGGCGTAATCGATGCCTAAATGAACCGTATTGACGGTCGCGCGGGAGAGGCAGTCGGCCACCAGGTTGTCCTTACCGGCCACGTGCTGTATATCCGTGGTGAACTCGGATATATAGGTCAGTTGACGTTGCTGTCGGGATGACCACGGTTCGGCGGTCTTGGCCATGGCGAAGGTGAGCGGTTTATGGTCCACGAAGGCGGTGAAGGGACGTCCTTGGAGGAGGAAGCGAAAATGGCGGATGGCCAGAAAAAGAGCGAGCAACTCCCGGTCGAAAGTGCTATACGCTCTCTCGTTCCGCCGTAGTTGACGGCTGAAGAATGCCAACGGCTGCCACGTCCCGTTC